>NW_022436941.1:67427779-67646613 GCF_009761245.1 Sapajus apella
CTCGCTCCCGGGCCACGCCTGTACAGCATGTCACTGTGCTGAATACTGTAGGCAGTTGCAACACTATGGTCAGTACTTGTTTATCTAAACATACCTAAACAGAAAAGGTACAATAAAAATATGTTATTACAATCTTATGGGCCAACCATCATATGTGCAGTCCATCGTTGACTGAAACATCATTATGCAGTGCATTACTGTATATGCACGTAAATTATGTATGTGAAAGTCCCTGATAAAAAGTTTATAATGCAAATTTGCCTTGGTAACACTAATTATTTCCATTATGAAGAGGGAAGGACGTCACCTCTATCAGATAACACACCTTCATTAGTTAATTTCACAAGAGTACTTATTTTATTGAATATTCGTTCTCTTCTCTTTTTGGTACAAAGAAAAATAGTTTCGGTAATTGAAATCCAAAAACGGGCCATTGCTTTCACTCTTTAGAGGGATGTAAATCAGATAGAGTCGACAACAGGTCAAACGGGCAACGGAAGGAAGAAAAACAACGCCTAACTTTAGCATAACCACCTAAATCAATGTGTTGCCTGGCTTCAAAATAAAGAAATCTAGCTTAAAGCAGATATCTCTCAAACAGATGGGACCTCCACAATCAAGTACAGATCTAGCTCTTCCACTGTGAAGCCCAGGTAGGCTGGCCTGTTGTGATGCTCTCATCTTGTGAAACTCCCGTGCAGAACTCCACGGGGAGGCTACAGCACAGGTACCCCCGTTTTCCTCCCAGAAAAACAGATGAACTTGACTTTGCAAGAAGGGAATCAATTTAGAGAAAACCTGGAGCTTATAGCTTTACCTGTGCAAACTGCTCTAAGGTAAGGTATTGGAGGTCCAGGGGAGTGACATAATCTTTCCTAGTTCTTGCTCCTTAACTTGTATGGGCTTGAATCAAAGTGCTAATAGGTTTAAATCATGCTGGAGAGGTTTCCGGGATGGGCAGAATTTTGCACTAGGAGCCAAGAGGAATAAGCTCTCTTCCCAGCTCTGCTGTTAACCAGTTGTGTGTGCAACAAGAAACAACAAAATGACCAACAAGAAAAGCCCTTTAACTTCTGGAATCTCAGGCTCCTCGTTCCTCATAAAGCCTTGCTGGTGATAAAAAAACATTCAGTGTGAAAAGTATTTCAGAAAGTTGAGTGTTCTAAGAAACATGGCTATCTGAGACTCTCATGGCAAAGCTTTCAAGCACCCTGACCATTTTTATTCCAGGGCCACAACACCTTCGTGACTTGCCTCTGTGCCTAGTTTACCATCATGGTGAGCAGAGCCACCTGCTCACTTGTTCCAGGGCCAAATTAGATTTGAAAAGACCTATTGTATTAACAAAATGTTTGGAAGTTTTGAAAACACTTTCACATATACCATTTCACTGAATCCTCACAACACCTCTGAAATAGGCAGAGCTAGTCCTCTTCTTGTTCCTAATTTGGGGGTGAGGGAACTGAGGCTACGTCCGGAAGCAGTGCACCTCTCTCTGCTCATCCCAACTTCCTCCAACTCCCCAGCCTCTCTCTCTCCTCCTCTGGACTCCGGTGTCTATTTTTCAGATCCTACCAGATCATCTGTGCTTTTTGGATTAGAACCTAGAAGCTTGGATTTGTCTTCCCACCCACCTGTAAACACAAATTTTCTCTCCTGCTCCTTTTAATCCCAGGGAGCAGAAATGAAAAACCCCACCTTCTTCACAAGCACATACTCACTGCCTCCCCCATGAACAAGTTTTCTGCCTGCTCTCCTCCCTCCACTTTTACTCTTCATCACTATCAAAATCATTTATTTATTCCACAAATGTTCCCCAAGTTTCTACTTTTTTGCAGGGCACTATTTAGATATTTGGAAGCGAAGGTAGCAGGCACACACACGAGGTGTTCCGGTGGGTGAGGGCAGCTAGCTGCATTTTCAAGTGGTGTGCCTGTTTTATGATTCCTCTGTGTTCCTCTTCATTTGTATTTTCAGTCTTGGATTGAAAAATACACAAGGAGGGGTCCCTGCATTTTGAACTTACCCCTAAGTGGTATGTGGAGAGGGATACCACAAGGAATTCTTTATTGCTAAGCTGATTGAATTCCACTGATATCAAAAGTCAGGACTGGTAGAAACAGATAAACAAAACAGTTTCATTTCAAGAGAAACACCTAAAGAAAGGGTGGCAAAACCAGTATCATTTTAATTAATTAATTAATCATGGTAAATGTTCTCATTATTTATAAGACTATAGAGATTCGTCTACACTCAGTGTTGGATTAATGGAAATTTTCTATTAAGAACCAGCTACATTTACCAATGCTCATTTGTGCATCTGCTACATGAAGCTGTACTGAAGCAGAAGTTCAAGACCTTTCTAATGAATTAGTCGGTGACTTATTGATTCTGAAAGCTACAGACCCTGTGCCTTGTCATCATTTTCATAAAGCAGTCCTCAGGGGTAGTGTTCGCTGTAAAATATTGAGCTTATTAAGAGTTTGGGGCCTCTGATTAACTTTCACAGCAAAAAGCTATGTTAAGTAAATTAGGTACCAAATAAATCTAAAATGATTGTGGAAAGTCATCAGCTAAATTAAGACGCTGACAGCTCACATAACAAGATGCAAAGCAATAGTAATTAAAAAAAATAATCACCTCTGCTGCTGAGAGGATAAGTTTGGCCCCAGGTGAAGCAGCTCCCAAGGCATCTGTTTTCTAAAAGGAAAGTCTTGCTGTTTTGTTCTGCTGTGAAGGGGTGAGGGGCAAGGTTATCCTTTTCTGTATTCCGGTATTCAGCACCTACTCTAATGGAAAGCACTGTGTTTGGGAAATAATCTTATGGGAGACAGGAAAACAGATTTGCAGAATTACCCAGGATCTCTTATGTCCTAGTGTGGCAGACATTGTGAACTGGCCCCACTGGCACACACAACTCCTTTCCCCTGCTTTCCTCTGATGGAGAAGTAAGAAGACGAAAACATTCATCTTTTAGACTACTTCACAGGGAGTGGTGGTCATGTGACCCAGTTCTGTTCAATGAGATGGGTATGGGAGTTGCTGGGTACAGCTTCTAGGAAAGCTTTTAAAAAGGACTGATAAGATCGGATGCCCATTCTGCCTTTTGCACTCTTGCCCTTCTCCCTTCTTCCTGCTCGGGACATGATCAGGATGCCCACCAGGAAGTATGGCAGCCATGTTTGAAGGATGACCAAACAGGAAGTCAGAAGGAGCCTGGGTTGTCTGCTCCTCACTGCCTGCTCACTGGAGGGAAGAGCTCTATCTGTTGAAGCCATTTTCAGCATGGTGTTTATAGTATGAAGCAAATACAAGCCTAACTTTAGGACTTTTCACTTCAGAGGGTAATTCCTCAGCAGTGCTGTGGGGTTTAGCAGAAGAAAAACCACAACCAAAAACAACAGTACTGTGTCCTTCTGTGTGCCAGTTTTCATTAGTAATTTTTAGACAATAACATGAATTTCTTTGGGGAACTCAAAGCCAGCCCTGTGGATGCAAGGCAAACGTGCTTCTCATTGGGCCCTTTACTCTCTTAACCTGGTGACAATTCTCTTCTTTGAAGATACCCTGCCAGCAATTCCAGGGGATGTGTTTGAGAAGCACGATTGCATTTTCCTTTCTGGCTCCTTGAAATAGTGCATCTATGCTAGCTACCTTGAGATTTAGAACAGCTCTTCCTGTTCCGAAGGATGCTTCTAAATGTATAAACATAAGGTGGGGTACCTTGGTTGTGTCACTTTCACCTACAATGCTTTGGTTCTTTCTTGTAATCCTGGAAAATGAAGCAGTGATAACAAAGATTAATTCAGGCCTAAAAGAGAGGGAAGGAGAGAGAAGCAGTGAGTGAAGAGCCTTAACTCCCTTATTATCTCCCGGGTCACATCACCTGTTTTTCCTTCCAGCCCACAGACATTTTGGACATTCCTTGCACATTCTAGGAAGAAGATGACAATACACATTCTACATTGGTCAACAGTGAAGTGAATCACAACATTTTTCCTTGCTTTCTTTTTGTATTATGGGTCCACAAAGAGGGTATATTATGATTGAGAGTCAACTTCGCTCCCTGCCAAGGGCCTAGAAGTATATGTTTGAAAGGTTTTTTGTTTTGTTTTGTTTCATTTAGTTACTGAGCATACTTGGGATTTGATTACATTCCTTCTTGAGATATGATTTATTTCCTGGACAAATATTTATTAATTACTATATTAGTAATCTATTGCTGCATAAAAAATTAGCACCCCCACAGAACTTAGTGACTTAAAACAAAAATGGGCTTGGCGCGGTGGCTCACACCTGTAATCCCAGCACTTTGGGAGGCCAAGGCAGGTGGATCACAAGGTCAAGACTTCGAGACCAGCCTGACCAACACGGTGAATCCTTGTCTCTACTAAAAATACAAAAATTAGTCGGGCATAGTGGTGTGCGCCTGTAAGCCCAGCTACTCAGGAGGCTGAGGCAGGAGGAGAATTGATTGAATCCAGGAGGTAGAGATTGCAGTGAGCCAAGATCATGCCACTGCACTCCAGCCTGGACAACAGAGCAAGATTCTGTCTCAACAAAACAAAACAAAACAAAACACAAAAATAAGCATCTATTATCTCACACAGTGTCTGTGGGTCAGGAGTCAAGGAGCAATTTAGCTTGGCCATTCAGCTGCAGTCAAGATCTTGGCAAGGCTGCAGTCATCTAAAGGTTTGACTGGGGCTGGAGAAGCCACTTCTAAGATGGTGCGTTCCCATGGCTGTAGGCAGGAGGCCTGTCTCAGTTCTTCTCGGGCTGTTCACAGGAGGCCTCACTAGTCAGTGTTACTCTTTCCCAGCAGGAATCTTAATTGTGCTTGCCTCTATGCTCTGAGTTCTTGGTTCTACCCCCTGAGTCGTATTTGTTTTTCCATAAAAGGTAGACTGCATATGTAGCTGCACAGTTTTCTCGGTTACGAGACAAAGCTGTAATATCTTTTGTAACTTAGCTTCAGAAGTCACAGACCATCATTTCCTCAAAATCTTATTTGTTGCGTAAACTAGCCCTATTCAGTATTTAAAGAGACCACAGTATTTAAAGAACCATTGGGGCCATCCCAGAGGCCGATTATCACAAACATTTACCAAGGCCAAGGCTCCATGCAGGGCACACTGGGGACAGAAGACCAGGTTCTTTTTCTCAAGAAACTTATATTCTAACTTGGGTGATTAGACATACACACAAATAATGTGGAAAATATCGCTGACTTATATAAACGAATTGCTGTAAGGAAAAAGCACTCACTTGGTGCATTTCTGTGTTTGTTTCTCCTAGTAGTTTGTAAGCTCTTGGCAGGGCCATTCTCATCTTTACCCACCACGGGGCTTAGCTCAGAGCTTTGCCAAAGTAGATCTTTAGTAAACATTTTCTGAGTGAACAAAACCCCATGGAAAGGTCAAGAAAGAATGAAAACTAAGAATAGGTCATTGGGTCAAGTGATTAAATTTTGATTATTTCAATTTCCTAGGAAAATAATTCCAGGAGACTCTTGGATTAAGATTGAAATTGCAAGAAGTAAGAAGGTGGTAAAAGCAGATCATTCAGCAAATTTGGAAGTGAAAAGGAGGGTAGAAACGGATTTAACTTGAGAGGAATTGGCCAACAGATTTTGTTTTTTAAAGTTTAAGGGCAATGTGGGCACTTTTCTAGCCAAGGGAGGAGTCATAAAGAGAAGATAAGATGGAACTGAAGAAGAGAATGTTGATAATTGATGAAGCAATGTCCCATGAAAAGTTCACAAGGACAAAAGGAAGCCTAGACATTGAAAAGGAAAGGAATATTTCTTCTTTGGAAAGAACAAAAGGTAAAGAGACATTGTAGAGTGAAAAAAAAAAGGAAGCTTTGTTAGGGTCATGTTGAATGGCCTTGATTTTTTTTTTCAGTAAAGTTGGCGGGGGCAAGGTCATTCCACAGACTGAGAGGATCCAGAAGGGGATGGAGCTGGAGGACAATGGAATGTGCAACAAGCTATTGGAACAAATTAGAGAGTGAGTGACCCAAATACCCAATACGTTCATCTGGGTGAGGAGAACCAGTATATGCGTGAAGATACGATGTTCCCTGTTACCACTGACACCATGGATGGAAAATAATAGCTACCTACACAAATGGCCATAGCTGGAAACCTTGGGAGACAGTCCAGCAGGTTTCCACCCTGACTGAATATTCTAGTTGCATGATATAATTTATTTCTTTTGAAGATCACTAGGAACCTTGGGCTGAGAAGAAATGGCATAATCCGCCACTTACACATGTGATGAGCAATGTGGAAAATATGGAAGGGGTTTTCAATCTCTCTAGCAATTCTTAACATGAACAATTTAAGATGAAGTTACTGACAAGCACTGCTCCAGATCGTGTAAATGATGTCAATACCCTCTTCATATAAGCCAATGTGAAATCAACCCTTAATTCCCATGTTCTGTAGGTAGGTCCTATATCAAACTACATAAAGACAATGTCGTTTTATGGAAAACATTCTCAAATGGGTAGAAAATGACTAGACTGGGACTTAGAAGACCTGGGTTCCATTCCAGCTCTGCCACTATCTCACCGTAGCTCCTCACTTGCCTAGTGATTAAGTGACTTGCCTAGTGTCAGAAAGATAGTAACCATTCATTTGTAAAGCTAGAAAACTGGATTAGATGCTCTCTAATTCTTTCCAGCTCGGGCATTCTATGATTCTGTGGTTTCCAGTCCATGAGATCACCTAGATTTTCCCCTGTGAGTGTCACACAAGTTGGACACTAGGGGTCACATTTAGATAACCACTCACAGTCACATCTCTTTGAATCTCCTTAACATCCTTCATTTTCTTCAACAGAAGGCTCTTAGCTAGATGACGATCAGCCTAGTTTCTCAATACAAAGTCCTTAGATGGGATCATGTTATTTCCCTTTCTGGCTGGTTGAGAATTCTAGGGGGAAGTGAGAAACACAGGTTTCTCTGACTCAGAGACTTTCAGTTTGGGTTAATGCTATTTTCTTTCTCTCACACATGACCTCAAATTAGGTCAATGTTTCACTCACGGGGGAGATAGATTCTTCTTGACGCTTTCATAGATTTCCTCCACGAATGCTCCTTGGCTGGATGGGTGGTGTCCCCATGCAGATCACATTATAAAAAAATCAGAGTTACCTTCAGGGAAAACTATTTTTGATAGCTCCTCATTGAATAATTATTATTTCTTCCACAATCTATTTCATGGCAAAATGAACAGTGCTCTTTCATGATCCATTTCATGGCTCATTTTGCTTTCAGAGGAAGCCAACCAGAGAGATGGGCTTCTTCACCAATCTCTTTGCCAGAAGATTCTGCAATCTTTCTTGACCATGTTTTAATTAGAGCATTCATTTGTCTAACCTAAGTCCAATTTTCCTCATTTTAATGGTCAATTCTGAGGGAAATTAAACTGATTAGCCATCCCGGGAAGGGATAATGTTATAAATAACTTTCCCAAACTTCATAGTAATGTTTCCCTTCATCTATATGGATTTGCAGTTTCCCAAGGGTCTTTACATGTATTATTTCCTTTGAGTATTACTTGTGGTGTTCCTTTCCCTTTCCCCGCATATCTCCTTTGCTAAAAAATAAAGCCCAAGAGGGGCGCAGGAAGGAAGGCACAGCAGAGAAGGCAGTGGCCTGGAGAAGTGGATGAAACACTCATTGTGGCAACCTGGATTGTAGTCCTGTTCTGTTTCTTACCAGCTATGTGTCTTTTGGCAAGTTACACCAGCTCTCTGAGCCTGGATTTCCTCCCCTGAAAAGTACGGGTATGAATGCCCACTATACCTAGTTGCACTGTGTTATCAGGAAGATGGCCATTTCTCACTTTCCTGTAACCAATCTGCTGCACTCATCTTTCTGGGTGAGAGTTTACAGGAAATGCAAGTCAAAGGTGTAGTGTTTGCTTTTAGGCACAGTTACTGTCCTGGTGCCTTCCCTCCTTACAGTGGCTCCAACTCCGAGCTATCTGGAAAACCTGGAAGAAAATCAAAAGGATTCATTGCTTCCTTGCTCTAAGCCTAGAGATAACCAGGAGAATAGGGTTCCCTGCCTCCTCTCTTTCGGTAGTATTTTCAAAAGCACAAAAGATAGTCTTTCCTTTCTTCTCATGGCTTTACCCCCGGGAGCTCCTATGCCCCCACCTTAAACCATTTCCCTGCCCCAAATCCCTCCAATCAAAGGACTCCCAGGTGGGAAATCCTCCCACATGGGAGATTTGGGCTCCACCCACCCAGTGAAACTTCCCAGGTGGGAAGTTTGGCCTCCACGATGGATCAAGGTCTGCATGCCCTTTGCTTTCCCACAGATGCTTCACTCCTGCTGCAGTTTTGCAGCAACTCTTCCAGGGCCAGAAGTTGTTCCATTTCCTCCAAATCTTTTCTAGACTTACAATATCTTCTTATACAGCAAAACGTGGTGGAGCATTGGCCTAAGAGTCAGAAAGATTTGCCATTGAATCCAAGCTTTCCAGGTGACTAGTTGGGCAAGTTCTTTAACTTTGCTGCACTTCAGTTTCCTGTCCAAGCAGGACATGGCACAGTGTGGAACTTCAGGATGCCGAGTGGACTTTTCCTGCTGTTTTTGTACTGTGGCTAAACCAAAGCTAAGTGTCATAGGCACTAAGCACTCTGCATTCCAAGTTCAGTGAATAGCCAGTGTGCTTGGGAGGAAAAGGGGAGACCTGGAAGGGTGTGGAAATGGATCCCTGTGTTCACACAAAAGAGCTCTTAGGGTAGCGGAGGGGCAGGAACTAAGGGGCTGCCAAGTGGCCTATGAGTTACATGATGGAATGCCCAACCCAGCAGAAGAATCACATTGTGTGTCTTCTGAGGATCCAAAGGGAGATGCAGATGTCCCTTGGATAAAGGGGTTCAACAATGAAGGGGCTGGAGTGAAGCTGAACATCATCCTAGGAAAACCTTAAGCCCCATCTGTGAGTAGATCACCCATCACTAGAGACCACCAGAAGTAGGCAAGAGTTTGGCTCAGAGTCTGAAAGGGGAAGAAGGAGAAGGTTCAAAGACAGAAAAGAAAATAAAGGGAAAACAGTGTGAAGAGAAGGAATCATTTATTCTCCCACAGCTAGGAGAAGGGGAAAGTGGAGGGCAGAAATGAGTCTGGAATGAAGTTTTAAAATAAGCGAGATTGAGTTTAAATATCAAAATGAGACAATTTCAATAACCATAAGTGATTAGAGTGTTCCAGAAGCTGGCCAAAAAGTATCTGTGGCCACCCACCCAATGGGAAAGAAATATCAGGAAAGACTATTTGGGAGTCAATAATTAGGCAAATAAAACATTTTAAATATGTATACCCCAGTGAGCTGAGACTAATCCTTAGTAATCCAGTTATATCAATAATTGGCAGTTTACTGTGTTGGTAGCTCTTCAGTCCTTTCTAGCTGCTGCTTTCCTCACCATCGAGGGATTCTCTTACTTAGAACATATTTTCATTATTAGACTTTCTATTTGGTTATCTTTCAAATCTGCCTGCTCTATTCTTTAAAATGCCTCATCTTGTCTAATGAGTCCTATTCCTTTCCTCATCTTGATGAACATTTTAAATGTATTTATTTTAAAACCACTTTCAGATCTATAGACTCATTCCCATCCCTCTCTTCTCCTTCTCTCTTTAAGCTTCTCCAATCAAGCTTTCGACCTTATCACTCCTCAGTGGTGGCCATAGTTGAGGCCGCCAGTCTGGTGGCTTAATACTAGATCTATATGTTGAAAGGCCTACATTTCTGTAATCTGGACCCCTCCTTTAAACTCCAGACTCATGTATTTAATTGCCCATCCAGCATCTTACTCAAATGTTTGTTGAGTATCCAAACATAACAGATCCCAAAGAGAACCCCTGAGTTTACTTCTTTCTCCCCTCAACTGCTCCCATCACAGCCTCCCTATTTTACTTGATGGAAATTCTATTCTTCTGGTTGCTCAGGCCAAGAGCTTTGGAGTCGTCCTGCACTCTTCACTCTCACATCTAATTTATTAGCAAATTCTATCAGCTTGACCTTCAAAATATATCTAAAATTTGTCCAATTCTCATTACCTCTGTTATTTACCACTCTGGTTCATGTTACCCTTCCTGCCCATCTAGATTATCTTAATTGTTTCTTACTAGCCTCCCTGACTTCACCCTGGCCCTTGTAATGGTTTTGTGTCAACTTGGCATGGCTATAGTGCCCAGTTATTTGGTTAAATGTGTCTAGATGTTACTATGAAAGTATTTTTTAGATGTGATTAACATTTAAATCAGTAGAGTCTGAAAAAAGCAGATTACCCTTCATCATGTAGGTGAGCCTCATCCAATGAATTGAAGATCTTAAGAGTGAAGACTGAAGTTTCCCGGAAAAGAAGGGATTCTGCCTCTGGATTGCAACATATGGTTACCACATATACAAATGTAGGAGTTTCAGCATATAGATGTGGTATTAAGTCTCAGAACTGGTGGCCTCAACTATCGCCATTGTGGAGGAAGACTTGATGGGGTCAAAAGCTTGACTGAAGGGTCTTCAAGAGAGAACAAGAAGAGCGGGTGTTAATGAGAAATTCTGCCTGAGTTTCCAGCCTTTGAACTCAGAACAGCAACATCAGCTCTTACCAGAATCTCAAGCCTGCTGACTTGCTCTAGGGATTTTGAACTTGCTAGCACCCCCAGTTGTATGAGGCAATTCTTTATATCTCAGTCTCTCTTGCTCTCATGTTATTTATTCCATTAGTTCTGTTTCTCTGGAGAACCCTTACTCCTACAACAGTTCCCTTCATACAGCAGTCAGAGGGAGTGCCTTAAAATGAAAGTCACCGCATAATTCCTTCATAAAAAACAAACAAACAACAAACAAAAAAAAAAAACTCTGCTCTGCTGGCCTCTCATTTCAAATAGAGCAAGAATCCAGGTATTTACACTGGCTTGCAACGCTCTGTGTCATCAGGCTTATCCATTCCTTTCATATATATATATATATGAAATATATATATATATTGCACTTTGGGTTCTGGGGTACATGTGCAGAACATGCAGGATTATTGCATAAGTACATACATGGCAATGTGGTTTGCTGACTCGATCCCCCCGTCACCTGCATCTGGCATTTGTCCCCATGTTATCCCTCTGCATCCTCCCCAACCCCGCTGTCCCTCCCCTATTTCCCCCCAACAGACCCCAGTGTGCGATGCTCCCCTCCCTGTGTCCATGTGTTCTCATTGTTTAACACCCACCTATGAGTGAGAACATGCAGTATTTGATTTTCTGTTCTTGTGTCACTTTGCTGAGAATAATGGTTTCCCAATTCATCCATGTCCCTACAAAGGACACAAACTCATCATTTTATGGCTGCATAGTATTCCATGGTGTATATGTGCCACATTTTCCTTGTCCAGTCTATCATCAATGGGCATTTGGGCTGGTTCCAGGTCTTTGCTATTGTAAACAGTGCTGCAATGAACATAAGTGTGCATTATCTTTATAATAGAAAGATTTATAATCCTTTGGATATATATCCAGTAATGAGATTGCCGGGTCAAATGGAATTTCTATTTCTAGGCCCTTGAGGAATCGCCACACTGTCTTCCACAATGGTTGAACTAACTTACACTCCCAGCAACAGTGTAAAAGTGTTCCTATTTCTCCACATCCTCTCCAGCATCTGTTGTCTCCAAATTTTTTAATGATCGCCATTCTAACTGGTGTGAGATGGTATCTCAATGTGGTCTTGATTTGCATTTCTCAATGACCAGTGATGAAGAGCATTTTTTCATATGTTTGTTGGCCTCATATATGTCTTCTTTTGAAAAGTGTTTCTGCATATGCTTCACCCACTTTTGAATGGATTTGTTTGCTTTTCCTTGTAAATCTGTTTTAGCTCTTTGTAGATTCTGGATATTAGCCCTTTGTCTAATGGGTAAAATACAAAAATTTTTTTCCCATTCTGTTGGTTGCCCATTCACTCTAATGATTGTTTCTTTTGCTGTACAGAAGCTCTAGGGTTTATTTAGATCCCATTTGTCTATTTTGGCTTTTGTTGCCAATGATTTTGGTGTTTTAGTTATGAAGCTCTTGCCTAGGCCTATGTCCCGAATGGTTTTGCCTAGATTTTCTTCTAGGGTTTTTATGGTGTTAGGTCTTACGTTTAAGTCTTTAATCCATCTGGAGTTAATTTTGGTGTAAGGTGTCAGGAAAGGGTCCAGTTTCTGCTTTCTGCACATGGCTAGCCAGTTTTACCAACACCATTTATTAAACAGGAAATCCTTTCCCTATTGCTTGTTTTTTGTCAGGTGAAGAAGTCAAAACCCTGAATAAACCAATAATAAGAGCTGAAGTTGAGGCAGCAATTAATAGCCTAGCAACCAAAAAAAAAAAAAAAAAGCCCAGGCCCAGATGGGTTCACAGCCGAATTCTACCAGACATACAAAGAGGAGTTGGTACCACACCTCCTGAAACAATTTCAAAGAATACAAAAAGAGGGGCTCCTTCCCAAATCATTTTATGAGACCAACATCATCCTGATACCAAAACCTGGCAGAGACTCAACAAGAAAAGAGAACTTCAGGCCAATATCCATGATGAACATAGGTGCAAAAAGCTTTAATAAAATACTGGAAAGCTGATTGCAATGGCACATCAAAAAGCTTATCCATCATGATTAAGTAGGCTTCATCCTGGGGATGCAAAGCTGGTTCAACATACGCAAGCCTATAATTGTAATTCACCGCATAAACAGAACCAAAGACAAAAACCACATGATTATCTCAATTGATGCAAAGAAGGCCTTTGACAAAATTCAACAGCACTTTATGCTAAAAACCATCAATAAACTAGGTATTGATGGAACGTACCTCAAAAGAATAAAAGCTATTTATGACAAACCAACAGCCAATATCATACTGAATGGGCAAAAACTGGAAGAATTCCCTTTGAAATCTGGCACTAGACAAGGATGCCCTCTCTCACCACTCCTATTCAATATAGTATTGGAAGTTCTAGCCAGAGAAATCAGGCAAGAAAAAGAAATAAAGCGTATTCAATTAGGAAAGGAGGAAGTCAAATTGTCTCTATTCACAGAGGACATGATTGTATATTTAGAAGATCCCCATTTTCTCAACCCCAAATCTTCTGAAACTGATAAGCAACTTCAGCAAAGTCTCAGGATACAAAATCAATGTGCAGAAATCACAAGCATTCCTATACACCAATAACAGACTTAAAGAGAGCCAAATCAAGAATGAACTGCCATTCACAATTGCTACAAAGGGAATAAAATACCTAGGAATACAATTAACAAAGGATGTAAAGGACCTCTTCAAGGTAACTACAAACCACTGATCAAGGAAATAAGAGAGGACACAAACAGATGGAAAAATGTTCCATGCTCATGGTTAGGAAGAATCAATATTGTGAAAATGGCCATACTGCCCAAAGTAATTTATAGATTCAATGCTATCCCCATCAAGCTACCTATGACCCTCTTCACAGAACTAGAAAAAAACCACCTTAAACTTCATATGGCACCAAAAGAGAGCCCACCTAGCCAAAACAATTCTAAGCAAAAAGAATAAAGCTGGAGGCATCACGCTACCTGACTTCAAACTATACTACAAGGCTACAGTAATCAAAATAGCATGGTACTTGTACCAAAACAGAGATATAGACCAATGGAACAGAACAGAGGCCTCAGAGGCAATGCCACACATCTACAACCATCTGATCTTTGACAAACCATTCCTTTTCTAACATTGTCTCCTTCTATTTTCCTTTCCAAGCCAGTTCAAATTAGACAGTGTTGTAAGGATATAGTGGGTAATATTATGGACACATGTGGATAATACAAAGATAGGAAACAAATTATATATCAGAGGCCTAATGGGAATTGGAATTGAGGTCTAGAAAGTTGAGAATGGGGGCTACTCTTTCTGTCTCACAGGACTTCATAGTCTCTCCTTGCCCTGCTTCCCCTCAGCCCCACCATGTGTGTTCTCTTCTCTGGTCTACTCTGCTCACTCTCTTGCAAATAGCTTCTAAATGTTTGACTGATGGATTGACTTTGGGTCCAATAAGTACTTAATGAGTGCCTAATACGTGTCAGTTACTGATCTAGGCCCTGTGAAGAAAGTACTGAAGTATCTAGGCCCTGTGAAGAAACACTGATCTAAGCCCTGTGAAGAAAATATTGAAGAAAACCAACAAAGATGATTGCCTAGAGCTTATGTTCCAGGATGTGTGAGTAAGTAGAGAGTGTAGAAGTTAGGGGGGAACAATAAAATAAACAAAATAAATATGCAAACTATACATGTATCACATTGTTATTAAAAAGTGTTTCAAAAAAAATAAAGCAGGGAATAGGAACCAAGAACATTGGAGAGGTGCCATATTCATCAAAGTGGGAGGGAAGGTGTTATTGGGATGACCCATAAAAAAAAGTCTGTATGAAGTAAGGAAACAAGCAAGGAGAATAGGGTGGCTGGGGAGAGTATAAGGAGTGAAGTCAGATTGCTTTGTGGTAGAGAGTGGGTTAGGAAGAGCCCTGAAGGACATAAAGTTTCTGGCTTTTATGTTGAGTGATATGGGGAATTCTTGGAGGGTCTGGATCAGAGGAATTCCATTGTCTGACTCACATTTTAACAAGATCACTCTGCATACTATGTTGAGAATAGATGGTAGAGAGACAAGGGCAGAAGGAGGGCATCCACTGAGAATGATAGGGGCAGCTTGGACCAGAGCGGAAGCAGGGGTAGCCTTCCACTATTCTGGTGTGGGCTGAAGTGGATTCTTTGTAAAGGGTTTGTGGAATAGATAAGGACGAGACCAACACATGACCAAAATATGATTAAGGTCATCTTTGAATAACCCTCCAGGTGGCTGACACATTGTCTGTGAACAGATGATCATCAAATTTCATCACTAAAGGTTCATTATTCACCCACGGTCCCGACTCCCTGGGGCATTAGACAGCACTTGCTCTACATGAGGAAACTGAATTTGAACAGAATTTGTTCAGTGAATTATTTAATTAGAAAGGAGCCTTTGCATCTTTCACTGGCTTTTATCTCTATTCTGAAATTAGTTGATAACCCCTTCCACGAGACCTACGGCCATCCTGTTGGTATGAAACAGATCACACTTGCCCTGATGGGATGCCAGAGAAAGACTGTTGCAAGGTACTCGCCACTCACAGACCTCTCCATTTATGCTGTTGATGCAAAGGACCCCGAGGTAATTTTTAAAAACTTTTTTCCTACCTTATCTTCAGAAGATAAATAAAATGAATTGAAATGTTGGAAAACTTATTAAGATAATGTGAGGATTATAGTAAGTGGAAAAGTGAGATAACCTCTAGGAATTTCACTTTGGAGTATTCGTCTATCCATTTAATTCCCTGTGCCTCTTCCTTTTGTGCACAATAGGTCTCTTCTGGGAACAGAACAGAGGGAGGAAGATACCTTCCCTGAAGCCCAGATGTTCCAGAAACCTGCACCTCATTCACAAAGTCACCCCCAAAATGCCCTAGAGTTTGGAGTTTTGGTGAAGGGGGAGGACAGGCTAAGTGCCTGGGAACCAAGTTGGGTCCTGCTTCAGCATCGCATGCCAGCGATGGTGCACACAGTTGGAGAGAGGCCTGCCCATCTTTTCCATGGTGCCTGCAGACCCATTTAGGATGAAAGATCAGAAAGTTCTCTCCATGTCACTGCTTCAGAAACATGCGAGTATTAATATTTGGTGTCTAAAAGGCCATGGCGAATTTTCACTGGTTTTATCTTACTTGCGATTATAGAGTTGAAAGTATACATATTCCCATGGGAATCAATTAAGGCATATTCATTTTGAATGAAATAGAATTATAAGTTGTAAAGATAAAGAACTTTCCTGAACTAAACCCTGAACCAAAAAAAAAAAAAAAAAAAAACCCTCAATTACCCTGGAACTAAACACAGGCCCTGAAGATAACAAGGAGTTTCAGGCTGCCACAAGGCTGACTGTGGAGTATGGGGCTGCTTGCTCTGTCTCTGGTGTCTGCGGCAGAGAGGCTACTCAGGTCCCTCTCTGGTCTCAAGGTGGGCTAACAGAGATGTCAGTTTCTTCCTCAGTGACAGCTTGGGTACAGTAAGTGTAAACCGATTGTCAGCTGAGCTGAAGGGACTCTATCCATAGCGGAGTGTTCTACAAGAAGGGGTGTCAAACCTAAGTTCTGAAATGACTATGAAAGGAGTATTAGAAATCACTGGGACAGCTGTGATCACAACTGGTGGTGGCATCTAGTTTGGGTGAGAAAGACGGAAAATAGGAAGGTGTATTTGTCAGGATTCTCTAGAGGGACCGAACTAATAGGATATATGTATATATGAGAGGAAGTTTATTAAGGAATATTGACTCACATGATCACAAGGTAAAGCCCCATGATAGGTTGTCTCCAAGTTGAGGATCAAGGAAGCCAGTGGTGGATCAGTCCGAATCCTGAACCCTCAAAAATAGGGAAGCCTACAATGCAGCCTTCAGTCTGTGGTCAAAGGCCCGAGAGGCTCTGGGTTAGTCCAGGAGTCCAGAAGCTGAATAACTTGGAGTCTGATGTTTGAGGGCAAGAAGCATCCAGCACAGGAGAAAGATGGAGGCTGGAAGACTCAGAAGTCTGTTCTTTCTGCATTCTTCTGCTTGCTTTTTATTCTAGCTATGCTGGCAGCTGATTAGATGGTGCCCACCCAAATTGAGGGTGGCTCTGCCACTGACTCAAATGTGAATCTCCGTTGGCAACACCTTCACGGACACACCCAGGAACAATACTTTGCATCCATTAATCCAATCAAATTGACACTCAATATTAACCATCACAGAAGGAGAGCTTCAGGCTGAGTCCAAACACTGTGGCCCCAACCCCAGCCTCCCATTTTGGGTTGAATAACCGGACTGAGACTAAAAAGAGGAACAGAATTGACTTTCTCCCAAACAGCCTACATTGAGTTAGAAGGCAGTGGTTTCACATTGAGTGCTTAGGCTTGATATCAAATTGTTCCTGCGCTTGTCATGACGGATAGCGGGGTGGGGGGCGGGTGGAGAAAGCAAGGGAGAGATAAATTTCCTTTCCTTGAAGAATGGCAAAATACACCTCTTGTTCTGGGGGCTATATCTTGAAGGGTATCTGATCTCCTCCTCCTGGGAGGAACTGGAATGCCCTAAGGCAGCTGTGGCTTCTGGAGCCAAACTTCTGGCACTGTGTGAGAGCTGGAAGATTAAGTCTGGAGCCAGAAAAGTCCATCTGGACAAGTGGAGAGCAAGCAGGTCTGAGACACCTGTGGGAGCAAGCTGGGCATGTCCAAAAGGCAGAGGAGGCAAGAGCAGATATGCATGAGCAGGCAGATGAAGCTGGTGCCCAGGCAGCAGCTGAGGCTCTGGCTGGGCTTTGCATGCTCCTGAGAGTCCAGTTAGAGACCAGCGAGCAAACTCACGGTGAACTCTTATTCTTTAAGCAGCAGGATGAGGGATTAAGCACAAAGCATCAAAGGTCTGAGTGTGTCTTTATCCTGACCTCAGGAAAGAGAGGCAAGTACCGCGTTTCTAAAAGTCCGAGAAGTCTTCACATGACAGCCGACACCAAAAGAACTCAAGTTCACATGCACTGCACACATGCACGTGTGCACACATATACATGTGTACACATGTGTGCCCACATACAACCCTCTGGAAGAGGAAGTAAAGAGATTTTATGTTTTCAGCCCCACCTAGAGGAAACTTAAACTAAGTAGTCTTTCTGTGGAGTTAGTGGTGGATAGAGAGTGGGAACACCGAGGCTGAGGTGGCTGCACCCCCAGGGTGGAGCTGAGGGGATTCCCAGAGACTGGGAAGATGGAGCAGAAGCAGATGGCAGATGGCAGCAGATGAGAGAAGACTGGATTTCTCCTGAATTACCAGATCCAGCCAATCTTCCTTCCCTTAGGGACACCTCCAGATCCCATTCCAAACGAACTCTCTCTGTGACCTTTCATCTCAATTCAGAATTTGGGAAATTTAGCCATGATCTTAGAAACAGAGGCTTAAAATAATATTTTCTAACCACCCCTTTGTTCAGACTATGCAAGTTCTGCTTTTGCATCCCGTATCAAGACCCAAGAACCATTTTAAAGGGGAGCCATCCTTTGAAATTAAACTTTTTAAATAGTAGCCAGACAGATTTCAGGATTGACATAAAAGATAGCCACAAGAAAGCTGAACTTCCAGTGTATAACATTTTCAAAGTTTCCTTCCTCTTCATTTACCCCTGTTCATGTATAATTCAGAACTAGTTTACAGTAAATTATAGATTGTTTTCAGCAATATGCCTTAACATTTGGAAGCCTTCAAACTCTCCAATAACTAACTTCTACGTTCTCTCTGCTATTAATACATAGAAAGGGAAATTTTACCTGATGTTGTTTGAGTCTTTACAATAAAAACAATGATCTGAATTGGCTGAAGTGGAAAACAAGATGTTAGTTGGTTTTCAAAGCAAGGTTTCTACTCTGAACCCCCATTTTTCACATGGGATCATATGCCTTGTGAAGTTGAACTCAAAAAGAAAATCTCTGCCCACTGGATTAATGCTAGAAGATAATCTATAGCATAGTAACTTCTTGGACATCACTTTTTTAGCCACTAAACTTGGAATAATTATTTCTAAGTTTATTTATTAAGTCTATACCTCCATTTCTGAAAAAGATCTGAGGCAGCCCCTTCAAATACTAATAAGCATTTATTTTCATCTCTCAAATAAAAAAATAATTCACAGTGGTACTGATATGTCTGCATTTAAAAAAACTTTTAAATAATTTTAGCAAAATCTAAAAAGTATGTCTTTTATATTATTGTAAATAACTATTATTTGGTATATTACAGTTTTCCTAAATAATGTAATTCTATAGAACTTGAAATTTGCCATTTTGGACTTCATATTATCATAAACAAGTTGATCACATGGTTCAGTTCTATGGAAGCCAGCCAGAAAACCCAAACTCACCAATCCTTCCCCCATTGTCTGGGACCAGCAGCAGGTGCCGTATTAATTCTTACTTCTTGGCATCAAGTATCTAGGAAAATCTTACCAATTCTCCCTTTACTCAGTTGCCTGGCAGCGATTCTTCTTTAATTGGAACTCCATCTCTGCCTTCTCGATAAGTTAGCTTTCTTTCTCATTCGTTTTTTTTTTTTTTTTTCTTTTTGTGACTTTCTCAAACTTACCCTTACCCTGCTATCTCTTCCTGTGTGATTATTTCACTCTGAAGTTTCATCACAGTTTTTTTACTGCAGCTTCCAAGGTCATTTGAAGTCTATGTGCTCAGGATAATAACCACTCTGCTATGTTGGAGTGAAGGTAGAAATTATCATTCATTCTATATTGGCTTTTCTCAAACTATGTTCTACAGAATAATAGTTCTTCCAGATTTTAATGTTTATTATGAAAAAAGGTTCCATGATTAATATGGCTTGGGAAATGCTGGTGATTCGTTACACACATTAGCATTTAAAAACCCCCAAGAAGTCCTATGATAAAGAAAATTGCTTAATTTTATTTAATCCAGTATTTCTCAAATTTATTTGCTACAAGACTCCACCATCATCACCCCCACTTTCATGAAATACAGTTTGGGACACACATATTCATGGATCTTACAGACTAATAGAGTAAACAATCATTATCCAGAGGACACAAATAAGGGTATATCTACAAACCGATTTAATTACTATTGAGGAAGGGGTGACAGCTCTGTGAAAACATGTAATAAAACACACAATCATTGTGGAAGACAGTGTGGTCATTCCTCAAGGATCTAGAGCCATAAATACCATTTGGCCCAACAATCCCATTGCTGGGTATATACCCAAAGGATTATAAATTATTCCGCTATAAAGACACATGCACACGTACGTTTATTACAGCACCGTTCACAATAGCAAAGACTTGGAACTAACCCAAATGCCCATCAATGATAGACTGGATAAAGAAATATGGCACATATACACCGTGGACTACTATGCAGCCATAAAAAAGGATGAGTTCATGTTTTTTGCAGAAACATGGATGAAGCTAGAAACCATCATTCTCAGCAAACTAACACAGGAACAGAAAACCAAACACCGCATGTTCTTACTCATGCGGTGGGAGTTGAACAATGAAACACATGGACACAGGGAGGGGAACATCACACACCAAGGCCTGTCAACCGGTCAGGGCCTAGGGAAAGGATAGTGTTAGGAGAAATATCTAATATAGATTACAACTTGATGGGTAAATAAATCACCTTGGCACGTGTATACCTATGTAACAAACCTGCACGTTCTGCACATGTATTCCAGAACTTAAAGTATTTATATATATAAAAAGACAGTGACTTAGGCTAGGGATGGAGAAGATTTTCCCAAGGATGCCACTCTTTTGCTGAGACCTGAATGGTGAATAGGAGCTAGCTGCCTGAATGGTGAATAGGAGCTAGCTGCCTGCTAGGAGGAACCTTACTCACGCATACAGTTCATACATACGTCTGAGTGGAGTGGCTGGCTTCTAGGTCAGCTCAGAAGACAGGGACTGGGAGCAGAGATTTCACTCTCTGTGACATATGGCCATCCATTTTCGTTTCTGTTAACATTGCGATTTCTTTAGAGCAAAGGACAGAACAGAGATGCTACTAAAGCTTTTTAGAGAAACGAAAACCCTCAAAGGATCAGGAGACAGCTGGGGTGTGGGAGGTGGTAGCTGGAGGGAGTGAGGAGAGAGATACCAAATATAACACCATTTTTGTAACAAGACGGTTATTTTTACAAATGATCGTATAGATTGTTCAACTGTGGTTTGTGAAATACAGACTGTCACTCATCAGTAGTATGGGATATTGTATAGTACAAACCTCAAGACTGTAACATACTTCCCACCACGCACTTGTTAATTAGATGGTGAAATTATCCACCTTTAGCCATGAATGGACTAAAGTTAGTGTTTAAAGGATTGAGACCAGGTGCAGGAGACATTCACAATTAGGGAAGCAATTGTGGGTTTATTTAAAGACCGTAAAGTTGAATCTTCTTTTCTTGACTTGATTTGATTTTTTTTTTTTTTAGATTTTCAGGGAGGATGATATGAACATTCTACTGTCTCTGGCAGAGCAGTTACTTTTGAAAAATCTGACATTCACTTGCTTCTAGGCTCCTGTAAATTCAATACAGTACAGTAAATCAGACCTTAGTGCAACATTAAACAGATGACGATGGCTTGTCATAGGTGACACAGATCTTGATAAATGACCAACACAGAACTATTAATACACAATTTAGCATGATAGACACTTGGCTTTGGAGGTCAGATGATCAGAAATCTAGCGGGAAAAGACAGAGAGAGAGGAGAGAGAGAGAGAACACAAAGAAAATACTGAGACCTGGGAGTGTCAGTAGGATGGATTATCCTAAGAAAATAGGATCTTTGAGGGTTGAAGCTAGGAGAGGGACAAAGAAACCAGGAGCACTAGGAGGAGCCTGTTTATTGCTTGCAAGCGGTGGTAAGCCTATCGAGCTCCTTGACGTTTCAGCCTGGCTCAGTAGTGTACATTCAGTTTGCTGCCATGGAAATTCATCACCTGGTAGCAAATCCAGTACTACTAGATTGGGGTTCAGGAAGCAGAGTCAGAAAAGGGCAACGGGTTGTGGTGCCAGAGGCAACCCTTAGAAATGAGCTCTTCTGGCCCCATTTTGATCTTTGGGATGGGGTACTAAAAAGTTAACACCTAGCCATGAGCAGTGAAAACCATGTCCTGGGAAGGCCTCTCTACGAGTTTGCTCTGGGCGAAACATCACTAGTTTGTAGTGAAAGTTGAGAAATCTCTCTGTGATTTAACTGTCGATATAATGCAGCCTTCAGAGGGCAGGTTCTGGAGTCACACAGACTGAACTTCACATCCTCACTCGGCCTCTTGGTTAATTGTTGCATCAATCAGGTCCGTTCAGGAAAACAGAGCAATGCCAGGTAATAGGTGAGATTTAACATGGAGAACGAGTCACAAATGGTTTGAAATAAGTGACACTCTAAATAAGAGACAGGAGGCACCTGAAGATTATCAAAAGCCAGAAAGTGCTCCCATTCTTAGGCCTGGAGGATTGGGGGCTGCCTGGTGGGAGGGAACTGGAAGAAAGTCTCTCTCATGGGATCTGGGACATGAGGAAGGTGCAATCCTTGCCAGAGATGCTGCCCAGCACACACAGGGAAAAATACCCTGGCTTCTCCCTTCTTTCTACTCATAAGTTTCCCTCCAGTGACTCTCTTGGTGAACCAGAAGCCAGTTGGCAAGGGAGCCTAAAAAATAGACTTTGCTCAGCCAGCAAAGCAGAGGAAGGCAGGGAAATACATGTGAGTTCACACAGGCAAATGACCGGCCCATCTGTTCCATGATCCTGCTGCATGACAGCCTGTAGCCTCAGTTTCCTCACTTGTAAGATGGGAATAGTACTCCTATCTCGCAGGGTCATTGAGAGGATTACATGAGCTAGTATATGTTTCAGTTAGGTTTTCTTGGTTGTAAAGAATAGCCTCACTCAAGAACCTCAAATGATTGGAGTGAAGGGAGGAAGACACTTAGAAAGAGATACATGAAACCAAGGAAATAGGAGTCCAAGCCCAGAGCTTCACAGTGGCTGAGGAGGAGCCAGAGGACCCATTCCAAGAAGGGCAGGAATTACTGCAGAGCTGGGTCTGACCGAGACTGAGGTCAGGAAGACCCTCTGTATCCAAAGCACTCCTCTTGATCTCAGTAGAGAGAGTTATAGAGTTCCGCTTTTCTCTTCTACACTAAGATGACCCCAAATCTTGCTGTGGGTCTGGTTTCTTCTTTTAGCTATCAGGCAGTTATCCTCCAGTCTAGTGTTATCCTTTACTTATCCTCTAATCTAAAGCTTTTCTCCGAAGCTAATAAGTTTTTGATCTTAGAATTTCTGCTTACCGTGGCTTTGGCTTGATCATGATCCTTTTGCCTCCTCTCAAACTCAAGATCTTTCAGCTTTAGGTTCCACTGAAAATTGTTTACTTCTTCTGATATTTACCAATTTAATTTCATTGGAACAAGAATCCTATAAGGCCAGCTCTTTTTTATTTTGGTAGAACTTTTCGTTTGAGACCCTCTCACAGCAGGTATGGTGTGGGTGTTTTGGGAAGTGTCCAGGCTTGGTCCAATTATCAGTTCTGGAGGGAGTGGGGCAGGGCAAAGTGGTCCAAAATATGGCTGCCCCACACTGTTCTTTCAGAAGGGTCTGTGGATGGATAACTAAGAGCGTTTGTGCTCACCATCACCACCTCTGGAGTAGTTTGGTTCCCACAACTCCACAGGAGCTAGAATTCTAGGCCACTTCTGGTTCAGACCTCAGTGGTTTCACATTCCACCTGTTGTTTCTCTTCTGATTCTAGTACATAGAGATATTTATCTTGTTTTAACACGGCCATGGCCATGGCTTTTGATTTTCCTTTTTCTTTTTTTGAGACAGAGTTTAGCTCTTATTGCTTAGGCTGGAATGCAATTATGAAATCTCAGCTTACTGCAACCTCCGCCTCCGGTGTTCAAGAGATTCTCCTGCCTCGGCCTCCAGAGTAGCTGGAATTACAGGTGCCCACCACTATGCCCAGCTAATTTTTTGTATTTTCAGTAGAGACAGGGTTTCACCACGTTGGCCAGACTGGTCTTGAACTCCTTACTTCACAATCTGCCCACGTTGGCCTCCCAAAGTGCTGGGATTACAGGCGTGAGCCACTGCAGCTGGCCTCTTTTTTTCTTTTTTGTATGTCACAGCAATGACTGACTTTGAAACAAAACAAAGCCTCAATTTTTGAATTCACAACACCTTCTTGTCTGGAATTCATGTCAATAATTTCTAAAATTTATGACAAATACAAAGCTAGACACTACCAAATTAAGTTCTTATGATAAACTCTTTTAAGGAGTGACCGGCCGGGCACAGTGGCTCAAGCTGTAATCCCAGCACTTTGGGAGGCCAAGGTGGGCGGATCACAAGGTCAAGAGATCTAGACCATCCTGGCCAATATGGTGAAACCCTGTCTCTACTAAAAATACAAAAATTAGCTGGGCGTGGTGGCATGCACCTGTAGTCCCAGCTACTTGGGAGGCTGAGGCAGGAGAATCGCTTGAACCCGGGAGGCAGAGGTTGCAGTGAGCCGAAATTGTGCCACTGCACTTCAGCCTGGCCTGGTGACAGAGTGAGACTCTGTCTCAAAAAAAAAAAAAAAAAAAAAAAGAAGAAGAAGAAGAAGGAGTGACCAAATGGAGAAAAAAGGAAAAAGTTGAAGATAACCTAGTTCTCAGATTGAGAGAACACGAAGACGATATCACTAAGGGTATCTGAAAGCTAGAATACTGCAGGGAATAACACTTCAGGCATAGATACAGAGACAGAGATGAAGGTGGACTCCTTATCTTAAAATCAATAACTTTCCCACCAAAAAAACCAAAACAAACCATAAAACTCATAAACAATGACAACAAAAATCAATAAACAATCCAAATACTGATATTCACAAGTGAATGAGTCAAAGTGATGAAGGGAAAATGAGCTTAAAGATAATTTGAGAGATTGAAATGAGAGGGTCACTTTGTCTTTAAAATATCAGATCCTACTCGCTGTTACCCCCACAGCTGGCCAAGAATCTCAAACCAACAAACAAAAATTCAAGAATAAAATGGGATTAGGCCATATGTAGAACCATGTGAAAAACAAGAACTGCCCATGGGCTTTATTGCTAAGTAAATGGAGGTTCTCAGGAGAAAAGGATCATACCGTAAGATTTCACAAGCATAGCTCAATTTCTGTGGTAGGGGTGGACAGAAAAGAGAACAAGACAGAAATAGCTGACTCAGCTCTGTCCCCCACACATAGGGGGTCAGTGTGGCTTCAGAGCAGCACCCCAGACTGGCTGTGAATGAGGATATGGTCTTTTCTCAATGCCCTGTGGCCTGTCAGGATTTACACTACTTCGTACTTCACCAACGCATCTGTGGGAGCCCCTTCCTTATGAGGTGGGAATAGGGCAAAAGAGGAATGAGAAGGTTCTGGTCTTGGCATTCCCAGGGAGAGAAAAGCAGGGCTTTCGGAGAATTAGAATGTACACTGTGGGGCTTTCTTCAGCTCCATACCTATTTCCAATGCATGTCAGACTTATAGAGTGAATACAGACTGATTGAGGAGAAAAGGAATTGTCTTCAGGAATGGGACACTTCCCTGGTTGAACATATTCTGGCTGGATTGCTGACTAGAGAAAGGAAGACTCAGTGCTGCCAGAGAAGAACACTCTTGGCTGACATCTGTGGCCTTGTTCCTGGCCTTGAAACAGACAGGATATTGACTAGCTACCTCCTGAACTGTTACACAGAAGCTGGAAAGTGGACCAGGCCCTGGTAAATCAGAAAGAGATGATGAGCCAAAGTGAGTTGAATCTAGCCTGGAGGTGTGGAGGGTTGGCTGGGTAGTCAAGAGAGCTGGGCCCTCTTCTGAGTTCTGAGACTCTTCTCACAGTGTGGCCCAGACGATTATTTTCAAAGTCCCTGTAACTCTAATAGTCATCATGTACGTGTGGGTGAGGGTGGGAGATGGGGACAGACAGGGCGTAGACCATGGTTCATTTGGCAGCGGAAGGAATAATTCAAGCTTAAAAATCAAACTGATGAAAATGGTAAAGGGAAGAAAGAACTTAATCTTTCTCCCCTTGAAAAGATCAAGAGCTTTCAGATATGGTCTCATTAAAGTTTTTTTCTCTTTTCTCTCTCAATAAAAAAAATCACACTGTACTTTATGTTACTCATAATCCCTTGCGGTGACTTAAATGCTTTTCCAGACTCTGTGTAGCTACTGGTTTTCACATTTAAGACAGGAACTCTTTATTTAATGATCTTAAAAGTATTGGTAAGGACTCCACTAAGGGCCACACTAGGAAACTGTAGAAGCTGTGACTGATGTTTTTGTTCCTTTTCTGTTTATTCAGATCTATCCCTTTGCTTTTTCTTCCAGATAGAATTGCCAAGAGGAAATGTCTTTTTAGAGTCACAACTCTAAAAAGTTCACTCTTTATTCGATATTTCTTGAGAGGTGTTATGTGTTGAATGCCAGCACTGAGATAGACACTGGTGAGCAAGGAGAAAACAAGACAAATGGGATCCCAGTGTTCCTGGAACGTACAAGGGCGTGTGTGTGTGTGTGTGTGTGCACACGCATGCACATGTGTGTGTGTAGATGGCACAGCCTGGAAACAGAAAAGCAGAGAAATAAGTGAAATGATTATAAGACTGTGTATTATGATAAGAGTTATGAATTAGATAAAGGCGTGAGATAGAGGAAATGGCAAGTAATGATGTGCCCTTCTGGGTGTGGGGAGGTGATTATGGTTTGGATCTGTGTTCCCACCCAAATCTCAGATTGAATTGTAATCCCCAGTGCTGGAGGTGGGGCCTAGTGGGAGATGACTGGATCATGCAGGTGGATTTCTCAGGAATAGTTTAGCACCATCCCCTCAGTACTGTCCTCAAATAGTGAGTTCTTATGAGATCTGGTGTTTTTAAAACGTTTTTAAAACCTCCTTCCCCACTTCTCACCTCCTGCTCTCACCGTGTGATATGCCTGCTTTCCCTTCATCTTCCACCATGATTGTAAGTTTCCTGAGGCCTCCCCAGAAGCCGAGCAGATGCCAGCACCATGCTTCCTGTACTGCCTGCAGAACCCTAAGCCAATGACATCTCTTTTTCTTTATAAATTGCCCAGTCTCAAGTATTCCTTTATAGCAATGTCAGAGCAGATTAATATAGGAGAGGTGAGAGGCAAGGGGGGTGCTTTTGAGTGTGTAGCCAGAGAAGGCCTCTTTGCTAAGGGAAGCAGCTACACCAAGAGTAGGGACCTGATTGGGCGGGTAAGAGTGACCAGCAGAAGGAATGACTGTGTCCTCAGAGCAACTGGGAAGATGCATGCACTAGTATCCTCTTCTCTACATACTAGAATACATGAAATTTTCATTTGTGAGATTTCATTTAGCTATCAAAAAGAATGTTCTAAGCTCACATATATGAAGCATTGGCAAGTCTCCTTAAGGCTAATCTGGAACGGCTCAGCAAGCCCCACCTTCTTTAGCACAGGCTCCAGTGGAAGCAGGCTCAGTGCGTTGTGTCTTTCAGTGGTGAAGACCAGCCAGGGATGCTGTGTGCAAAGTTTGGGACTGAAAATAATCTCCACTTAAAAAAAATCCTTCCATCAGTAGGAGATTGAAGAATGAGAAATAGAATCAAATAATAATTGTTGTCTTTATTATTTTTATTAGATTATCTAATTTATGCCAGGCTCCTTCTAATTATTTTACGTTTATTTTAAGCCCTGGTTCATCCGTATGAAATAGGAATTATTATTATCCCAATTTTACAGATAAAGACAATGAGGCCCAGAGAGCTTGCTGTGTTTGCGCAAGGCTCCAGAACACATTCCCTTAGCCTTAGGCAACACTGCATCAGAGGGGTTAGCTCCACATGAGAATTTCAGGTAGCACAACATTAAAAAGTAAGAGGCAGAGGTTCTCTTTCTTTTTGGAGTTAAGGGAATGCAAATTCTCCATTTGAGAGTGAGATTTCTAGACTCCCATTATCTCTAAGTTAGAATCTCTGTGTGAAGAACTCAAGTATTTGCACTTTCAAACTACTGCCTAGTTGAATCTAAACACTGTCTGAGAAGCATGGTTGTGTGGGCATTCACAAGCATGGAGTCAAGAGAGCAGACTCTGAATTCCTTCAATATTAATACTGAATAGTGAGAATAATGCTATTTCTTGAGTGCCTTCTCTGGGTTAGACATTATATTAGCTGTTTCCATGTGTCATTATATTTAGTGTGGACAACTCTACAAGGATTGTATGATTTTTTACATTTTACAAATGAGGATAAATCTAAACTCAGAGAGATAAGCAACTTGCCTAAAGTCACATACACAGAGAGTTGCAGATCTGATGTTCAAATCTCATGTTCCTGTCCATGTTCCACGGCTTCATGCTTGGTATCCACAATTCAGTAGGCTCATTTTTAGATTTTAGAAAACCTAAAATTTTCTATCTTGTCTCATTTCAAAACATAACCACATGAACAAATGACATTTTCCCAGGTATATGGCCTTTGACAACCTGCTTAGCCTCTCATTTTCTTAGGTATGAAATGAAAAAACTAGTGCCTACCTCCTGAGTTTGTTGTAAGGATTAAATGGGATACTCCAAGTATAGCCTGGAAAGCACCTGGAATTTGGTAAGCACTCAATATATGTAGCTGCTATCACTAGTAACATGATTATACTGCCCAACTCTTTCTAAGTGAATTTGTGCAATTGTTCCATAATCAGAATTCCTGTCCACCAGTATTGATTGCTGGTTTCCTCTTGGCCATGTCGAACTTACAAAGATCAGTCTACTCCTTAAGAAGCAAAAACAAAGAATCCTCAGATGTCTGTGACGATTCCTCAGTGTTCAAACTTCTTTTTCCCAACTGACTTCCAGCAAGATATGCAGCGTTGTCAGCTGGGCTCTAGTTGCCAATCTGCAAAGTCACTTTCTCCTTCCTGCTATCTTCTCTTTACCAGGAAAACTTACAATTTTTACCCATCATTGACATCCTCTTCATTCATTCATCCAGCAGATATTTATTGAGGACCTATTCTTATCAGGCACTCATTATTCCAGGCACTGTAGATGCAGCAGTGAACAAAGATCTCTGCCTCTTTGAAGCCTACATTCTAGTGGGGGCTGAGAGACAGACATAAACAAACAAGTCGAGTATAACATATGTTAGCTAGTGATAAGTTCTATGGAGGAATTAAAGCAGGGAAAGGGGATAAGGATTACAGGGAAGCAGGGAAAGTAGGCGATGGAGTGCAGTTTTCTGTAGCATTGTTAGGGAAGTCTTCACAATGGGAATATTTCAGCAAAGGCTTGAAGGAGATGAGGGAGTGAGTCATGAGGATTTTGGGGGGAAGAACTTGCCAGGTAAAATTTAGCACATAAATAGTCTTTGAGGCATATATCTTTAAGTGGCTGCTGCAGATTGAGTGAAGGAGACTGTGATAGGCTATGTGCTCAGAGACATAATAGGGGTGGATATGCATAGGATCCTGTAGACCACTGCAAAAATCTATTGCTTTTCATCTGAGTGGGATGGGATGCATTAGAGGGTTCTGAATAGAGAAATGTTATGCTATGATTGATATTGTCACAGGAATTCTAAGTACTCAACTGAGAATGCCTGAAAAAAAAAAAAAAAAGCAAGGATCAAGGTAAAGAGACCACTACATGACTGTTGCAATAATCCAGAATAATTTAAGAAGAAAAGAGGCTGAGCACAGTGGCTCACGTCTATAACCCCAGCTATTTGGGAGGCTGAGGCAGGTGGATCACCTGAAGTCAGGAGTTTGAGACATGGTGAAAATCTGTCTCTACTAAAAATACAAAAAAAAAAAAAATTAGCAAGGCATGGTGGCGCATGTCTGTAATCCCACTTACGTGGGAGGCTGAGGCAGGAGAATTGCTTGAACCAGGGAGATGGAGGTTGCAGTGAGTTGAGATTGTGCCATTACACTCCAGCCCAGGCAACAAGAGCGAAACTTCATCTCAGAAAAAAAAAAAAAAAGAAGAAAAGAAATATTTTATTCAAAGGATATTGGACAGCTCATCAAATATCTAAGAGATCTAAAAGCCAGCTCCATCATAGTATAGAACTGGCCCTGCAATGCCCTCCTGCCAGCACTGCACCCCCAATGTCGCAGCCTGACCCCACCGATGCCCTTGATACTGGACCCATCTGCTAGAACCACTAACACTGCTGCATCTGACAACTAAAAATAGCTGCCATCATCCATCACTTCTGGTCACTGAACTTTTGATTCTAAGTCTGGTGGTTGTCTGTGCTTGGCGGAGCCTGGTCAGGTAGCTATACAATTGAGCTACAAGGGCAGCAGGCAAAGTGTGTGTCTGACACTCATAGCTTCTGTCGGGGAGGTGGGTGATTCCTGACCATAGGGCAGGGATTCAGATGCTTATTGGGGAAAACAAAGGACAACTGCCCACCACTGGTGGGAACCTTGTGTTCCTTAGCTGCTGCATTGCTACCTGGTTGCATACCAAATGGCAGTTTGGGGTCTGTCATCTTGTTTTCAACAGCAGCAGCAGCTATCAATAGCAATTGTTCCCACAGTCATCCATAGCACAAACTCACAATGTTGCCGATTCATATACAGAAGGGAAGTCACGTTTAGATGTTACTTCCCCATTTTCCCATTGTTCCATAGCATCTTACCTAGTTCATCACTGAAGCCCTGTTGATTCCCTTCGCCTGCTCTTATCACTATAATTGACAGTTCAGGATAGGGAATAGATGGAGAAATTGACAAGAGATGGGAACAAGAATGAGTAATAAACATCCTGGTATTTTTACAGCTGTTGATATTTTTACTTCAATCACTTTGTCATCAGATGATTCATGTTATGAATGAACCACACCTTTGCAATAAGCAGAATTTAGAATTTCCCATTCTTCATTTATCTTAGAGACTGGACAATGAGGTGTTGTGTCATTCCCTTAAAGAGCCCTTCTCTTCCTCTTCCTTTTCTATTTATTTCTTTATCTTTGAGGCCCGGTGTCACTCTGTTGCCAGGCTGGAGTGCAGTAGTGCAACCATGGCTCAATGCATCCTGGAAGTCCTGGGCTCAGGTGAGTCTCCTGAGTAGTTGGTACTACAGGCATGCGCCACCATCCCTGGCTAATTAATTTTTTTTTTTTTTTAGAGACAAGGTCTCATGTTGTTGCCCAGGTTGGCCTTGAACTCATGGGCTCAAGCAATTCTCCCACCTTGGCCTCCCAAAGTGCTGAGATTATAGGTGTACGTCACTGTGCCCAACCCCCTTTTCTATATAAATTCAATATTAACAGGTACAAAACGACCTAGGAGGAATTTACATGACTTTCAAGCCCAAAAGCTAAAATGACCCGAAAAGGCTAATCTGTAGTCTTTACTCACCAAATGGTTAATTCAAAAATTAGTATTTGCAGATAGTTATCAGAGAGTGAGTTTATTACCATCTTCTACTCTTGTTTGATATTGTACTTTTGATGTTCACTCCTTCCTTAAAGCTTTTGGCATTGTAAGTAAAACCGTGAAGGGATTTTAGAAGACAGTTTCCCTAGTCAAATAAACTAGGGAGCTGCCAAAAATACATACATCTGGATTCACTCAAGATCTATTAAATTAGGCTCCCTGAGGCCCATCTCCTCACCCCTCCTTGATTCTAATGCACAGTCAGAGCTGAGAACCACTGGTCTAGGCCTTGGAGGCATTTGTGTACTGAATCAAAGAACAACCAGGTGGTGGCTCAGCAGGTAACTCGAAGTTGACTCAAGCAAGAAATGGGAATTTATTAAAGATAGTGTAGGCTTTAGCACGGGGGTGGGGGTACGCAGGAAGGGGGAAACAAGACGAGTTAGTGAACTTGGGGCTGTATCAGGGTGGGGTAGAAGAGGTGAGGCTGCAGAGAACACTGGTGCTTCCTGCCAAGGTCACACCATTCTGTTCCTGAAGAAGAGCTTAAAAAGCTGACTTTCACCCAAGGGTTAAATCAGACTTAAAAACAGGTGGATTGCTGTCTCAAATGAATCAAACAATATGGGTTGAAGAGGGTGGGCTTTCCCAGGACCAGAGACAGACCTGCAGGAATACTAACAGAATTATTAGGTTGTGTGAGACTTTAATTTGGAAGGCAAGGCTAGAATGAACACGGTATCTTGAGAAGGCCAGCTAGCAGAAGCAGCAGTGCCGGAAGCCCTAATAGATGCCTTGCAGGTCTGGTGCAGGCTGCGGGGCCCATGCCAGCTGCTGCAGCAGGAATAATCTGCAGGAGAACCTGGTGATGGGATTTGAGAAGCCTTTCTGGCTTTGTGGCTTCCAAGCTGGATTCCCCAACCTTTCTAGGGATTCTGGTCCTCAGCGTCTCTTAATAAACTGCTGTTGTGCTTAAACCAACAGAAGCTCTTCGTTTATAATTAATATCACTGAATTCAACCCAGTGGAATAGAAGCTATTATCCCTATTTAATAGAAAAGAAATCGAGAATCACAGAAGTTGAGAGGCTTGTCCAAGGTCAGACAGTCAAAAAATGGCAACATTGGAGTCAGATTCACATGTGAATGATCCCAAAGCCCATCCTCCTTCTCTACAGCTCCAGGAAAGGGGCCACATATGCAACATAGTAGTAGCGAGACTCTTTGGCGAGGCCTCCTTGTCTTCATGGTTCAGTTGAGGAAAAGGACCTGAGCTCAAGATTGCCTAAAATGTATCTGTCAATGTCTGCCTCTTGCTAAAGTTCCTCACAAGAATGCGGGCTCTGATCAGCTGCTTCTACGATTTTGTGTTTTTGTACTTCATAATTTCCCAGCAAAATGTCTCTCTGAAAAATGTCCTTCTTTCCGCATTGAAACACAGGAAAAGAGATTTTTCCCACGTCTGAGCCAGTAGCAGGGTGGTCATGCGTGTATGACTCGGAGACCCAGGTTAGAACTGAGGCAGGTGGTGAGTGTCCAGGAGAGAAGAAAACCGGGGTCACTGTTGGCCCCTCTTCCTGAAGGCTGCTCACAAATGCCACCTACCCGTGGCCCCCAGAAACAATGCATTTAGACCCCAAACCACTGTGCAGGAACAGCTCTATCCAGCTTCCAGTTCTCTAGTTCAGGAGAGTCCCTGGAGGTGAAAGCTGGAAGAGACCTTACAAATCTTATTTTTCATATGAGAAAACTCAGAAAGGATTTTCCTGAGGTCACACAATTAGTGGCCAGGCAGACAACAGAAACTACAGAAGCACTTTATAATTAGGGAAAAAAAATGCTTAAAGCAAAAAGAGCATATGGCTCTTGATGCTTCACAATTAACTTTGGAGACACGTACCGAGAGATGAGACATCATGAACTGTAAACGTTCTGCAGGAACACAGGCGTGGGGGATCACGGAGGGCACAGGGGTTAGAAAAGGCTTCAGGGGAGGTAAGGGGCTGGCGTGGGCCTCTGGAGGACGAACAGGAAGAGAGAGGGTGACAGCGAGGAAAGGAGCAAAGAGAGAGAAAGTCCCTCTCTGGCTGGGCCTAAGGAAGGGGAGGAACCCCGCCACCCCCTCACCCCTCTCACCCCCCACTTCCCCTACTTACCCGCCCCCACCCCCATTCCCCTGCTCAAAACCCTGGATCCTGGAGCAAAAATGGGAAAGGGCGCCCAGACAGCTCTGCGGGTGGCTACTCCCTCTCTCAGCGAGTGTAAGCAAGCCCGTGTGTTGGGAGGCGGCTGAGGGGATCCAGGCGTGCTTGGCGGGCGGCCGGGAGGAGGCGCCCCGCTGCCCGAAGCAGCCCCCCTGGGCCCCTCCCCGCCGCCCTTCGCTCTCTTCTCCGCCTGGCCCCGTGCTGTGGGCCCCGTGCTGTGGGCCCCGTGCTGTGGGCCCCGTGCTGTGGGCTCCCTGTCACCTCTCCTCCCGCCTCCCTCGCGGGTCGCCCACGCTGCTTTCTCCGGGAAAAGCCCAGAACGCTGCCTTTTCCAGTTAAGGGAGAGCTGGAGGGAAGGAGAGAGCAGACGCCCCCTCCCCTGCCCTCCTTTGTCCTCACCCCTGCCCTGCACGTCTGTGGCCGAGGAGGCCCGGGAAAGCCGCGCTGCCCGCAGCCCTGCCGGCTCCAGCTCGCGCGGTCCGCGCTTAGACCTTACAACTGAAGGTGGCGCTTTCAAATCCCGGTTTCATTATAGATTTGTGTTTCCTGCCCACCGGATACCGCGAACTGCCCTTCATGCTGCAGGGGGAGAAAAGGCTGCATTCAGCCCTTCAGTTTATTTATTACAATAACCATGGTGTGCAATATCAAACTCCGGATCAGGGCGGCTAAAAGAATAGGCACCAGACGAGCAGGCAACACAGCCCAAATTCCGGAAAGCAGAAGGGGCGTCACTCTCAGGTTGCTGCCTGGACCCCCTCAGCGGGGAGAAGGGCTTTTGGGAGCATTTGTTAAGTACCACAAAGCCCTACCAGGATTGAGAAAAAGCATTTTCATCTGAGATTTCCATGCATTCCTTCAACAAATATTTACCGAGTGCCTAGTATGTTACAGACATTGTTCTAATGGACAGACATCTTTGCCCTCATAAGAACTAACATTATCATAGAGGAAAGAGGAAATAAAGAACAAACATAATAAAAGAGTGAATTACACATTGGAAGGTAATTTTTAAGAGACAGAGCAGGCTAACAGCATGAGGGTGTGTGGGTTCCTAGTTTAAGGAGGGTGGCCTGGGTGGGCCCCAGGGGGAAACCTGCCAGGCAGGAATTAGGCAATCCCAGATTAGCCTGCAGTTCCTAGGAGCAGGAGGGCCCTTCTTTATGCTCATTCATGTGCGTAGAGCTGGAGAGCCCTGCAGAGAGTGGCTGTCTTTTACTGCTAGAATAGGATCGGAGGTGGGGCACTAGTTATTCATACTTTAATAGAGCACTGCAGCTTTGACTTCCCCTGCTTCCATTCCTAACCTCAGGAGAGCAGGGAAATGGTGCTGTTTTCCGAAAAGAGGTAGGAAGGTAAGGGAGGAAAACATCCTAAAACAAGGAGTTGTGTGCTCTGGAGAGGCACTGGGGTCCTCGGATTGGCTCCTGAGGAAGCGAATGGAAGATGGAGCCAGCTTTAGGGTAGGAAATAGCTATTTATGTATTAGTCAAGGGACATATTTTAACCACCCTGAATTAGATTTTTCAATCGGGTTGATAATAATGACATAATAATTAAAATAGCTGGTGTTTATTGAGTGCTAACTATGTAACAGGTGTTGTGCACAGGTTTCACAGGTAACCTCTTAGTCTTTTCTTCAACTAGAATGTCATGGAAGCTCCACGAGAGCAGAGACATTTTGTTCACTGCTGTGTCAGAATCAATGACTGGCACCTAGATGGCACTCACTGCACGAATGAATGAGTGATTGCATTCTGGAGAAGAGGTTACAATGAGATGCTGAGGAGGTTTTAGGCCCTTCCTCTTCTTCAGAGTGCAGCAAACATAACACACATCTCTTTCTTGTTATTGTTGACTGCTATGTAAATAGTACAGGCATTGTTAAGAGTGACAGTTTCTTCTCTTTATGTGTTTTCCACCTTCCCCATCTCCTTGGTGGGTAGGAGGTTAGAGGAGGAAAAAAGGGGGGGTGAGGGGAAAAGAAGACTTCATCTTGCCATTTATCCATGACTTCATTTAGTTCTTACAACAACCCATTTTACAGAAGAGGAAACTGAGACTTAGAAAAGCTAAGTATTTGCCAAGATCTTGTGGCAAGTTAATGCCAAGGAGCCTCAGTGGAGCTGTGTTCTTACCAATTACACTAGTTGGGAGGGCAAAGAATGCACTATCATTATTTTGCAGTTTTTCTGTTGCTTGGCTTACTCCATCTCCAGGGGTAGGGCAATGTTTAGGGCAGGGTCCCTGCTGTCTAGGGGGATATTTAAAAGCATGCCAAATATTTTGACGATGAATTCAAAGCAAAAGATCACGTTATTTTCTTTCTTGGAATTAGCAGTGAACTGGCTCGAGTTCATTATGACTAACAGTTGGCTCAGTGGTGAGGAATACTGGGCCATGAAGCTGATCTGGGCATAGGATGTTTGTTGTTGTTCGGCTGCTTACCTCCTTTGGGGTTGTCAAGGAATAGGGGTTTGTTGCTGCCTATTATGTATTCGGTGTTTGAAAGTTACTGAGTGAGGAGGGGCAGGAAGGATTAAAATTGCAGCAGAAGTTCTGCTTAATCTGACTGCAGTGATGGCGGGCAGCTACTGAAGAGAACAGTAATAAAAAAGACGACTACTAAAACATTTTAATTGTACATATATCTGAAGTTAATATGTAAACATAGAAACTCATATAAATATATATAAATATAAATTCATTTGCCAGTTTTTCGTGGATAGCTAAGATCTTTGCTTTGGTTCTAGATCAGCTGATAAGACTTCTGTATGGTCTTTCTGGAATAAATCATATCCATGGTGAATAATCTATTATTTCCAGTTTTGGTTTCTTTCAAGTGACTCAACAACACAAAGACAGTTTTCGTGCAAGAAGACTTGCAGATTTTTCGTATATTTCCCCCTAAATTTTTTGGGTTGTCTTTCTCACACCTAGTTTGAGAGTGAAGTTTTTGTGTATGTGTGTTTTCAAAGCATTCAAATCAGTTTTTGTAGAAACAGTGTTTTAATTCACATGCTCTAAATTTATCAATTAATAATTACATAATATAGTGAAAGCACTGTAGGGTATAGGGCAACAAATATGGCTGATCCTTGGCAAGCTCAGAGCTGAAGGGAAGAAGTAGACATAGATCAGCTTCCTACTTGAGAGACTTCTCTATGCCATGGGCTTGGAGCAGTGAATTTTCTAGAGGAAATGGAGACCATAAGTAAATTTGGAGAGTCAGCTAAGTGGAGGCCTAATAAGAGATCTTCTACTACATATGTACCTGAGACATGTCACTATTTGAGCCCTCCAGAATCTTACAACATCTTGGGAATATGTCCTAGAAATGTGTCTCCATATGCCTTACTCACAATCCACAGAGCTCTCCTCCCCTAAATCATTGTTTAGAACCAAGGGGTTCAACTTGCCTTATCCCCCAGGTCACTTGAGGTGAACACCTGACCGACAGATAGCTGCCCATGCCTTGGAGTCTTTATGGAAAAGAATAGCCAAATCAATTACATTTCTCTAATAAGGAATTTACACTTGGGAGACAGGGAAACTCAACAAATGGGTGATGGGTGCTTGAATGAGAGATCATGAAGTCAGGTTTGGGTAGCTGTAGTGGGACCATTGGGGCTTTGAGAAAATGAAAGCACAGATGGACCGGATAAAGAACTGTGGAAATTTAGATGAAATAGTTATGCAAAGAAATAGGCAATCCCTAAGAGAGAGGGAGATGAAGAGTGGCTGGTCTTCAAGATTCCTGGCTTTCTCCCTTCCTGGATCTTATTTGTTTTGCATTTCCTGACATCCCTTTTAACTTGAGCTCATTTGAATAGGTTTCTGGCCCTTGCAATCCAAAAAACCTCAATTAAATTAAGAGACAAGGTGAGAACAAGCTAGTGTCAAATGCATGCTTCTATGCATTAAGAATTCCCGAGTTCAGAGAAGAGAGAGATCAGTTGATATCTTAATTTTCTGCGCTTCTATTCCTCTAAACTTGGAAGATAGGTTCAAATAATCCCTGCCATTAGTTCTGCCCAGCCCATTTCAAACACTGACCACTGCATTTACCCATCCTTGCCACTTGGCCAGGACCCTGACTCAGCATTCCATCCTTCCCTCCGTTGTTCCCACTCTGATTTTGTATTCTAGACCAGTGTCTCCTGTCTCTGCCCTGTCCCCATTGTCCAGTTACAGGGAACTGAGATTTTGCCTTTCTTCTTTATTTGGAGCTTCCAAAACTGGCCCTATTATTGAAGCTGCTCATATGTCCAGTTTCCACTACTAGCTGAGGCCTCCTCACTGACACCTTTCTCCCTATGATCTCTCTTTATTATTGGCTATAGAAACCTCTCTTAGTCACCTAAGCTATTTCCCAGGATTTTCCCCTTCCCTGTCCTTGTTCTTTTAACCATTATTATTTCAGGAATTTCGCAGACAAGGTGAGACTTGGCTGGGCTTGAAAGGATAAGTGCATGTGATTTGGCAGAGGGGCAGGATAAAGGCAGTCCAGTTATAATGGTTTATGCCAACTTCATTCTCATTGGCTTTTAGACTATGGCCTTGTTTTTAGTAAGAGCATGATATCATTGCCGTAGGAAGGAAGAGCCATCTGTTTACCATTTTGCGCAGGGACCAAAGTATATGTTTGTTAGCTGTGATGTGAACATTTTTAAAGTCAGTACTTGCACATGATGCCAAAACATAATTCCATGAAAGGCCTAAGAAGTGTATGGGTCATGTTTCCTGCCGTTGTGAGAAGTCGTGAGTTAAATGGATTAAGGAGCATTGGTAGGAATACTCTCAAGCATTCCAGTTAAAAAAGGCAGCTGCACTCAGCAGAAGACTGACTGATTGTAACATTACAATTGCTACTTTAACTCCTCAGGTTAAAGAAGAAATATTTATCAATCTATTATATCATTTGAAAGAGATCTCGTAACCTCTCAATTATATGGTATTCAGAAAAGTGAACTTTTTACATAATTGAAAGTTATTCCTTTAAGAGGTAAAATCTTTATTGGAAGTTATATCAGATTTTCCTGTCTTTATCAAACAGAGAATATTAGACTAAATTAATATTCCTAGGTGGTTCAAGGTCTCTAGACATTTTGTAATTGTCTGTTTGCCACAATTTCCACTGATGAGCAGGCCTGGGGTAGCTATGTTTTGAAGCATGTAACTCTCCTCCCAGCTGATTGAATGAAAATGGGCACCTGTTTCAAAAGTAGCCAGTCTACAAGCTGGCCAATAATAGTTGACCTACAGTCTGGCTTAAAAGTTGAGTTCGACAAATAGGATGCTCAGTAATTTAAACCAAATATGGAAAGAGGTAAAGATTTGCAAGCCGAGCCTAAAAAAAACTTCTGTGACATAAAGTCAGGGCTGAAGAGTCCATGATGGTCTGTAAGTAAGCAAAGCTGTGAGGAAGCAGTCACTGTGGTGAAACAGATAAAGTCAGTCGAGGGAAGACTAAGGAGCTGATATGCAGAGATCTCTATTCCTAAAAGCCAAAAGAATCTAACTGGAATGAGGGCCCTTCCTCCAGCACCACGCATAGACGGTCAGCCATCAGGGCAGGGCAGCTAACACTGAGTGTCTCCAGTTTGCTCTTCTCTTTGGACTGGACCTGCTTGTCCTTACTAGTCTTCTGGGTTCCTATAAGTCCCCTCTCTTCACTGTTGCGACGTCTATTTTTTTTCCTGAATCATCAACATTTCTAGGCTTTGCTCTGCCTTCTGTTTCCGCCGTTTGCCTGACATTTTTCATCACTTTTTCTGTCCCTCCTGTCCTATGCCTCCTGGGATTCTGGGTTTTGACATTATTGTGGACTGGCTTCCATAACCTTCAGAGGTCCTGCTCTCTTGAGTGTGTGCTATTTTCTAGAAGAAGAACCAGTTGCCTCACATCTTCTGTAACCTTCAAGTTTGGATCTTCCCAAAGCGAACCACTGCTCACTCCCAGAGGCCTTTGGGGCTATTTCAAGTTTGCAGGTGTTCTGGAGAATAGAAGGTACCAGATGTCAGAGAAATACCAATTGGCTAATATTATGTTCTTTTCTTTCCTTTTTTTTTTGGCAGTGAAAGCTTGCCTTCCAAATCCCTTGCTTATTTTGAAATTAGTTTGCCTTCCATGAGCTTAAACCATTTGAGCTGTGGGAGGTAAATGAGCTAAGATGTTTGTTGTGCTAAATTTCAGGGAAAAGTCAACCCAAATTAAAATTCGACCTCAGGTAATGAACAAAATAAATATTGTTAGATAATTAAAAACTGATAATAGTGCTGATTCTACCACGATCTAGAAAATACCTGAACACAGTATTAACAAACAAAATAGAATAATTAAGAGGGAGAATTTTAAACTTTCCAAATGCCAGGTGAGCAAACATACTATTAGTAAATCTCTTACTGCTTATTTTCTTGAGAGACTGGAATAACTATGCTCTGCCTAGCTTCTGGATTCCTGTGGGCCTTTTATATCTGATAATCTAAAGATGAAACTAAGGGTCATAGCTTGGCCTAATAGCATGAGAAAGTAAAACGACCCAACATCTTTAAAACCCCAATTATTTTCCCCGCCATATGGTTTTAGAAAGAAAGCATGGGACAAATTGGTTCCAAACATAGCTTCCCACCTCCCCTTTCTCTGCCCCCAGTTTAGAAAGGAAGAAAAACAGCTCTATCCTCCATTCTGCATCTTCCTGTGGAACATTATTACACTGAGCTGTAAAAGGCTTCTGCATACCACATAAAGAATTTAGACATGCGTCCCTTCTGAGAGAGAGTCACAGGAAAGCAAAGAAAAGGAAGGTTTGGGAGGAAATATTAAAGACGTGGCACTGTCATTCAGGTGAAAAAGTCATAGTGAGTTTTTGTGTCTCCATCCATCCATCCATGTAGCTTTGAATAAGAATTCAGAAGTAATGTTTGCCGAGGGATATGTATTAATGTGTATTTGAAAAGATTAAAAAACAATAGAAAGCTATGTCTAAATGAAAGTAAGTCTGATTTGCTAATTAATTTTACAATAACAACAGCTTTGCCAATTATGATATATGATGAATATTTTCTACAAATTGTATGAGCCAAACATTCAATTTCATTGTTTTTTAAAAAAAATATTTAAACAATTTATAAGATGGTAGAAATTTCACACCTTGCACTTATTTAAATGAATAATAAAGATGCCAGCTTAAACAAAAGCCAAAATAGACAAATGGGACCTAATTAAACTTCAGAGCTTCTGCAAAGCAAAAACAAACAAACAAACAAAAAAAACAATCATTAGAGTGAACTGGCAACCAACAGAATGGGAAAAAATTTTTGTAAGCTACCGATCAGCCAAAGGGATAATATCCAGAATCTACAAAGAACTAAAACAAATTTACAAGAAAAAAACAAGCAACCCCATCAAAAACTGGGCAAAGGGTATGAACAGACACTTTTCAAAAGAAGACATTTATGCAGCCAACAAACATATGAAAAATTGCTCACCATCACTGGTCATTAGAGAACTGCAAATCAAAACCACACTGAGATACCATTCACACCAGTTAGAATGGCAATCATTAAAATATCTGGAGACAACAGATGCTGGAGAGATGTGGAGAAATAGCAACACTTTTACACTGTTGGTGGGAGTGTAAATTAGTTCAACCATTGTGGAAGATAATGTGGCAATTCCTCAAGGATCTAGAAATAGAAATTCCATTTGACCCAACAATCCCATTACTGGGTATATACCCAAGGGATTATAAATCATTCTATTATAAAGACACATGCACATTTATGTTCATTGTGGCACTGTTTACAACAGCAGAGACTTGGAACCAGCCTAAATGCCCATCAATGATAGACTGGATAAAGAAAATGTGGCACATATACACCATGGAATACTATACAGCCATAAAAAAGGATGAGTTCCTGTCCTTTGCAGGGACATGGATGAAGCTGGAATCCATCATTCTCAGGAAACTGACACAAGAACAGAAAACCAAACACAGCATGTTCTCACTCATAAGTGGGAGTTGAACAATGAGAACACATGGACACAGAGAGGGGAATATCACACACTGGGGTCTATTGGGGGTTGGAGGGATCGGGGGAGGGACAGTATGGGGTGGGGAGATTGGGGTGAGATAACATGAGGAGAAATACCTAATGTAGGTGATGGGGGGATGGATACAGCAAACCACCATGGCATGTGTATACCTAGGTAATGATCCTGCATTATCTGCACATGTAGTCCAGAACTTAAAGTATAATTTTTTAAAAAAGAAAATTAAAACAAAAAATAGAAGCAAAAGTATCAAAAAAAAGATGCTAGCTTAAAAATGTGAATGGGTATAGAGTTTTCAAAAATTATTTTACTACAGAAATACTAGAACAAAAGAATTGAGTACCATTGCTTTAAAGAATGGTTAAGGGAGCTACAGTATTTTGCCTGGGGAAGATGAAGAGAGGTGGGACTTGTGGCAGTGGTGGGGATGTGGAGCTTGTTCTTAATTCAACTAAGCAAGTGTTATAAAAACTCTTTGTGCAGGTCACTGGACAAGGTGCTGTGGTGACACAGAGATAAGTAGATGCTGATGACATTGCCATGCCTTTAAACTAGGTTAATTTGTATCAAGAAAGATTTATGCTATACATCATTTTGGGAGGAATAGGTGCTCTAATGAAATAAAAATGGTGTATCATGACTCCAAAAATGTTAATCTTGGGAGCAAACCACCTTCCTTGTAAAGAGGGCTAGATCAATAATGGGAAGCTCTGCATCAGACTTTTAAAATATAATCTGGCATATGCAAGAATGTTCACAGCAACACTATGCACACTATGCACATGGTCACAAACCAAACCAGCCCAAATGTCCTCTTCAGTAGAATGAACAGATAAATCACATATTTAAGCAACAGAATATTGTAGAACAATGAGACCAAGAGTCAAGAAACTACACCTAAACACAGGCGGATGAATCTCACAAACATAATGTTTAGTAATGAAAATGACATAAAAGGTCACCTACAAGATAAACAAAATTACCTCAAAAGGCCAAATCTAAGAACTATTGGTGTTCAAGAGGGAGTTGAGAAGAGCAAGGGGTAGAAGGCTTATTTAAAGAAATAATAACAGAAAAATTCCCAAAACTTGAGAAAGATATGCATATCCAGGTACAGAAAGGTCAAAGAACACTAAACCGATTTGACCCAAATAAGACCAACCTAGGGCATATAATAATCAAATTTTCAAAGGTCAAGGACAAATAGAAAATCCTAAAAGCGGCATCAGAAAACAGGTAAATAGCATATAAAAAAAAGTGCCAATTCATCTGGCAGCAGACTTCTCAACAGAAGCTATACAGCCCAGGAGGAAATTCTGAAAGAAAAGAAAAAAAAAAAAAAAAAAAAAACCTGTCATTTAAGAATACTGTATTCAGCAAAGTTATAGTCTTTCTCAAACAAAAACAGAGAATTCATTACCAGCAGACCCATCTTATGAGAAGTGCGAAGGAAGTTCTTTAATCTGAAAGAAAAAAACCCACTAATATTAAAAAGAAAACCTCAAACATTTGAAAATATAAAATCTACTGATAAAATTAAGTACATGGGCAAACCCAGGACAGTCTAATACTGTAATTTTGGTGTATAATACACTCATAATAGTAGTATGAAGTCCCCTGTCCATCTTTCAAAAACAATAATACCTACAGAAACATGTTAAGAGACAGGTAACATAAAAATATATAAATTGAGGATGGGTGCAGTGGTCTATGCTTGTAATCCCAGCACTTTGGGAGGCTGAGATAGGAGGATTGTTTGAGGCCATGTGTTTGAGACCAGTCTGGGCAACAAAATGAAACCACATCTCTATAAAAATTAAAAATTTGCCAGGCATTCTGGTTCACACCTGTGGTCCTAGCTACTCTGGAAACTGAGGCAGGAGGATCACTTGAGTTGTCTTGATTTGCATATACATATCTGTTCTTTTCTTTGTGATCTAAGACCAGTTGTCCTATCTTTAAAATAACTTATTTCTATATGATGTTTTTTGTAAGCCTCATAATAACTACAATGCAAAAACCTATAATAGATTCACTAAAATTGAAAAGCAATAAATTAAAACACACACACAGAGGCAATTACTTAACCATAAAGGAAGACAGTAAGAAAGGAAGAAAGGAGTTACAAAGCAACTGAAAACAAGCAAAAAATGGGAGTAGTAAGTCTTTACTTATTAATAATAACACTGAATGTAAGTGAACTCAATTATCCCATTAAAAGGCATAGAGTGATTAAAAGGCATAGAATGGATGAAGAAGCAAGACCCAACCATATGCTGCCTACAAGAAACCCACTTCACCTATAAAGAAACACATAAACCGAAAGGGATGGAAAATGATATTCTATGCAACTGGAAACAGAAAAAGAGCAAGAGTAGTTACATTGGGTAAAAAGAAAACCCTACAAATTAATGACTGTAAAAAGAGACAAAGGAGGTCATTATATGATGATAAAGAGGTCAGTTCACCAAGAGGATATAACAATTCTATTTATGTGAGGGAATGTATTTTCTCCTTGGGTCCACAAGGGGGCGTGGTTTCAAAGGCAAGAACTTCCCAGCACCATACCTCCACTCACATCTGCATTCAGGAGCTTAGAAGTCTTTTTAACTTTCGCGCGTGCAGGAAGATAGAAAGATCAATCACTCCAGCGGAAGTTTAAAGGAACTCCTTTCATAGGACAGAAAACTTGAATAGGGTGGGAATATCTCCCAGGTTAAAAGTCCCCTTCTCCCACATCTGGGTGGACTCCATTTCTGGACCCCCTTCCATGACATCGTGGGAGCTGCTCTCTATCTATTTCTTTCTTCTTTTTTTCTCTCTCTCTGCCTAAATAAATCCCTTTCTGCAAAACTCTTTGGGGTCCGATATTTACTTACAAGCCCACCGTGCCTGGCAGGTTCCTCTCCCCCATTCTTGGGTGAGTGAGGGACCAAGGGTCTGAAAGAACACATCCTATCGGGGAGCTGAGCCTCCCTGGTGACCTGGAACCTGGTCTCATATGCACCCAACACTGGAGCTTCTAAGCATATAAAACAAATATAAATAGAACTAAAGATATTATTGTATTGGAGATAGACTCCAATACTATTATTGTATTGGAGTATATGGAGTATACTCCATATACTATTATTGTATTGTATCTATCTCCAATACTCTTGGTGGAAGACTTTTACACCTCACTCTCAGTAATGGACAGATCATCAAGACAGAAAGTCAATAAAGAAACATCAGAGTTAAACTATACAGTAGACCAAATAGGCCTGACACTTACTGGACATTTCACCAACTATTGTGGAATACACACTCTTTTCATCAGTACTGGGAACATTCTCCAGAATAGACCATACATTAGGCTACAAAACAAATCTCAACAAATTCCAAAAGGCAGAAATCATATGAAGTATCTTTTCTGACCACAATGGAAATTACAAATCAATAACAAGAGGAACCTTGAAAAATTCACAAACACATAGAAATTAAACAACATCCTCCTGGACAACAAATGAGTCAATGAAGAAATTAAGAAGGAAATTCAATAATTTCTTGAAGCAAATAAAAACAGAAATACAACATACCAAAATCTATGATACAACAATAGCAGTACTTTGAAGGAAGTTTATAGCAATAAATGCTTATATTAATTAAGTAGAAAGACTTCAAATAAATCATCTAATTATGCACCTTAAGGAACTATAAAAGCAAAAACAAACCAAACCCCAAATTACTAGAAGGAAAAAATAATAGTAAAGATGAGAACAAAAATAAATGAAATTAAGACACAAAAAAACAAATACAGAAGAAAAATGAAATTAAGGTTGTTGTTTGGACAATTTATACAAAGCTGACAAACCTTTGGTTAGACTTTGGTTTGCAAGAAAAAAAGAGAGAAGACCCAAATGAATAACATCAGAAATGAAAAAAAGGACATAATAATGGAGAACACAGAAATACAAGGAATCACTACAAACTATCATGAGCACTACATGCTAATGAGACTGGGTTCTGGGTCACTGGGGAGGCTTATCTCCCCGATAGGATGTGTTCTTCCAGGTTCTTGGTCCCTCACTTACCCAAGAATGGGGAGAGGACCCTGCTGGGTGTGGTGGGCTCGTAAGTAAATATTGGACCCCAAAGAGTTTTGCAGAAAGTGATTTATTTAGGCAGAGAGAGAGAAAAAGGAGAAAGAAATAGAGAAAGCAGCTCCCAGGATGTCATGGAAGGGGATCCAGAAATGGAGTCCACCCAGATGTGGGAGAAGGGGACTTTAACCTGGGAGATATTCCCGCCCTATTCAAGTTTTCTGTCCTATGAAAGGAGTTCCTTTAAACTTCCGCTGGAGTGATTGATCTTTCTATCTTCCCACACGCTTGAAAGTTAAACAAAGACCTCCAAGCTCTGGGAGGGAGACGTGGGTGGAGTTATGGTGCTGGGAAGTTCTTGCCTTTGAAACCACGCCCCCCTCGTGGACCTGAGGAGAGCATACATTCCCTCAGTCCCCGCTCTGAACAGGAAGTCCAACTGCTGTTGGGACACGGGCGTCGATTGCTTTTTAGCTATTTCCTGCTGAATTGGGGCATAGAAGGGGCCCTGCAGTTGAGGTTTCCCCCAGAGGGGAGTCTTTCAGGGTTGCAGGTTGATCCTGAGGTCCACGATAGAGCTCATGAGCCAAGGACATCCGGGGTTCCCATGGCAGGTTATTTGTGGCCTTATGGTTCTAGAAGAAACGAATGTGACAAAAAGATTAAAGATGAAAAGCCCAGAGGCCAACAGATATAGAATGGTTATCAACAGGCCTAGGAGAGGCTAGAGCCCGAACGGCCAGTTGTTAAACAAGCTCCACAGCACTATTTCTTGAAGGTTTTTAGCCCTGTGTTCCATTGATTCCTGAGTTCTTTAACTTGGCTGAAAACAACACTTAACTGGTTTACAAAGTAGCAGCATTTCTTCCTAGAAAGAGACAGGCTCCTCTCTCTCTGTTGTTAGCAGATTTAGGCCCTTTTTACTTTGAAGAGCAATGGCAGCAAAAGAGTTAAGCTGTTTTGCAGAGTGAGCTGCCTTTGCAGAGAGAATTACCAACCTTTTTATGTTATTAATTAACTACTGAGATAGCTTATAGTAACAGAATAGAGGTAGTAACTTTTCTAACGCCAGCACCAAGTTTTCCTATTTTTTGACCCCCCCCACACCTTATGAAAGGAATAATTGGAATTTGAGAGATAGCAAAGTTAAGAGTTACAGTCCTGTTAATGCCAGGATGTAAATTAGACTTATGAGGAGTTACTTTCCTGGGGATCTTGTTGGAGGAGCAGCTGTAGATCTTCTAAGGGCTTGCAGGGATGAAAGGGTACTCTCCTGGAACTTCAGGCTGCGGAGTGGAGCGTCTGTGACTTTCCTCAGGAGGTGTCCAAGGCTTCAGCCGAGTGTGATGAATCCATGAGTCAATCCCCACCGCTTTAACTGCCACTGGGGTGAACAGAATAACCAAAAATCGTCCTTCCCAAGATGGGCCTAGACAGGGAGAGTCTGAGGGGAGAGACTTAACAAGCACCAAGTCTCCAGGGCAGAACAAGTCTTTTCCCGTTTCCCTAGGGTGTCCTTCAGGTGAAGTTTTAAGATCCTGCTGATACTTGGCCAAGGAGGTTATACCTTTTGTTGGATCTGCTGTTTCCTTGTTTAATACAAGATCATTAGTAAGAAAGGGCCGTCCATAAAGCATTTCCTAGGGGCTGAGAGAAGTATCGGGAGACCGCTTGTCCTAGGGCTCCTCGGACAGTTACAGACTTGGAGGACAATGGTTCAGGACAGAAGAGTAATACTGAGAAGGCCATGCCAGTGTCCAGGAGGAGATTAACTTCCTGGCCCTCTATGGTCAGCATTACTCGGGATCTGTGAGGGCGATGATGCATGCTGGCACTTGCCCCGGGCACCCTCAGTCCTGCAGTTGGGTCATCTGGCTAGACACCTCGGGCCCTGAGAACCTTTGTCCCCTGGGACAGTGTGCTTTCCAGTGGTCCCCTTGGCACAGTGGACAAGGACAAGCAGGTGGTCCATTCCTTTGGGGACAATTTCTTAGAAAATGTCCCTTCAGACCACGCTGGTAACAAGCTCTACCAGACTGGCGGCTGACCCGAGGCTTCCCCTCATTTGAACCCCTGGGGTCTGCTTGCCTGAGGGCCATGACTAGGGCTGTGGCTTTTCTCTGGTCTCTCCTGTTCCTTCCAGCCTGTTCCTCCTAGTCTCTATTATAAAACAGTGAATCAGTAATGATTCTAGACTCCGTTCTGGCCCCTTATGGAGCTTCCTTCTAATATCTGCTGCTGACTGTGTAATAAACTTGTCCTTTAGTATTAACTGCCCCTTGATAGAGTCTTGTGACAGGGGAGTATAATTTCTTAAGGCCTCCTGCAATCACTCAAGGAAAGATGTTGGGTTTTCTTCCTTTCCCTGAGTTATGGTGGATAACATTGCACAGTTCATGGGCTTCTTCCTAGTTCACCTTAATCCCTCAAGTATGCAGGTCAAGAAATGCTTACGGCTCCAGTCTCCCTGTTCTGAATCAGGATCCCAGTGGGGGTCTGTGCTAGGGACTGCTTGTCTACCTGTAGGAAATCTATCCTTTTCTCCTGGTGTCATTAAGTCATATACCTGACTAAGGTCCCAGGTGTCCCCAAACTCTTGAGCCGCTGCTAGAGCAGCCTCTCTCTCATTGCTAGTTAGGGTTTAATAAGCAATAGCATGACATCCTTCCAGTCTAATTTGAAGGACTGACCCAGGCCCTGCAGAACATCTATGTACTTGTCTAGGTCATCTGAAAACTCCTAAGTCCATCTTAATTTGCTTTAAGTCAGAAAGTGAGGAGGGGGTGTGCACCTTGGTCAGGCCAAATTCTCCTCCTACTGCCTATAGGGGGCAGAGTCTGGGCATCCTAGTAGACTGAGATGCCCTGGCCGTCTAGGCCCTTCCTGGCTCCTGTTGGGTACAGGGGCTGAGGAGCCCTGGTTGGCATTGGTGGAGGTAGAAGCCACAGAGTGTCCCAGAGGTAGAGGCAGTCCTGAGGAAGGCTGAGTAGGGTATGGGGCACAGGCCTGACAGAGCTGAGGCTTACTCCTCAGAGAAAAGAAAAGTTGCACATAGGGGACCTCAAACCATTTACCCTCACTTTTATAAAACAGGTCTAATTGTAGAATAGTGTCATAATTTATACTTCCCTTAGGAGGCCAGGTTTCTCCACTCAGCAGGGGTATTTCAGCCACACTGTTTGGCAAAGAAAAGTGAGCTGCTTTTTCTTCAAAGATACTGTGTCAAATTAGTCCCAATTCCCCAGGATACATTTTGATGGCAACTTTATTTTGGGAAGAGTAGCACCCATCTGAAATTGAACATAAGGGGTGCCCGCATCCCCGGTTATTAATTGCAATTGCCAGATCTGAGGTATCCCTCAGATAGGGCACTGGATCTGGGGCATCCCCAGTCAACACCTCGTAATTTCTGTATGCCCAAGATGCGTGATCATTTTTGGGCCTCCCATGTGCTGGGCTGAATGATGCTACCAGCGCCATGGGGACTCACGCTCACTGTCTTCATGCCTTTAGTGACCACCATAAAGACAGGTAGACAGCTGGGATGAATGGTTTGTACCAGCATGACCCTGAACCAGGCCAGTGAGGCTTGGGAGATGGGCTTTAATATTCCCTGGCAAAAGTCCAATTTACACAGGCCTGATTATAAAACTGCCATAGGAGGGTAAACTTCTAGGGAAGGGCCTCAGAGCACACACTTCAAAGAAGGTGGGGCCATGTGGCTGAGTCAGACACAATGTCCTCAGGACTCAGGCCTCCTCCCCCACCCCATTTTTCATCATAGGAAAATGCTAGGACCCGGTTTGACTATAATCTTTTAGATGGAGAAGTTCTGCCTTAGGGAGAGCCAATCTCAAGCAAGACAAATCATACATTATTAGATCCTGGCACAATTTAGTTGCATTAGGAAATGTACAGGAGACACAAAACACAATGTCCCATAGCTATCAGCTTCTAGATTCCCCGAAAAGTTCCAATTCAAGCCTGACCCCACCAGAGATTTGAACTGGCAACCTCACAGCTGGTAGCCCTGTGCCTTAGCCACCATTCCAACAGGCCATTCCTTCTAAAAGTAGGCTGGGGAGCTCCCTTAAGCCTCCCCTGAATGAAAACGCTGTGCCCAGTGGCACCATGGGGAGGGGAAAGCCCGGCCACGCCTGGATGCCAAGACCATGTGTGTGTTGGGACCCTTCCCTGCACTCCTGCCTCTGACCTGGGGAAGCCAGAGAGGCTTACCTGGCTGTGCCCCAGGCTGCTGAGCTCTTTGGTGGACTTGGGGGTGTGTGCCCTGTTAAAATTTGGCCTCTGGAGCTGCGCTCCCACTGTCCCACGCAGGCCCCAGTTCTGGACTGAGCTGCAGTCCCAAGGTCTCAATTCCTGGCTATGGCACCCACGGAGCTGGGTCCACAAGCTGCAGAGCCTGTCTGCAGAGCCGGCGACTGCGGCCACAATGTGCACCCGGTAACTTGTCCCAGAGATACAGCAGAGGGATAGAGAGGGAGCAAAGAGCAGGCAGAGAGCAAGAGAGGGGGCAGAAAGCCAGATGCAGTGCGCTCTTTAATCTGGGGATTCCTGCAACCCCCATGGTCCCACACATGTCCAGCTGGCTTTGCGCCCTGCACTTTCTCCTTAAATTGATATGACAGACTTTAGTAAGTGAGAAGCATCTGATTTACTCACCACTCGGATGTTTTCACCTCCTGGCTGGCTCGCCAAAGATGAGATGGGGAGGCTCATCTCCCTGATAAGGATGTATTCTTCCAGGCTCTTGGTCCCTCACTCACCAAAGAATGGGGGAGAGGAAACTACCAGGCATGGTGGGCTTGTAAGTAAATATCGGACCCCAAAGAGTTTTGCAGAGAGTGATTTATTTAGGCAGAGAGAAAGAAAAGAAGGAAAAAGAAATAGATAGAGAGCATCTCCCACGATGTCGTGGAAGGGGATCCAGAAATGGAGTCCACCCAGATGTGGGAGAAGGGGACTTTTAACCTGGGAGATATTCCCGCCCTATTCAAGTTGTATGTCCTATGAAAGGAGTTCCTTTAAACTTCCGCTGGAGTGATTGATCTTTCTATCATCCTGCACTCGCAAAAGTTAAACAAAGACCTCCAAGATACTGGATGGAGACGTGGGTGGAGGTATGGCGCAGGGAAGTTCTTGCCTTTGAGACCACACCCCCTTGTGGACTCTAGGAGAGAATACATTCCCTCACTAACAAATTGGAAAACCTAAAAAAATGGATAAATTCCTGAACACATACAACCTACCAAGATTGAAACATGAACAAATGGAAAACCTCAAAAAATAAATAATAGGTAATGAGATCAAAGCCATAATTAAAAGTCTTCCATCAAAGAAAAATCTAGGACCAGATAGCTTCACTGCTGAATTCTACCAAACATTTAAGAACCCATGTCAAGTCTACTCAAACTCTTCAAAAAAATTGATAAAGTAGAAATGCTTTCAAACTCACCCTACAAGGCCAGAATTACTCTGATGCCAAAACCAGACAGGGACACACACACAAAAAGAAAACTATAGGTCAATATCATTGATGGACTTAGATGCAAAAATTCTCCACAAAATACTATCAAACTGAATTTAACCACACATTAAAAATATTGCTCACCATGACCAAGAGGGATTCATCCCAGGGATGCAAGGATGGTTCAATATAAGTAAATTAATAAACATGATACATCACGTTAACAGAACCAAAAACAAAAACCTTATGATTATTTCAATAGATGTCAGAAAACATTTGATAAAATTCAACACTCTTTCATTAAAAGTCCTCATCAAATTGGATATAGAACAAAATACTAAACAACAACATAACAAAATAATAAATAATAATGGCCATATATGACAGACCCACAGCTAACATTGTACAGAAAGGAGAAAAATTGAAGGCTTTTCCTTCCTTTAAAATCTGGAACAAGACAAGGATGCCCACTTTCACCTATTTTATTCAATGTAATACTGTAAGTCCTGGCCAGAGGAATTAAGCAAGAGAAAGGAATAAAGGGCATCCAAATTGGAATGAAGAAGTCAGATTAGCCTTGTTTGCACATTACATGATATTATACTTAGAAAAACCTAAAGACTCCACAAAAACTGTTAGAATTGATAAATGAATTCAGTAAAGTTTCAGGATACAAAATCAACATTCAAAAATTGGTAGCATTTAGTGACAGCAAGTAATCTGAAAAAGAAATCAAGAGATTTCAGACTAAGAGAATACAAAATACCTAGAAATCAATATAACAAAGAAGTGAAAGATCTATGCAAGAGAAACTATAAAACAGCAATGAAAGAAACTAAAGAGGATACGAAATAATAGAAAGATATTCCATGCTCATAAATTAAGAGTTAATATTGTTAAAATGACAACAGTACCCAAGGCAATTTACAGATTCAATGCAATCCCTATCAAAATACCAGTGACATTCTTCAGAGAAATAGAAAAACATTTCTAAAATTTATATAGAACCACAAAAGACATCAAATAGCCAAAATAGTTCTGAGCAAAAAGCACAAAGCTGGAGGCATCACACTCTCTGACTTCAAAATGTATACAAAGCTATCATAACCAAATCAGAATGGTACTGGCATAAAAACAGACACATAGACCAAGGAACAGAACAGAGAACCCAGATATAAATACATACATTTACAGCCAACTCATCTTCAACAAAGGCACCAAGAACATATAATGAGGAAAAGACAGTCTCTTCAATAAATAGTGCTGGGAAAACAGGATAACTATATGCAGAAGAATGAGACTAGGCCCCTACTCTCACTACGTATAAAAATCAAATCAAAATGATTTAAAGACTTCAGTATAAGACCTGAAATTAGTCTGAAAGTACTAGAAGAAAACGTTGGGAAAATGCTCCAGTACATTGGTCTGGACAAATATTTTCTTGTGCAAGACTTCAAAACCACAGACAACCAAAGCAAAAATAGACAAATGGGATTATATCAAGCTATAAAGCTTCTGTACAACAAATGAAACAATCAAAAGAGTGACATGACAACCCACGGAGTAGGAGAAAATATTGGCAAACTACTCATCTGACAAGAGATTAAAAACCAGAGTATACAAGGGATACAAACAACTCAATAGCAAAAAATATATAATTCCATTTAAAAATGGGGAAAAGATCTGAATAGACATTTATATTTCTCAAAAGAAGATATACAAATGGCCAAGAGGTATAGGAAAAAATGATTAATATCACTAATCATTGGAAAAATGCAAAGTAAGACTACAATGAGATATCATCTCACTCCAGTTAAAAGGGCTATTATCAAAAAGACAGACAATAATGGATGCTGGTGAGGATACAAAGAAAGGGGAACCCTGTGCACTGTTGGTGGGAATGTAAATCAGTACAACCACTATGGAGAACAGTATGAAGGGTCCTCAAAAAACTAAAAATGGAGCTACCATGTAATCCAGCAATTTTACTACTTGGTACATACTCAAAAGAAAGGAAATCAATGTATTAAAAAGACATCTACATTCCTATATATACTGTAGAATTATTCACAATAGCCAAAATATGGAATCAACCTAAGTATTCATCAGTGGACTAATGGATAAAGAAAATGTGGTATATATATACAATGGAATATTATTCACCCATGAAAAATAACGAAATCCTGTCATCTGCAGCAACGTGGATAGAACTGGATGCCACTATGTTAAGTAAAATAAGCCAATTGCAGAAAGACAAATATCATTCTTGCTCTTACATGGGAGCTAAAAAAGTGAATCTCATGAAGATAGAGAGTAGATTGGTGGTTACCAGAGGCTGAGAAGGGTAGGCAGGGGGGAGAGATAAAGGGAAGTTGATTAACAGGTACAAATGTATGTTTGATAGAATATATAAGATCTAGTTTTAGATAGATCAGTAGCATGACCATACTTTACAATATTATCTTTAAAAGACACTTCTATAAAGCAATACAATATCTATTGTGTATTTCAAAATAGCTTGAAGAGAAGAACTCAAATGATTCTAGCATAAGGAAAAGGCAAATATTTAAGGTGATGGATATTCCAAGTACACTGATGTCATCTTTGCAAACTATATGAATGTATTAAATTATCACATGTACCCCAAAACAATGTATATTTATTATGCATCAATAAACATGTTTCAATTTAAAAAATTAACAGAGCTATGACTGGTATTTTTATGTATATATGTTACCCTTCAATAACATTTTTTTTTAAATAACAAAATCTTACCGCATTCTGATGTTAAGTTAGTCCTGGGTTGAAAGGACCATCCTGTTGGTCTGGATAACCGTACATGAAGAAGGAATAAAGATACCTCAGAGGTGGAAAGCCATTTTGAATAGAGTTTAGGATTCTGCAGTACCCATTCGGAGTTCTGCTAGTGCTGCTTCTACCTCATCAATCACAGGCTGTGGTCCTCCTCCATCTCCTCACCTCATCACTATTGCTGTCAGATGTCTGGCTCTTATTCAAGCTGTGAAATGGCACACAATTGGAAACTTACTTACTGGGTCTGAGCCAAGGCCATATCCCATTCCTGCTCGTGCATCTCAGTTGGCTTAGCACAAACTTCCATTCCCTTCACTTTCAGTCAGGATCCAGATAAGCCAGGGCAGAGCTGGAGCTCCAGTGGCCTGATTAGAAATCTTTCCTGCCAAGCTTAATGGGAGGGCTGGGAGTTTCTGCTCCTGACACCAGTGGGTGGTTTCACAAGTTTTAGAGGGTGACTGTTCAGGTGATTGGCACCGCAGGGGAAGAGGGAAAAGCCTTTTCTGTAAATTTCACAGGCAGGGATGCAAGGCCGTGTCAGCATAGAGCAGCTTGGCAAAAAACAGCTTTGAGAGTCCCCTTGCTGGCTGCAGGGAAGATGTCAGATCCCAACTGGATGCTGTCCCATTCAGTCAAATGCAGCCTGAAATGGCACATGTCCCAATCCAGGCTGTCTGGGTGGGTGAGCTGGCCTGGAGAAAATAACACAGCCTCAACGTGACAGTCCCCACATTCTGCAGACTTAAAAGGAAAATGCTTTGGATTCTGCCTGGACTCCTGGGGCTCCGCCCTGGCCTTGCCCTGGGGCTGCAAAGAAGAATAAAAATATGGGAAGGGTTGTGTGTTGCTGCGATAGATCTCCAAGTGATCAGAGGCGGTTTCCTGCCTGCGAGGAGTTGGTAGCCTGAGCATCTTGCTGCTTGGATCCCTCCTTTCCTCGGCTGCTGATGCCCCTGACACCTCGCCCCCTCCCTATTGCTCCTCCTCTCCTCACCTGACTCCCACGGATATCTGCTTTTTTATTGTGCATTTCAGCTGCCTGCTTGTTTCACCTCCGGTTACTCAAAGTTTTGCCCCACTGTTGCTCCCCCGTTAAAAGACTCCATTCCTAGGCCTTCCCGCTCTGTTCTCTCATGCCTCTTCCCTGGCTTTCTTAGATTTTCACTTTCATTTTCCTTCCCAATTCTACAAAAGCAGGATGCAGAGGAAGGCCAGCAGAGGGCAAAGAGCCCAAGAGCCGGGATCAGGAGACAGAAACGTGTTGGCATGTGGCTCTGGGCAAACCGTAGAGACTGTCTGTGGTCATCTGTGCTCCCCACTGTTGGTGAGGCTGGGTCACTCGGGCCAGAACTCCAGTGCCGTGGGTGTGCCAGTGTTAGTGCTGTGGCGGATGTGAAGAATGGCACTCTGTCCTGGCTTGTGCACACCTGCTGAATAACAAAATCTTTGCTCCTCCCTCCCTCCCTTTCTCTCTCTCTCTCTCTCTCTGTCTCTCTCTCTCTCGCTCTCTCTCTCTCTCTCTCTCTCTCTCACACACACACACACACACACACACACACACACACACAGACACACACACACACGCACACACACCCCTCGAGGCTGAATCAGAATGTTTCTTAGCCTTGACCCACTTTAGTGGCTCCTTGCTGTCAGGTGTAACTCCACACCCCATTTTATTTTTTAAAATTTTATGAAATGACATTAATTCAAAGCTGATTTTCTTTTGCTGCCACAAATGTCCACATAATTGCTGGATCCTCATAGTGGTGAAGGTGGTCTGCTGTCCTTACCTGAAGGCAGACAAAGGGAATGGCAGTTAGATCCAGAGAGACACGGTAAGACAAAATGAATCAGAGATGTAGAAGGCGGAGTCTGGCAGAACTTGAAACAGAACTGCACCAGGGAAGAGAATTGGGTAGCATTTGGATTTTTGCAGAATCCACTTGAACTGCTTCCTATTTCTATGCTTAAAGGTATGGTATTTTTCTGATTAACCAAACTCAGATTCTGCCTATATTTGCACCCAGAATGAGTGAATAGGTCTCGGTTACCCTCCAACATCAATTAATTAGGATAAATATTTCTCACTTTCAGAGCAATTTACACAGAGATGGGATTTTGTTTCAAAGTAGAAGGGCAAATGTAAATTGGGATATCTGTGTAAATACTCAAAATCCAAGGCAAAGAGAATCTCAAGTTTACTGTGGACTGAGGACTGCAATATGACCTAAGGATTAACTTTCTGTCAGAATATAAAATACGTTGCTTTCTATTAAGAAGAAGAAGAAAATAAATTTATCTTAATGTCTGCTATGTGCTGGGCACTTTACATATATTAATGCATTTGATTCTGACCATAACTCTCTAAGGAGATATTTAATTCCCTTTTCACAACTGAGGAAACTTGAAGAGGATACAGAACAGCTCTAAAGCCAAGGCCGAAGTTGTAACCCACATGCTGAAGCCACTATTCCACGTGACCTCATCAAACTGTAGCTCTGCCGTCTCCTTTCACCACATTTAATTTCATTTTGTTCCGGGTACTGTGCTAGTGCTGTGGCTATTATAAAAGAATAAGATGATCCCTCCCTTTGAAAGCTTGCTCATTTGAGAGAAATTAGAACCACAGACAAAAAAGCAGCAGAGCATACTTGGTATATAACTTAGAGGGAGGAAGATCTTGAATTAATGAGTGAACCAGATTGAACTAAGTACAAATAGATGGATGTCAGATGAGGTCCAATTAGGGAATCCACCCCAGAACACGTGAAGAGGTTTCATGGAAGGAGTGGCAGTAGTTCCTAAAAGATAAAGTTGGCAAAGTGAGAAAGGAAAGATGGGCTGGCTGTCTCGGAGTGGGAAATTCAACCCTCTGCAGTAGTTGACCCTAAAACATTCATTTCCATGGTAGTTGGTAATAAAGAGATTTAAATTCTATCTGAATTTGATAAGAAACTATTGTTGTAATTTATCCTTTATTTTTCTGTTCCTTATTTTCTTTTTCTACGTCCTTTTAAAATTCTGCCTTTCATATGGAGGGTTGGTCTTTCTCGTTTTTTTTTTTGTTGTTGTTTTTTATTTTTTTTCTTATGTGAAACTAAGCAAAGAGGGGCTATCCATAGAGAAAGCTTGTCTTCTGTCTGTTTGGAATTGCCTATTTAATCCCTTGAAGCCTCAACTGCATTCTCCTAGAGCCATGTTCCTTGAAATTTGTGCCAATAATTGACAGGGGTGTAAATGTCCTGGTTATTTCACCTCTCAGGAAACGTGACTCTGTGGCAGGTGTTTTATCCAGGATCCCAGAGCTTCCTCAGTGGAAATTCCCTTCAGCTGCCACAGTCATAGCTGTCTTGATCATACACTTCTACTCATCTTCCCTGTCTCACTTCTTGTCCCACTTGCCCACTTCTTACCAGTACTCCTTCTACCTCCCAAATAAACTACTATCATTCTAACTCTTGCCTCTGATTCTGCTTCTGGGAGAGCCCAACTAAGACAAACATATAAATAGTTCTATAGTCAGAGGATGAAATACTAAGAGAAGGCTCGGTGAGGTGGCTTATGCCTGTAATCCCTGCACTTGCGGAGGCCAAGGCGGGAGAATCACGAGGTCAGGAGATCGAGACCATCCTGGCCAGCCTGGTGAAATCCCATCTCTACTAAAAATATAGAAGTCAGCTGGGCTTGGTGGCACCTGCCTGTAATCCCAGCTACTTGGGAACTCTGGAGGCTGAGGCAGGAGAATCGCTTGAACCAGGAAGTCAGAGGGTGTAGTGAGCAGAGATTGCACCACAGCACTCCAGCCTGGTTACAGAGAGAGACTCTATTTAAAAAAAAAGAAAAAGAAAAAGAAAGGGAAATAGTATATATTTATAAGTAAATTATATTTTCCATATGTGGCATCAGTTGCAATATTTGTACTGAATGTGGGTATTGGTATAATAAACTCAAAATTTCAAAGATTAAAAATAATTTTCCCAGTTGGTTTTTTTTAAATGCTTTGGTATTTTCATTTGCTTATGAAAATAGCTGGTGTCTTAATAATTTTCAGGATTTCAAACAAAATAATGAAGCCACTAATTAAAAGATTCTTCCTCAACTGCCTACCTTGTTCCTACAAACTGCTCTACGTTAGAGAGGTTTTACTTTGCCCACTGATGTTAAGCACCAGCTTAAAATGCAAGTCTGCTCTAGTTTTTCTTCATATTATTCCTGGTTCTAGAAAAATTATTTCAATGAAATACTTATTTCATTCCATCTCTTTTCTCCTTGGTGCTTGACTGGATAGGAAAAATGGATGTAAGCAATAATTCAAGCTAAGTAATTTTCCAATCTACCTGCTTAATTACAAGTATTTGCCCACAGAACTCCAGACGAGGCTTGCTGTGGAAAATGCATTTTATGTTTTTGAAAAAAAGTTGCATCTTTATCTGCTAAGGATATAGACACTTTCATAGGAAGCCTAAATGTCCAGGTTTGCAGGAAGGCTCGGATGAAGCATTGGAGACCAGGAAGACACTGGTCTCGGTTCACATCTCATGTTCCCAGACACGTGTACGATTCTCGTCTGGCCACAAATTTCTTCTGCTGGCATACTTCAGTTTTAAGTAATTGAATTTCTGTGTGGACCCTGTCAAAGCCTTATTTCCTTCGTATTTTTTTTTCTGTCTTTTCTCTCTAGTTTCTGAAACTTCATCTAGCTCTCTTTCTCTTTGTTATTTCCTTCGGACTTTTCTAAAAATAGTTTGTACTCAAGAGGATTTCATTATCCCCAGAATACACTTCCCAAGGGAATCTTCTAGTCTATGCTTAGCTTTAAATTGCACTCCAATTGATTCTTGGGTAATCTAGTTTTTCCTTCAGCTAGGCTGTAAGCCCTTGAAGGCAATAATTGAAACATCTTTTTATTTACCATAAAACAGCACTGAACACATAGTAAGAATCAATAAATACTGACTAGTTGGTTCACTCTTGCACTCTGTGACAGTAAATACAACATCTGCAGGTCCTTTAAACTTAATTGAGAATTTAAACTAGGAAATCGCACATAGCATGGCACCTCCACCATGGCCATCTTGCTTATCTGAACAGTTTTGCTGCAGTTTAAGGCTGTATAGCTTACAAAGAACTTTTAAATGTTATGTTTATTTCATCCTCACAGTAGACATTTGAGGTAGAAAAGGCACGGATTAGATCGCCATTTCACAGTTGAGAAACCAAGGGTAAGGGATTTACACATAGTTATGAGGCTGGTGTGTTGTGGAACTGCAACCAGAGCCCATGCCTTTTCAAATCAATTTATTCCATAAAGATCTTACTGCCCATAGTGCTGTGTATTAAACTGCAACTAGACTCAAAGGAAATTTACCATATATTCCTGAGCCTTGTATTCACCCAATTTTATGACGAGCCTTAAAGACGCCCTGTAAAGTGCTTTCCTTTATGCATAAGAGCTTAGGTACTGCGGTCAGCCTGTCTGAGCTTTGCCACTTAATCTCTTCAAGCTTCAGTTTGCTCAGCTCTACACTGGAGATGATAAGTATATTTACCTCCTGAGCTTTTTATTAAGATTGGGCCAGACTAGACAGCAAGGATTTATCATAGTGCCTCTATAAATGTTAGCAATGATCCCATTACTCCTTTGTAATCTCTGGACCTTTTCAGTCTCTGCCTAGTAAATCATAGCCATTGTTTTGAAACTTCATTGGTTTAACTCATATTTTTAAGCTTACTTGCAGTCTAGTCTATATATAATTAAATGTTCCCATCAGCAACGTCTCAGAGTTTTAGTTGCTCTATATCCTTACCAGTACATGGTATTTGCCGTCTTCCTCATTTTGGCCATTTTAGTGGGCATATAGTTGTATCTAATTGTGGTTTTAATTTGCATTTCCCTGATGATCAGTGTTACTGAGCATCTTTTCATGTGCTTATTTGCCATTCATGTGTCTATTTTTGCGAAGTGACTGCTCAAATCTGCCCATTTTAAATTAATTACCTGACTTCTTATTGAGTTATAAAAGTTCTTTATTTATCCTGATTCTTCATCAAATATGTGTATTGTATTAGTCAGGGTTCTCCACAGGAACACAACTAAAGGAATATATATATATATATATATATATGTGTGTGTGTGTGTGTGTGTGTGTGTGTGTGTGTGTGTGTGTGCATGCATATATTCCAGAGATTACAAAGGAGTAATGGGATCATTGCTAATATTTATAGAGGCAGTATGCTAAATTCTTGCTATATAGTCTGGCCCAATCTTAACAAAGACCCTAGGAGGTAAGTATACTTACCATCTCTGTTTTAGAGCTGAGCAAACTGGTGGGTATATTTTTACTATTACTATATATATAAAGGGGAGTTTATTAAATATTAACTCACACCATCACAAGGTCCCACAATAGGCCATCTGCAGGCTGAGTAGCAAGGAGAGTCAGTCCGAGTTCCAAAACTGAAGAACTCGGAGTCTGATGTTTGAGGGCAGGAAGCTCCCAGCATGGGAGAAAGCTGTAGGCTGGGAGGCTAGGCCAGTCTCTCTTTTCACATTTTTTTGCCTGCTTTATATCCTAGCTGTGCTGGCAGCTGATTAGATTGTGCTCACCCGGATTAAGGACAGGTTTGCCTTTCCCAGCCTATTGACTCAAATGTTAACCTTCTTTTCTTTTTTTTTTTTTTTGCACATTCTAAGAAATCTTTGCCAACTGCAAGGTTGCAAGTACTTATTCTTGCGTTTTGTCCTAGTTTTATAGGTTAACTTCTTATATTTAAATGTGTGATCTATTTTGAGTTAATTTTTTTCTATTACTTGAGGTAAGGGTTGAGGTCCATTTTTTATCTAGCAATATCCAATTATTTCAACACCATTTGTTGGAACGATTAGCCTTTCCTCATTGAATTGCCATGGCATCTTTTTAAAAAAACTCTATTTACCATTGATGTGTGAGTCTATTTCTGGTCTCTCCATTAATCTAAATGCCTGTTGTTCTGCTGATACCGGACTCTCGATTTCTTTAGCTTTATAGTTAAGTCTTGAAACAAGGCAATGTAAATCCTTCAACTGTTCTTTTTTTTTTCAAAATTGTTTTGGTTCATCTAGGTACTTTGCATTCCCATAGAAATATGTAATTAGCTCATGAATTTCTTACTACGCACACATTAAAAAGCCTGCTGGGAGTTTGACTGAAATTGCATTGAATCTGTACATCAATTTGGGAAGAATTCAAATCTTCACATATTGAATCTTCTAATTCGGGTATGGCATATCATTCCATTTATTGAGGTCTTTTAAATTTTTTCTTAGCAGTATTTTCCAGACTTCCATATACAGGCATTGTACATATTTTGTTAAATTTATCTTAGTGTTTCCTGTTTTTAGAAGCTATTATAGTATTCCATGTTTTTGGAGATCATTGTAAATTGAATATTAAAATTTTATTATTCAATTATTCATTGTGATATATGTAAATACAAATAATTTTGTACTTGTATCATGTAAACTTGTTAAACTCATTTCTTAATTTGCAGATTTCTTAGGATTTTCTATGTATACAACTATCTTTTCTGCAGATGCATTTTTTATATATGTATTAGGTTATTTTTTATTGTTAAATATTATTCAATTTTATGAATATACCCCAATTTTTAAACCATTCACTGGTCAATTGACATTTGGGTTATTTTCAGTTTTGAGACATTACAAATAAAGCTACTATGAACATTTTTAACAATTTTGTGTGTGGACATGGGCTTTAATTTCCCTTTGGTAAATATCAAGGAATAGAATGGCTGGATCAGATTATAGGTATACATTTACCTTTGTAAATTTACCAAAATATTTTCTGAAATGGTTGTGCTATTTTACATTGCCACTAGCAGAAAACTCAGTGTATTTCTTCACACTATTAGTGAGAAGTAAGGAAGAAATACTGTAAGTAGCCTCAGCTGTCATTTCGTTGCTTGCTGTAGTGGTCATTTTCTTCCTTTTAACCATCTTCTGGATGACCGTCTATGCTCCAGCCACCTGCTCCTTCTCAAAGGCTTAAGTACACAAAACAGCTTCCTGCTTTATGGCCTCCATGCAAGTTACTTTCTAGCCCGGGACATTTTTCCTGTGGCTCCTCACAGACCACCTCTTTCTTGTAGATCAGGTCACAGGTTGTGTATCACTTCCTGTGAGGCCTTTTTCAACCACTGGATCTAGTTAGCTCCTGCCCCACCCCATTATTCTCTATTGCTTCTTTCCTTTGTAACACTCATTACCACTTGGAATCTTGTTACTATTTGTTTATTTACTTGGTTTTGTCTGTTTCTCTAGCTAAACAGTTAATTTATAGAGAGCAGTTTTATCTACCACATATTTATAAGTGCCGAGATTAGAACAGCATAGATGCTCAATTAATATTTTCTGATCCAACAAATGAGCATCCCCCTCTTAGGGAACCTCAGAGTCCTTGCCATACCCTGACCCCCTGCTCTTCATGTGATTGGTAGGCTTTGTGCCACCTGACCCTGCCACCCTGGGTGACTCACAATGCACATTCCTATGTTGAAGGCTTTGAAAGACCCTGAAGGAAAAAAGAATCTATTTAACTCAGTATTTCTCAGAAGTATTTGATAATCGAGTCCTTTCTCTGTGGCTTGTTTGCTTCCTACACAACAGCATCCTGTAGAATCCTTATTTGGGAAATTCTAGTTAAAGCCAAAGCTAGATCCCAGCTCAGTTAAGCAGACTAAGTTGAATGTATGAATAATGATCAACACATTTGACTTAAAGAGATCTCCTTTAACCTGCCTGTACTGCCTCCTCTTCCTCTGGTCCCGGTTGGGCTGCCTCTGTACCATAACTCGCTGCATGTTCAGGTCTCAGGTCTTTCTCAGCTCAAAAATTAATTTAAGAAAAATGCCACTGAATCTACCATAATATCTCCAGGTCTTCTTAGTTTCACTTGGGAGATATTTTAAAGAAGTTGAAACTCTTGCTATTCCCACACCCAGTCCCTGTTTTCCCTTATAATATTTAGTGGCATACAGTTGTGTTTTTTTGTTGTTTTTTGTTTTTAGACAGAGTCTCACTCTGTTGCCAGGCTGGAGTGCAGTGGCATAATCTTGGCTCACTGCAGTCTCCACCTCTTGGGTTCAAGCGATTCTCCTGCCTCAGCCTCCTGAGTAACTGACCACACCCAGCTAATTTTTGTATTTTTAGTAGAGACAGGGTTTCACCATGTTGGCTAGGTTGGTCTCAATCTCTTGACCTCGTGATCCACCTGCCTTGGCCTCCCAAAGTGCTGAGATTACAGGCAGGAGCCACCATGCCCTGGCCTGGCGTATAGTTTTATTAAGAAGAATTGGAACTGCACACATGATAAATAGGACTCAGTAAGAAGTAATATTAGGACACACACACACATTTTGACATGGCCTAAAAGAAAATAAATTTTCAGCTTAAAAAAAAAATGAGGTAATGTGTTCAATAGATCTTCTTATTCCATTCTTGGCTCCAGTTCTATCTCAGAATTCATAGTTAAGTCTTGTATGCTAGTACCTCCACCCACTGTCCTTGGTTTTGTTTTTTGTAGGTGCAGTTACCTGTGGTCAAACCGTGGTCAAGAAAATAGTAAATGGAAAATTTCTGAAATAAGCAATTCTTAAGTTTTCAAGCACGTGCCATTCTGAATAGCATGATGAAATCTTGCACTGACCCTCTCCATCCTCCCAGTGACATGAATTATCCCTTTGTCCAATATATCGATGCACTGTAGCTACCTGCCTGTTAGTCACTTAGTAGCTGTCTTAGTCATCAGATGGAAAAAAATATAGTATATATAGGGCCTGGTACTATGTTTGGTTTCAAACATCCACCAGGGATCTCGGAATGTGTATCCCTGCAGTTAAGGAAGGACTACTGTACGCTCTTATTATTGGCAATTAGAATAACCAGGGGGATGGAGGTTAAACACTATCCTTGCTGTTGCTGCTGCTATTCTCCCCCTCTTCTCTATTTTTTCTCTTCCTCCTCATTAGGAGGGATGAGGTGAAGAATATGTTGAAGAACAGTGCCATGTGTTACACATACTTAATCAATATGAATACATTTTTGTATTTGATGCAGTTCAGTTGTTTTATATTTTGATGTCTCCCTTAAAATAGATTTATTAAATCAGCTGATCAAAGTGTCTTGCCTTGATTTGAATGAGATTTTTCAGTACAAGTAAAAACAGGCTAAATAGGATTATAAAATAGGAATTGTGAAGTTTCCTATAAATCTTGTATACTTTGAACATCTTCAAACATTTTTCAGTCTATATATGTTTAGCACATATAGGACTACTAAAGTTGGTTGCTTCTCCTTTTGGGAGCAGATTTTCCTTTAAGTCTTTGAGCGCAGTCGTAGTAGCTGCTTCAAAGTACCTGCCTGCTTTAAATGAATTAAACACAGAAATAATTCATCTGCGGTGTTTTAGGGTTGGTCTCCCTTGATTGTCTTTTTCTCTTGAATACGAGACACATTTTCCTTTTTATTTTTTGTATGTCTAGTAATTTTTTATTGTATCCTTGACATTGTCAGCAATACATTAAGGAGACTCTTGATTCTGTTATTACGTTGATGCAAAAGTAATTGTGGTTTTGCCATTAACTTAAATTACTTTTTCATCGACCTAATATGTTCCTTTAAAGAATATTGACTTTTTTAAGTCAAGCAGAACGAAAGTCTTAAATATAAGTTCAGTGCTTAGCCTTAATTGGGTTGCTTGGAGTCTGCCCCATACATGATGATTCAAGAGTCAACCAGAAATATGAGCAGTTTATAAGCAGATTTGGGGACTCTTCCTCTCTGACTCTGTTCTTTCTGGAATTTCTCCCCTCACTCCTCGCTTTCTTTTCTTTTTCTTTTTCTTTTCTTTCTTTCTTTCTGTTTTTTTGTTTTTGTTTTGTTTTTTAGAGACAGAGTCTCACTCTGTCCCCATGCTACCAGGCTGAAGTGCAGTGGCACAATCTCAGCTCACTGCAAATTCTGACTCCCAGATGTAGGGGATTCTCCCACTTCAGCCCCCCAGGTAGCTGAGACTACAGCCATGCGCCACCACACCGGCTAATTCTTGTATTTTTAGTAGAGATGGGGTTTCACCATATTGGTCAGTTTGGTCTCAAACTCCTGACCTCAGTGATCTGCCCTCCCCAGCCTCTCAAAGTGCCGGGATTACAGGTATGAGCCACCGTGCCCACCCTCCCCCTCACTTTCTAGCTGGTATGATTGTCCTGATTTCTGTCTCCTAATTCTTTAAGCAGTAAGATTATGGGTTTGGGTCTCTATGTCCTGCAGAGTGTGGACCAGGTCTGTCTTTAGGCTAAAAGCTGTAAAACAAAACAAAAGAAAAAGATAGGAAACTTATCTAATGTTCATTGGTCTCTTCTAGATTTCAAACCCTCTCTAGTACTTATCTAGTACTTCAGTGCTTTCAGGTGGTGGTTCTAAAATATTTTGTCCAGAGTTTCTCATTATAATTTGCAGTAGTACCTCCTCAGCTATACCCAGAAGTGGAAACTGTCCTTGTGGGAGATGTTCATTTCCTACCACAATTCAAAGAAGATCTGAGTGAAGACATAATTTAAGGCTTTCTTGCAAATCGTTACGACAATTTATGAAAATGCATGTGTAAGTGTGACTCTAGAATGGTTTTTGTGTCATTTGTTAAAGAACATCTTATATCTAAACAAGTTAATTTCCTCTCAGAGAACATTTGCCAGGGCTCCTTGCCTATACACAGAAGAATCCTGGCAGAACCTTCCCACAGGCTAGGGCTGGGCAGGCAGAGCCAGGCTTCCAGGGCAGAAGTCCTTTAGAGCTGTTTCCCCAGAGGCAAAAGCAGACCCAGAAGCTGCCTCTTGTATGTGTTGGCCTGGACTCTCTAGTGGCTGCTCAGCTTCCCAGAAAACCTGCCTCTGTAGGCATAAAGAGTTTTACTGTCTGGTCATTAGTTCACGCTGGTGACAGAGGCATCCAAACCCACTTTAAGTGACAGGAATTCAAAATAGCTCTCCTGCTTAAAGACATCTTGGATATCAGAGAAGGAAAAAGTAAAAAAAAGAGAGAAAGCTAATAGAGCCAGTTTTGGGAATGCATTTTCTTCTTGGAACCCTGCATGCAACTTTACAACTGATTCTTGCATAAAATGTCATTAGACTGGAAATAACTCACTCAGTATCCCTTTTTGGCATCATCCCACTCACACTGAACAATGTAACACTTTCCTCTACCAACCCTCTCCATCTGCTTCTGCTGCCAGAATATTGCCTGGCCTCAGAAAGTACACTGAGGGAAGGGCCTCCCTTCCTAACTTGTTATCCCTAATCCTTCCACTCCCACCACAAAGGAAAGGCTAGTCATAATTCACTCTGGGACTCTATTGAAAAAGAAGAAGACAGAAGAATTGTTGAACAGATAGCCAGCTATATCAACTTCACCTGAATATTTTTTAGTAAACCTATTTGGATATTAATATTTTAAAAAACGTTTGTTAATAATTGACACACGGATCATAATCCACTTGTTCTCAAACCTGACTTTGTATCACAATCATTCAGGGAGTTTGAGAAAATGCTAATGCTTGGGTGCTTCCTCCAGAGATTCTGGTTTAATTGGTCGGGGACAGAGCCTGGACAATGGGATTTTAAAAAGCTCTCAGGTGAATCTAATATACAGAAAAATTGGAGAACCATTGTCATAGTCTGCCATGGTTTGAATACATCCCCCAAAAAGCATGTGCTGGGAACTTAATCCCCAATGTAGTAGTGCTAGGAGGCAGGGCCTCATGGGAGGTGTTTAGGTCATGGGTGTTCCACCCTCATGAACCAATTACTGTTGATTATAAATGGGCTTGAGACAGTACGTTTGATCCTTTGCACTGTCTTGTCCTCTCTTTACTCTTCTGCCATGGGGTGACACAGGAAGAAGGTCCTTGCTGGATGTCAGCCCCTTGATCTTGATTTCCCAGCCTCCAGAACGGTGACCCAATACATTTCTGTTTATTATAAAATACCCAGTCTATGGTATTCTGCAATAGAAGCACAAAATGGGCTAAGACATAGTCCATTGCTGTCTTACACATTCCATCTAGAAAAAAGTACCGGAAATGTAGTTGCAGTTAAAAGCTAATGTCAATAAAGCCAGACCATTCATAACTGGCATTTTTTAATGTACTGTAATTGGTGTGGGCTGCCATATGTACAAAGTTAAAACTCCATTTTAGTGTTTGAAATAATCATTTGAGTCTCCTCCCTGTGCCCCTCACATGCTAATCAATAGAAAACCCTGCATCCCTCTCTAAGAATTCCCCTCATTCTGACCTTGAAATTGTTCAAAAAAATCTTGGCACTTCCTGAGTACCAAGTACCAGTCCTGATTCCAACCACGGAGGAAGAAATGTGAGATGTGGTCACTCCTCCAGCAGGCCCTTCATGTTTTCCTGCCATTGCTTCTGTGCCTGCCACATGTTGCCATTTCATTAAGGCAGATGTACCCATGCTGTCTGCTGCTACCAAGCTCCCTCTGCCAGAAGCAGCCAGCAATAGTATTTTGGCTATTATAAAAATAATAAAGCTACACTTCACTAGGTACCCACTGTGTGTTTTTATTCACTCTTGCAAGTCCTTAACTCAAAGGAAAAAAAAGTCGTTTTGTTTTATTAGCTGGTTAGCTGAAACTTGAGCTAGAAAAAGTTTCCTTTTAAAACTTGCTACTGATTTGTTTACCTGCCTGTAATCTAAGAATCCCCTCTCAATTATACAAACACAAGGTGAGCAGGCACTTATTACTCTAGAAGTTTAAATGACATTTATGGCTTAAAAAATGTTGACTTTTTGTTGCAGTACCTCTTTTTATGCAGAACTGACCCATAGAGATTAAAAAATGTTATAGAGATGGAGGTAAAGAAGCCTTCTGGAATGAGAGAGCTATGGTCTCTCCTCTTTTGAGGTTCAGTATGGTTTTCAGTGAAGTATACCAGCAGGACAAGACCTTGAAGGTCCTATGAGGATAACCCATAGCAAGGGAAGGTGGGGAAGGGGCTCTGGCCCCTGACTAGGGCTCACTAGCAGACTTGGATATTCCTGTGTGGAGAGCTGGTTCAGCTTATCATGTGTCTAAGACTAGAATGCGTCCTTAACTCCCCAGGAATAAGGGGACAAGGTGAGTGTGAGCCAAAATGCTTATCTTGGGAACCCCAGCAGGGGGCCTCACCCAGCCCATTAACAAACCTGAATGTAGCAGTGAGAGGGGGTCGCTGCAGTCCCAAACATCAGCGCTGGGGCATGGGACACCATCTAGATGGAGAGCCACTAGCCACGCATGGCTTTTGAGCCCCTGAAATGTGGCTATTCTGAATGGAGATATGAGCTCTAAGTGTAAAATGCACATTAGATTTTGAGGACTTACTGTAAAAAAGGATTACAAAGTTTCTCAATTTTTATGTTGATTACCTGTCAAAATAATATTTTGCATATATTGGGTTAAATATGGTATATTATTAGACTTAATTTTATCTTAATGGGGTTATTACAAAATAATTTAAAATTACATATATGACCCATATTTGTGGTTTGCATTGCATTCCTGTTGGACAGTGCTGGTCTAGATGATCCCGTTGTCACTGATGGAGCCATTTGGAAGCAGGTAGTATCATTAGAATGTTTTAGTTTCAAGGAATAACAACCCCCACTCAAAGTAGTATTAATAAAAAAGAAATGCATCCTCTCACACCAGTGTTTTGAACACCATGGCTTGCTGGCATCATTAGAGCCAGTGCTTCTCACTTTCCCACTTTGCTCTCATCTGGCTCACGCGAGGTCAATGTGTATCTGTAGAAGTCCCAAGTGTCCGTCTAATGTCCAGAGGAAACTGGGGGCGGAGGGTGATTGCCTTTTCTTATCTCTCTTATTAGAAGTTGAGATATCTTTCTAGACGTCTGGCCAACCTTGCTCTCATGTCTAATTAGCCCTAATTGGGTCACATAGTTTTGCTGAACCACTCACTGGCAAAGTTGTTGGATGCTGAATGGCTTGGGGTAATCTAGAGTGAGAAGTCTGCTGGGGAGAAAAGGACCAAGACCATAATGGAAGGAACGAACATTTTGGACCAGATAACCCCTGATTTTCTTGGGCAATTTATTGAAAGATCACAGGTCTCACAAGGACTACTACATATTCTGCTATCTATTCTGTGTTTCTGATTTAGTTTGAAACACAAAAGAGATGTTATCATGTTTGTATTCACCTATTGTACCTTAACAAACAAATAACTTTATATAAATAGACAAACAAAACAAATAAAATCCCATAGTTTAATGGGACAGAATGGAAAGAGCACTGTATCCAAATATGGCAACCTGGAGACTTGACTCTACTAAGCACCTTGTACCTTGACTAGTACCTTGACCACTAATTTGTTGTGGCACCTGTGAATCTCAGTTAATCTTTCCGTGCTTCTGCTGGTTAACCTCTGACATGAATGTCCGAAGATTTTGAGTCCATATGGCAAAATAATCACATGAATTCTTCATTTATTCTCTAATACAAACACATAGCACAAGGTGATAGAAATGGAATATAACACATTTTTAAAATACTTGTCTTAGAGAAAAAGGGAACATCTCTTTTAAAAATAAAAAATAGCAAGCGTTTGGAAAGTTGAAGTCATGGGGCGCATAGGGAGTAGGTGCTTTCAAAGTTCCTTTGGAAATGAGGGCCCAGAGAATTCTAGTCATTATGGGAGACCAGGTTGTTTGAATTAAGCAGGGGGTTGGACAGCACCTCCATCCATGAAACTGGGACTGAAATTTCTCTGCTTGACCACCTAGCTATGGCTAGAAACATTCTACTTGTGTAGAGCGGAACCCATGTAAAAAAGAGAACCAGGCTAGCACCAAGCACAGGTGTTATGTGTTACCCGCTTGAGCTGAATGGCTGTTACTTTAATGTAAGACTACCCTGGAACTGTGATGTCTGGAAGGCCAGGCTGAGGCAACCATTGGAATCAGCATTCAGGAAAGTTTCATACAAGAAGAAATCTCAAATAAAATATAAATAAGATATAAAAATAAGCTTATTGAAAATTAAATTTTATCCCTTGAATTAGGAAAAAAAAAAAAACACTCAAAAAATAAACCTTAATACTTAGCATAAACAGGAGACTGGGCAGACTTGAAGGCAGAATTAAAGAATTGGAAGATTGAGCTGAGGGGTCATACAGAACTTAGCCTAGGCCTAGCTTAGAAAGAGGAGACAGAAGAATAAGAGTTCACATAAAAGAAAAATAGACAGAGAAACACAGACCACACACCCAATGGGAGTCCCAGAAGGAATTAATAATAAAAATTGGGCAGAAAAACTACTTAAAAATATAATAGCAGGAAAAAAAATTAATTGAAAAACATATAAAAATCTTCAGACTGAAAAATCGTCCTGAATGCTTAGGAGGATAAAACTAAATAAAAACAAAATTCACAGCTGGGCACAGTGGCTCATGCCTGTAATCCCAACACTTTGAGAAGCCAAGGTGGGCAGATCACAAGATCAGGAGTTCAAGACCAGCCTGGCCAACACAGTGAAACTCGTCTCTACTAAAAATACAAAAAATTAGCCGAGTATGGTGGCAGGCGCCTGTAATCCCAGCTACTTGGGAGGCTGAGGCAGGAAAATTGCTTGAACCCAGGAGGCAGAGGTTGCAGTGAGCCAAGATTGTATACCACTGCACTCCAGCCTGGGGGACAGGGCAAGACTCCATCTCAAAAAAAAAAAAAAAAAAAAAAAAAGAAAGAAAGAAAATCACATTTAGATAGAGTGGTCTAAAATTAAAATGGATGTTAAACAATTAAAACAGTTGTCTTTATTTTGCAAGATTATTTTGAGACTCAAATGAACAATGGGTGGGAAGGTGCCCTGCGAAGAAGAGAAGGTAATGCTACGATGTGCTGGGGGTTAGGGGTGATAATCAATCATATCTCCCCCCAACTCTGAGTTTGGAACCAGTTGAGAAATAGCCACAAAAGATAGAGAATGAAGATACAAATATCAGCTTTATTACGGATAAATCTAGATTGGAGAATACTATACACCTTCAACCAAGATAATCCTGATACATAATAATATTTGGGGGCCAGGTGCAGCAGCTCATGTCTGTAATCTCAGCACTTTGGGAGGCCCAAGTTAGTGGATCACTTGAGATCAGGAGTTTGAGATCAGCCTGGCCAACATGGTGAAACCCTGTCACTACTAAAAATGTAAAAATTAGCTGGGCATGGTAGCACTCACCTGTAATCTCAGCTACTCAGGAGACTGAGGCAGGAGAATTGCTTGAACCTGGAAGGTGGAGGCTGCAGTGACCCAAGATCTCACCACTGCACTCCAGCCTGGACAACAGAGTGAGACTCTGTCTCAAAAAAAAACAAAACAAAACAAAACAAAAAAAACCAGAATCACTTACTGTATTGCTTTTCTTTCTTTTTCTTTTCCTTCTTTTGAGACAGGGCCTTGCTCTGTGGCCCAGGCTGGAATGCAGTGGTGTGATCTCAGCTGACTGCAACCTCCGCCTTCCAGGCTGAAACAATTCTTCTGCCTCAGCCTCCCCAGTAGCTGGGGTTACAGGTACCCATCACCACACCTGGCTAATTTATAATTTTTTGTAGAGAAGAGGGTCTCACTATGTTACCCAGGCTGGTCTCAAACTCCTGGACTCAAGCAATCCTTCCACATTGGCCTCCCAAAGTGCTGGGATTATAAGTATGAATAACCATGGCTGTCCACTGTATTCATTTTCTATTGCTATGTAATAAATATTTTAAATTTGCCAGCTCAAAACAACACACATTTATAACGTCACCATTCCCAAATGTCAGGAATTTAGACATTGCTTAACTGGATCCTCTGCTTGAGGCCTCACACGATTGTATGCAAAGAATTGACCAGGTCTCCTTCCTTTCTGGAGCTCAGAGTCCTCTTCTAAGTCCAGGGGGATATTGAGTAGGAGTTAGTTTCTTGTGGTTACAGGACTGAAGCTGGAAGTTTCTACAGTTTCCACAATTCCCTGCTTTGTGACTCTCAACATATGTAGTTGATGTGATGGCAACTTGCTTCCTCAAGGCCAGCAGGAAAGTCTTACTTCTTCAGCCTGCTAAAATTTCTATCACGACCTAACCATGGGGTGATAGCCTGACATCTTTGTTGTATAATATAACCTAATCAAGGGAGTGCTAGCCCATTACTTTTGCCGTATTCTGTTGGTTAGAAGCAAGTCACAGGTTCATCCACACATACAGGGGGTGGAATACACAGGACTTGAACAGCAGGTGGCAGGAATTATCAGCAGGCACCCTAAGGTCTGTCCACCACACTCACTGTCCTAATCTATAAGTGGGAATGTTTCCCAAGGTTGTTATGAGTATCATACAAAATAATAATATGAGAAAGTGCCTGACATGAATAATAATATGAGAATGTGCTCGGTAATATGAAATACCATTTTCTGGCCCAAGAAGAAAGTGAGTGATGATCAAACCACAAGGTAGGAATCTAAATTTTTAGCAAGTGCCTTAGTGCTGATGCAGATGGTCCAAGGACTGTATTTTTAAAAACACAGAAAGGATATGTCATCTGCCCAAGGTCCTACAGTGACAGAGCACAGACAACCTGGAGCCTTTGTCTGACTTCACAGTCAACACATCACAGTGCCCACCAGCTCCTATCCAAGGACCTGAGGCCTCTCAGTTCCCCTGTAGCCCTACAATTCATGTCACTCTGGAGGTCCACCCTGGGGCTCTGCTTTTTGAAGTAGGCCTGGAGTCTCCAGATTTCTTTATGTACCCTTTCCCCAAATTTGAGCATACATATCCAAAATGTTTATCTGTGTTTGATTGTTTACAAATTATACATATAAGCTGTCATACTAGTTTATGATAAAACATACCCAAAAGAACTTTTCAAAGGATAGAAAACATATAATAAACCATACATTGTTTTCTGCTAATTACAATGGCTCTCTTCTATCATGAGCTGATATTAGTTGAGGTTTTTGTTAATGATTGATGGTTTAAATCTGTACTTCAAATAACCTTCTTGATGGAGTTCAATACCCTTTGGCTTCTGTGTAGCCTTCTTTGCAGATCTGATTCAATTATCATTATTTTTACTTTGTAATACGATTGAAGGAGTAGAAAAAGTGTCTGTTCTGCCATTTTCTTATTCTTTACAGAGTTATTAATTGCATTATTATTAATTGCACTATTATTGGATTTAACTTATTCTATTTAACTTGTAATTACATTTAGTTTGTAATTTAGGGGGCAGGGATCCTTAAAAAATTGTTAGTTGGCAACATACAAGCTGTATTATGTCACAATACACTAAACGCCAGTGAAGGAGTGATTGTATAATGGTCAACGTCTTCACAGTGTGGAATTCCCACTTCTCCTTTGGGATAACTCAAGTTCTGTTTGTGACCCATGACCAGCTTATATATGGATCAAGTGAGAGTACCAGTGCCATTATGTGTACTAAATGTTGATCAATCTAGATTGCTTATGGGGGAGGATAAATATAAACAACTTTGGAAGTTCTGCAAGCCTGTCATTAGAGATCAGTGAATTGGATTTTTCACTTGCGAATCCAAGTTAATCAATATTGGAGATTCTGGCATCAATATGAATAGTCATTTTAAAAAGGTATCTATCACGTCTTTGCCACCTCTAATGTATAACATTTCCATGTCACTTCAGATACCTGCCAAGTGCAATATATGAAGCTTAAAAGAATTCAGTTTTATCTCAGCAGAGGGCGTCCCTTCCTTCAACAAGAGGCTATCTTAAGACCTGGAACATAAAAGAGGTCATAAGAATAATCTCTAAGTCTAAAAGGACTAAATGAAGCTCACCCATTATCCAACCCAATGTTCTCATTTCCTGTGTGAACTCAAGTCCAGAGAACTGGTCAGATGTCCATGGTTAGCTGATGACTAAAAAGCAGGACTAGAATTCAGGCCTCCTATCCTCAGCTCAGGGCATTCTCCAGTATTCCCCACAGTCCTTTAATGCATATTTATTAAGAAATATTTATTAGGAATAATAAGGTTAGCTCATTTACATTTAATGGAATTACTGATAAATTTGGGTTTTAATCTAGCATCCTATTTCATGATCGATATGTTCTGCTTCTATGATTCTTTTTCTCATCTCTTGACTTCTTTTGGATCAACTAAGATTTTTTAATCATTGATCTTCCCCTTTACTATTTTGGAAGGTTTACAATAATTATCTATTCTTTTAATGGCTGTCCTAAAAGTTATTACCATTTTCTATTTATTATTTCAGTTTTAACCTTTCATTGTTAACATATCCAAATATAATATAAATATTATTCTCTATCATTGGCCTATACAACTCAGAAAGCTTAGAACACTTCAATCCCATTTACTTACATCCCAATTAATTGGCACTTGACACAATTAAAAATTCTACATAATTTTAAATTCTGTAATCTGTTTTTATTGTTTTTTTATTCCTCATTTCTTCCTGAGTCTCAGGTTTTCCATCTGGATCATTTTACTTGTTTCTTTTTTTTTTTTTTTTTGAAATGGAGTCTTACCCTGTTGCCCAGGCTGGAGTGCAATGGTGCAATCTCAGCTTACTGTAACCTCTGCCTTTGGGGCTCAAGTGATTCTCCCGCCTCAGCCTCCCGGATAGCTGGGACTACATGCATGCACCACCATGTCTGGCTAATTTTTTGTATTTTTAGTAGAGACAGGGTTTCACTGTGTTAGCCAGGATGGTCTCAATCTCCTGACCTCATGACCTCAGCCTTCCAAAGTGCTGGGATTATAGGTGTGAACCACCACACCCAGCCCTACTTGTTTCTTAAATACATCTTTTAAAATTTTCCAAACTCACTCTCTTTTTTTAAAAAAAGTATTTATCTTTACCAAATATAATATAAATAAATATATAATATAATAATATATTAATAAATGGAATACTTCCTGGGAATAGGAATCTAAGTGTGCAATTGTTTTATCTCAACATGTTGACAATATTATTTTATTGTCTTCTGACTTCAATTATTAACTTTTAAAAGTCAGCCGTCAATTTAACTTTATTTCTTTAGAGGTAATATTTCATTTTCTCTATGACTGCTTTTAATATGTGGTGTGCTTACAGCTCAGTTTCTCTGGTTTTCCATGGTTTCACTATAGTGTGTCTGGCAGTGCTGTTTTTTAATTTATATTGTGTAAGCTCTATTAGGCTTCTTGAATCTATAGATATATGTCTTTTATTAGTCCTTAATATTCTTGGCTATCATATCTTAAAACATTGCCTTCTGTCTGTTTTCTCCTTCAGACACAGCAGAGTTATTTTATAGTTTGTGACTAGTAATTCCAACAGACATTATTTCCAGTGATTATGGGTCTATTTGTGTTGTCTGTTGTTTCTGCTGGCGTTGCTCTATAAGCTCTGTTTCCATGTATGACTGGCTATTTTTGACAATGTGTTGGACGTTGTGTTTTAAAGATTATTTGTACGAATTTTCACAATAATTTGAGGCCTAGAATAACATCCTCTTCTTCCAAAGAGGATTTTCCTTTGTCTTTGCCAGACAGTTGAGGTGCTACCAGTCTGGGTCTATCTCAAACCAAGATCGAGGCTTGCAATTTCCTGGACCAGCCAGGTGACATAAAGTCAAATCAAAATTCTTTGCAGGGATTAGCTTACTCATGATTTACCTTACCTGGATCCTTTGGATCCCAACTTAAAGTGGCCATGGTTTATTAAAATTCTCAATTCTGGTGGATTACAGGTCTTGCCTTTTGCCTCCTGGCCCCAGGAATTTGCCAAAAGTAAATTTCTTTAGGATTAACAAATGTTCTTAGGGCAAAATCAGATTTGAATGTTGGTCTTACTCTCTAGGTTCTCCTCTTCTAGATTTTGGTTTTGTAATTCTTCAATATCTTAATACTTTGATTCTTTTAAGAAGATTTTTTTATATTTCATTTAGTACTTTAGGTTTCCTTAGTAGAAGGATTGGTCCAAATTTTCTAATCATCAATTATTGTGAGTAGAAGTTTCAGTTTATGTATTTAACAGAAGAAATAATACTTTTCACAGTTTTCTATTTCTACTTTGTTTATAAAATTGTTAGTCACTATAAAGCACTTTACATATAATTTAACAGAAGAAATAATACTTTTCACAGTTTTCTATTTCTACTTTGTTCATCAAATTGTTAGTCACTATAAAGCACTTTACATATACCAAGAATGCAACATATCCTACAGAACCAAAATTGTTATGTAGCATTTATCAAGTTCCTTTAAAGGACCCAATCTGGTATGATATGAAATTGTTTATAAGACAATTTTAAGTTGTGACTACTTCAGGTGTTGGATATTCAGTATGATAAATGTGTGCTTCACCAATTCATAAAAATATAATGGAAGATTCAGTGATCTATATATGGCATACATACATAATGTCATACCCCACCAAGGGTGCTTACTCTTCCCACTGAATGAAAGTGTCTTCCCCTTCCCTGGCCTCTTTCAAATCTTTTCTCTATCCTTATCTTCTCAATAAAGCCTTTCCTATATATCCTATTTAAAGTTGCAAACTCCCCCATCCCATTCCTGCATTTCTTAATCTCATCTTGTTTTTTGCTTTTCTCCATCTTGCATACTTATATACCAAACATTATATATCCTGTCTCTATCACTGCCTCTCCAATCTTGATAAATCTACTTAACCTCTCAATTCCTCATTTTTCCTAGATATAAAACAGCATGAAGAAAAGCATTCCTCTTCTTCATATGGGTGTCTCACAGTGAGTATGGTGATCACAAAGGGGGTTACATTTTAATAAGATTGTTGCCATTATTATTGCACAATAATTTTTTATAATAGTGTGCTGAATTGTAGGAAATGACCACAAATTCCTTCCATATATATATGCACACATACATGCACTCCATTTTCTTAAATCTGGATAGCCTTATGACCTGCTTTGTGGTGGAAATGACACTGTATGTTTTAATTGCAGGCTTCAAGAGCCTATGTAGCATCCAATTTTACCCTCCTGTAACCCTGGGACATTTACATGAAGTAGTCTGGGATAGCCTCCTTGAGAATGAGAGACCACATAGAAAGAGAGGCCCAGCCAACTCCTTCATCAATTGCTAGTGAGTGACAATGTCTTCGACCATATAATCCCAGTCAAGCCACTAGAAGAACGCAACAATATATGTAAGAATAAACAAGACCAGCAGAAGAGCTGCCCATCAATCTGAGCCTCAATTGCTGACCCATAGAACCATGTGCAAATAAATATAAAACTGAGACAAAAACTATTTGCTAGAGTAAAATCGACTATGTCTTAAAAAAATTTGAATAGTTATTTGTTCAAGAAGCAAAAGAATAAGAGTTATACTCCCTTTTATAGTAATAAACCTCTACCTAACCAACTTTTCTGCAGATTATAATTTAAAACTTTAGAAAAATAGAAAACTATCTGAGGGCAAATAAAAGCAGGCAGATATTACAGAAGAGTTTATACTTGAAAAAGAGAATACCATGAGTTAAGTTTTATGTTTCTTTTTTTTTTTTTTTTTTAATCCTGAGAGCAGGCTATAGCTGGTGCGACATGGGGATCACTGAAACTGTGATAGAAACCCACAGTCTTCCTGGCTTGCAGAACCAAATGTCAGAGTTCAAGGCAACCACAGCTTCTTGAAAATGAGAGGGAAATTCCATGAAGGAGATAATCACAGAGAGAGAAAGAGAGAGACAGAGCACACCCAAATGCTGCCTAGAAATTTCTGGTTGAACCCTATGTCTCACATTTGTGGGACAGAGCTCAAGCCTCTCAGCTGAGGAAAACAAAACAAAACAAAACAAGAACTTGGATTTGAGCTGCTGCCTACTTCAAGACATACCAGAATATGCAATTTGAATTCAGCCAAGATAACTGCCTGCATAAAAAATCTGCACAATATTCCTCAGAATAGCATAACAAAATACAGAGTCTCTTCAGTGTATCATTTATAACAGCCAGAATACACTCCAAAATTGCTCAACATTTGAAGAAAAAAATATAACTTATTTATTCTCAAGAGAAAAAAAACAATTTGGAGATAATACAGGTGATGGAATTGGCAGACTAGATTTTAAAGTGGTTATTGTAACTATACTCAAGGACATAAAGAAAAACATACTCCTAATAAATGAAAAGATAAGAAAGCTCAATAAATAACTAAAAACTATTTTTTTCTTAAAAGAACCAAATAAAAATTCTAGAATTAAAAATTACAATATCTAAAATAAAAAATATACTGGTTGGTCTTAACAGTAAAATAGAAATAACAGAAAATATCAGTAATCTTTAAAATCATTCAATAGAAGTTATTTGATATGCAGAACAGAGAGAAGAGACATTGAAAAACAATGGGCAGATCCTCTGGGAACTGTGGATAATATGAAAAGGTCTAATATATGTGTAACTGAAGTCAGAGAAGGAGAAGAGAAAAAATAGTTCAGAAAAAAATATTTGAAAAGAAGTAAAGGTGAAAATTATTCAAATTTAGAGAAAGGCATAAAGTTATAGATTTGGAAGGAAAGCAGTTCCCAAGCAGAAGAGGATTAAACACACACCCACACCCACAACCCGCCCCCCACACACAGATACATTAAACTGCTAAAAACCAGAGTTAAGAGGAATAATCTCGAAATAACACAAAGGAACTTATTATAAACTCATTCTATACCAAATAAAATACTACATGCAGAGTTTTATGAATTTTTTTATTCAGGAAATTTTCAGTGTAGGAGAAATTGCTACTTTTCACTGGAGAAAAAAATCCTGGCTGTGAGGAGCTCATTCACACTGTCAGGGACCATGGAGGTGGGTGGTTGAGGAGCAGACTAATAGCCCTTCATTTACATTTCAGCTGGGGAAGAGCTTCTGGAGGAGACAGGATGCTATGAGCTCTCTGGAAGACAGAAAGATTTTGACATAAATAATTCTAAAATCAGGGAAAGAGAAGTGAGATCCTCATGGTAAACTTGAGAATGACCCAACCAGAGAATCTAGTGCCTTGGAGCCAAGGGAGTTTTTGAAACGGAATTAGTAGAAAGAAATTTGGGGGGAATGGGGAAGGCCCAGAAGATTTTGATCCTTTAACAGCATTTGTTTCCTCATATACTTTCCCTTCTTTCTCCCACAATTTAGCATAACCCTTTTCAGGGTGGGTCACTTTGAAAAACGTAAGGAGGAAGATTCTTTCCCTTCCTTTTCACCAACAGATCAGAGCTGTCCAGAGGTAGCTGCTCTGGGCAGTGTGTGGCCTCATTTTGACAGATGTGTACTCATTAGTTCATAGAGGATGATGTTAATAATTGAAAACAAATAATGAAACCTCCAAATGTAAACCCAAAGTTTGCTGCTTGTTATAATTATGTTTTTCATACTAGACTGGAAATAGGGCTATTGTGTTTTTGTTCGTATGTAAGTCTCTTTTTCTCTTTTTATTCTCCCTCCCTTACTTCCCCATTCCTCCATCTCACACCATCTTATGTTTTAGGGGCAATACTCCCAAAGGAAGGCAGTAATCCAAGAAATAGCTGGAAGCTGGTTGCCAGGGGCTGAGGCAAGGGCCTGGTGTGATCTCAGGCTGAGCACCAGTTAGGAATAGTGCAACCCAGCAGCATCATGGCCGGTCTTTCAGCCCGTCTGCAGCTCTTCCTGGAACACAGGCCCTTTCCTGTGTTTGAACTCACCGCCAATGGCTGTCCTATCAAAGGTAAACAGCATCAGTCTAAGCAAACTACTCTGTTTCCAAAAGAAAGCTTTTAACTTTCCTGCTGGAGGAGGCAGGAGGGGGTTGTTTGAGGACTGGGTGGAGGAGAGGGAGGAGGTTAGACCAGAGGAAACACAAGTGACCCTGGAGCCTTGCCCTGCTGTGTTTCTTTCTTTTCTTTTCTTTTTTTTTCTTTTCACCTCTCTCATTATTTTTGGCTGGCTCCTTTGTGCATGCTGCCTTCTATTCACTGACAGCTGCTTTGAACATCAGTCATATCAGGTCATCTGCCAAGCTGTGCGCCTCTGGTCACATTGCTCTGAGGCCTCCGGTTTTTCAGCTTCAAAGCACCTCACAAGCAGTGACTTGCCTCCTTTGGAGAGGGTGTTAAAAGAAGGGGAAGCCTGTGACGGACTCATGAAACCTCTGGTGTTAAGGCTGGAAGCTTCGATCTCATTTTGCAGAGGAAGAAATTAGGACTGAAGAAGAGTTGCAGAGGCCTACTTCCTGGTCCTTGTGGTCAGTAAGTGGAAGGGCCAGGGGTAGAAGCCAGATCTGTTCATGTCTGGTCTGAAGGTGTTCTTCCCACTCTTTGGATTTCAAACCGTATTTCTCAAGAAGTCTTAGCCTACCTCAGATGTGCCTCATTGATGACAACATTTTAAGAATGAGATGAGTGAAGGGGTGGAGCTAGAAGAATGCCCCGTGGATGGAACCATCCTCCTCCTCCAAGTGGAACCTCTTCTTTTTGGTCTCATTCACTCACGTTTTCATTCATTCATTCAAAGTTGCCTATTGAGCAACTTTCACATGCCAAGTGGCTTCCAGACACTGGAATACAATGGTGATCCAGCAAAGTCTGATTCCCATGAAACTTACATTCTGTTGTTTGAATTTGTTCCCAAGGAGGATTATTTTTTTGGTGAAAGCGTCCTGTTGATTTTTTCCTCCTTTAAAGAATTTTTCCAACATCTAGCCTTCAGATTATTAACTGGTATTCATTAAGCACTTGCAACACTAAGTATAGATTTTGCCACCACCTAAAGCAAATTAGCTGCTGATCTTCTAACCCATGGTAATGTAAAATCTATAAAGAAAAGACAGCTAAAGAGAGAACTTGACTAGAAAACATCACCCCCACTCACTAACAAATGTTGGAAAGAAATAAACATGTCAGTGGCATAGATGGTGAGTTAAACTCCTGTGGCTTGTAGTCTACCAAGGGCCACTAATACACTCACTGTTTTGTTATCCCATATGTGATGTAAGGAGGTGAAAAAATATGTGACTATTTTACTACAGACCTACTTGGTTGGTAGTATGGTGAAGGTGGGTACAGCAGTTAACAGACTTAGTTAATTTCGTAGTCAAATTTTGAGATCCACCCACCTACAAATATTCCTACCTGGGACTTTTGGTCTGAAAATTTAGAGCCAAAATTGTAAACTAGCAAAAGATAACTGCTACATAGCAAATAATAACAAAACTAACTGGTTTTTTGAAAAAATGCTTATTATCTCATATTTCTGTGGGGCAGGAATTCAGAAAGCATATCTGAGTGGTTTGGTTAAGGATCTTTGATGAGGTTGCAGTCAGTGTGGCAGGGGCTGCCATTGTCTGAAAGCGTGACTGAGCCAGATGCTCCATTGCCAAGACAGTGCACTCACAATGCTGTTAGTGGGAGCCCTCAGTTTCTCTCCATGTGGTCTTTTCCACATGTTATTTGGGTCATGACATGGCTGCTAATTTCTCCCCAAAGCAAGCAATCCAAGAAAGAGTAGACAAGGAGGGGACTCCAATGCCTTCAATGACTGTGTCTTCTAAGTCCCTTACTGTCACTTCTTCCTTATCCTGATTTTATGGAACAAATCACTAAGTCCAACCCACACTAAAAAGATGAGGAACTAGATGTCATCTCTCAAAGAAAGGAATATTGACGAATTTGGAGATGTATTTTAAAACCCTAATGCTAGGTTCCCTTCACATATATAATTAATTTTTTCTTAGATTATTTTATTTTGGGAAGGTCTTGCTGTTGTCAAGGCTATAGTGTAGTGGGGTGATCACTGCTTACTGCTCATTGCAGCATTGACCTCCCAGCCTCAAGCAATCCTCCCATCTCAGCCTTTCAAGTAGCTGGGACCACAGGCGTACGCCACTCTGCCTAGCTAATTTTCTTATTTTCCTTCTGTAGAGGCAGGTCTTACTATGTTGACCAGGCTGGTTTCAAACTCCTAGCCTCAAGCAGTTCTAATCTTGGCCACCCAAAGCGTGGGGATTACAAGCATGAGCCACCATGCCTGGCCCAATTCTATATTTAAAGTATAGATTCCACATAAATATTCAGTTTTTGTCTTATTTTTTAAAAATAAGATCTGTTCACACTAGGCCTATGTGCTCACAAAGCACTTTATATTGAACACAGGCTCTTCAGTTTGCCATGATCACCACTAAGCCCTCTGAATTACACATGGCACACTTACTTAACACATGTGTTACCTGCTTGGCTCATTTAAATCACTGAGTTTGGAGCTAAATACTGATCTAGATCTAATGAGGCTGAAGACATGGCAATGGAATTGAAGAAGGAAGAAGCCTGACCCCTGGTGTGAGTTGTATCCCAGAAGACTGGGAAATGAGACAGGTTGTGGGTTTTCTTAGAGTGGCAGCAACCTTGCATCACACCTGCATTGGGCTGTGTAGATGACAGGGGCAGGAGATCTGGGCATGAGGCAGGCAATAGGTCACATAGATTTGGCAGATGTTCCTGTGATGGAACTTGACACTGAGTGTGTAGAGTCACCAGGAGAACCAGCCCCCTTTGAGAGGACCATGAATGACCCAGCATGGATCAAGGCTCAGTGCTGTCTTCCTAAGATTGCCTGAGTCCTAGGTCTGGGACAACCTAAGGAAGGGTGTGGGATCCATGAAAAATAATGACATAGAATTGTTAGCCAACTTTGCCAAGGAGGGGAACTCTAATCATATTTAGTTTGATGTATAAAAATAAAGTTATTTCCTGACCCTGGTGTGCCACAGACACATCAATAAGCATTTAGAATGCTTGAAGAGAGCCTGCAAGCAGAAGAAAAGGTCTTTACAACCTCTCTGGAGGAGACTGTGAAAAGGTGAGCTTTACTAAGTTACAGAAATGAAGACTGGAGAATGATGAGCCTAATAATAACCCACAGTTGACAGTGCACTCAAAGGCTGTTAGTGGGAGCCCTCAGTTTCTCTCCATGTGGCCCTCTCCATAGGTTACTTGGGTATCCTCATGACATGGCTGCTAATTTCCCCTCAAAGCAAGCAATCCAAGAAAGAGAAAACAAGGAGGGCTTGCTTTACTTTTAATATGACTATGAATATTCCCCAACTTAAAAATACTTGTTTACTCCTACCAGATATTTGGAGCTCAGACTGCATGTTCCTTGATGGTTAAGTCCACAAGCCAGTTGTGATACAGTGTATATATTTGGCATTAGTCCCCTTCCTGGCATACAACTCCTAAAATTCTTGGAATCTTCAAAATGATGTGTCTTTTGATATGCTAATGAGTTGACTGGTGGCTGGGAGCCCAAGTTAGCTTCAGGATGGAGGCTGGTCACAGGAAAGACCCGAGTTGGGACTCTCAGCTTCACCCCCCAACCTGCAGGAAGGGGAGAGGGGCTGAAGGTTAAACTGATCATCAATGGCCAGTGATTTAGCCAATCATCCCAGTGTAATGAAGCTTTCATAAAAACCCAAAAGGACTGGGTTTGAGAGCTTCTGGATGGCATACCCAGAGAGGACATGGAAGTTCTGCCCTCCTTCCTCCATATTTTGTTCTATCCAACTCTTCATCTTCTGCTCATTGGTATCCTTTGTAATATCCTTAAAAATAAACCAGTAAAGGTAAATAAGTCTTTACCTGAGTTCTGTGAGCCACTCTAGCAAACTAATTGAACCTGAGGAGGGGGTCATGGGCACCCTGAGGTATAGCTGATTAGTCAGAAGTAAAGGTGAAACAACCTGGGGCTTTCGATTGGCACCTGAAGGGGAGGATAGTATCATGGGACTGAATCCTCAACCTGTGGGATCTGATGCTATCTCCAGGTAGATGGTGTTGACATTGAATTGAATTAGGACACCCTACTGGTGTCTGCTGCAGAATTGGCTGATTCCTAGGTATGTGGGGAAAACTCCCATACGTCTGGTGTCAGAAGTGTTCTGTGATGTAAATGTATAGCAGGAAAAACTTGAGTGTTTTTTCCTATATCCTCAGACCAGTTGTTAAAACCATAATGTGCTGGAACTCTGTTACAACACCACCAATCTACCAAGTATAACAGTTTTCTTAGAAATTTCAGCCTGGGTTCTACATGGAATGCCTGGGGTACATTTTCCCCAATTCTAGTAGGTCAAATACTGGGTTCTACTCCATCTCTCCAACTACCACTACTGGGCTAGCTTGGGGGATGCCAGTAGCTTTTTGGTAACAGCATTGTATGTTACTCAAAGGGAGCTCTGTGCTAGGTGAGTGTTGAAAAAATTAGACATGGGACAATGACAGCAAGGCAAGCAGACAGGAGGCTTGGGTGGAATAAAGTGGTGGGTAGGCACTTAGCTTTGGAGGCTCTGGAAACTGGGGATGGTAGGGAAATTGTAGATGTTGCTGTTTGAAAGTAGGGAGCGTTCATAATTCAGTTATTCTTAAGCCAGGCGTTGCCTATATTTATTCTTCAACAGACTCTGGTCAAACTTGGTCATCCTATGACCTCTCCTGGCACTAATATTGAAACTGCCTTTGCAAAACTTACAACTGAGGAAATTAAGACAATGAAAGAGATCAGACTTAATCAACTCTGTCTTGTTTCTAACTTTTAAGCTGTCCTTGTTCATTCCTGAGCATAGGCCGAACTAACTTTGGGAAGGAATTCAGTTCGTGGTTTTACTCTCTTAAACAATATTGATAATAGCCCTTTCCCGAAAAGACCCCCTTCTTGCCTGGGGACCAGTCTGCCTTTCAGTACTAACAAATTAGCTACAAGATTAGAAATTACAGTTTAGGGGCCGGGCGCGGTGGCTCAAGCCTGTAATCCCAGCACTTTGGGAGGCCGAGGCGGGTGGATCACGAGGTCAAGAGATCGAGACCATCCTGGTCAACATGGTGAAACCCCGTCTCTACTAAAAAAATACAAAAAATTAGCTGGGCATGGTGGCACGTGCCTGTAATCCCAGCTACTCAGGAGGCTGAGGCAGGAGAATTGCCTGAACCCGGGAGGCAGAGGTTGCGGTGAGCCGAGATCGCGCCATTGCACTCCAGCCTGGGTAACAAGAGTGAAACTCCGTCTCAAAAAAAAAAAAAAAAAAAAATAGAAATTACAGTTTAGGGATCATGCAGCCTCTGGCTCCAAGAGTCTGAACCTCCCCAAATTGCTCCTAGGGGCAACATCACTACTGTAAAACCTATGATCAGTGCTTGAGATATTTTGCAGACCCTGCACTGGATGGATCAGCTGACACCACCCAGACTGGTAGTCTGGCTCAACCAGTTCTGCCATCCCACCCAAGAACAGAAGACAGCAAGAAAACCTCACTTCCACCCACAATTATTCCATCTCCAACCTGACCAATGAGCACTCCCCACTTCCCAAGCCCCTACCTGCCAAATTATCTTTAAAAACTCCAATCCCTGAATGCTGGGGGAGACTGATTTGAGTAATAATAAATCTCCAGTCTCCTGCACAGCCGGCTCTGCATGAATTACTCTTTCTCCACTGCAATTCCCTTGTCTTGTTAAATGGGCTCTGTCTAGGCAGCAGGCAAGGTGAACCCCTTGGGCGATTACCACACGTCCACCTATGTCTCTTGATTGGACTCACTGGCAGGATCAACTTTACCGCTGCTCATCTGCTTCCACTCTTGCTCGCCTTCATTCTTTGCACAGCGACCGAAATAGTCTTTCTGAAATGCAAACCTGACCATTCCATCCCCCACGTAAAATCTTTAACAATTTCCCACCCTTCTCAGGATCAAGGTCACAATCTGAACTCGGGCCTGTCGGCTGGCCCCTTGCATGAGCTGCCCCTTACCATCTTTCCTGATTCATGCATTCTTGAGGTCTCAGCTGACATGCCATTTTTAGGAAGAGCCTCCTGACCTTCCTGCCCCGATGGTCCTGTAACTCCCAGACTTTATCTTCAGAGCACTGACCACCATGGTAACTGTTTAGCTATTCAGATATGGTTTGTTTGATTTCTTTAACATATTTCTCCTCTACGAGGCAGTAAAATCCAGAAGCACATTAACCACACCTAGCATGGTGCTTCCTGGTCCATAAGACATGTTTATTAAAGGGTTGCCCTATGAACCTTTGTGCCTTTTATATTGTAATACATGTGGTTCTCCGATTTTAGGGAGCAGTCATTGGTTTTTACTATGTGACATGCAGTGTTAGTTTGGAGAGCAGGGTATGTTAGCTTTGTGGCTAAAAATTAGGGCTCCGAGCCAGAATTCCCTGGGTTTGAAATCTTACTATTTGTGTGGTACCAAGGAAATAGTATGATGTCTCCATTACTCAGTTTCTTCATCTATAAAAAGGACAGGGGGGTGGTGGACGATAACAGCACCTACTTCAGAGGACTGTTGTGATGACTAAGTTAGTTTGATGGATGAAGTGTTTAAAAGTGTCCGGCACATGGTAAGTATGTGAACGATGTTAGCCTATTCTTGTTTACTCCAAATACTGTACAAAATAGATGTGTTCTTATCCCCACTTGTATGAAAAAGCTGGATGCATAAAATAGACTTTCTTCAATAACTTGTCTAAATGAATCCTTCATATCATCTTTTGATGCTAAAAAAAAAAAAAAACTTAAAAGGAAAAAAAGAAATGAACATTCTCACGTTTTTGAGAGTTGGGACTTGGAGGCTTTTGGGGTTTGGCAAGTTGAAGACAGTAAATCAAAGAAACAAAGGAAGTTTCAAAACAGTTTCAGGCTGGGGACTGCGCCATCCCTCCTGCGCTTTCACGTAGCAAAACTCAGCATGTTCGTGAGAAGCCCAGAGCAGAGAGGAGAGACACATTTTCCATAGAATCTGCAAGGGAGATGGGGAGCTGCTGGAGCGTGACTCAGCAGCAGGAACTAGCATCTCCAGGTTGCTGCAGGAAGTGAGAACAGTGGCTCCTAACCAGTGCCCAAGTGCCTCAGGAACTCTGCCAGTGTCTCCAAAGGCATGGCCATGTCCTCAAATCAAAGTCATTTGATTCCTTTTTTTAAATCTATGCTATGCATCCCCTGTGAGAGGAAGTGAGTGCCAGAGGATGCCAAACAGAAAGACTGTGAATCACTGGAGTGGCCAGTCTTCCTGGAGAGAGACGAGTCCTGCATCAGGCTTCTAAAAAGACGTCCGGCAAGGATAGGAATATTCCTGGCAGCCCATTTGTAATGGCTCCAAACTAGAAACAATCCAACGTCTGTCTGAAGAAGAGACGTATAAATGGTGGTATATTCACAGGCTGAAACCCTATCCAGCAGTGAGAGTGAATGAGCCGCGGCTACATCAACAACAGGGACAAATTCCATGAATATACTACAAACGAAGTGCAAGCCAATGCCATTTTCATGTAAATTCAAAACCAGGTAATGCGTATCCCTGTCAGGTGCTGGAAGTCAAGGCATGTGAATGGAGGTAGTGACAGAGGTTTGGAGGCCTATGTCCTGTTTCTTAATCTGGGTGCTGGCTACTCAGACGTGTTCCTTTTGTGAAGTTCCCTGACCTGTACACTTACTTTTTTGTGCATTTTTCTGAAGAATATCTTCTATTCCAATCCTTTCTCCATTCTCTCCTACCCTGCTACCTCCATGACCTGAAATCAAGTTGGCCCAGGAGTCAACAGATGATCCTAGAGTTCTGTGTCATTGGAAGCTGGCACCATACAAATTAGGGCACTTCAGAGGCAGGATGCCATTTTGAGCAGAGCTCCTATTTCTGTGGTGCTGGTTCTGAGGGCCGGAGTCACAGCAACGCCCTCGCCTTGGTTTCTCTCCTTGTCCTCCTATCTATTCCCAGGGGTGGGCAGCCCCCCTCTCTACTCAAGTGCTCTTTATAATACGCTGTGCCACACGGGGCTTTCTGGAGGGGTGAGGGCCAGAGCCACGTGCCTTTCCCGCTCTTATGTCTCAGTTGGATCATTCACTTTCAGTCAGGATGCAGATAGGCCAGGACAGAACTAGAGCTCCAGCGGCCTGATTAGAAATCTTTCCTGCCAAGCCTAATGGGAGGGTTAGGAATTTCTGCCCCTGACACCCAGTGGGTGATTTCACAAGTTTTAGAGGGTGACTGTTCAGGTGATTGGCAGCATAGCGGAAGAGGGAAAAGGCTTTTCTGTGAATCTCAGGCAGGGTTGCAAGGCCGTGTGAGCATGAAGCAGCTTGGCACAAAACAGCCTTAAAAGTCCTCTGGCTGGCTGCAGGGAAGATGTCAGAACCCGACTGAATGCTGTCCCATTCAGTCAAATGCAGCCTGAAATGGCACATGTCCCAATCCAGGCCGTCTGGGCGGGTCAGCTGGCCTGGAGAAAACAACACGGCTTCAACGTGACAGTCCCCACATTCTGCAGACTTAAAAGGGAAATCCTTTGGATTCTGCCTGGACTCCTGGGGCTCAGCCCTGGCCTTGCCCTGGGGCTGCGAAGAAGAATAAAAATGTGGGAAGGGCTGTGTGTTGCTGCGATAGATTCTCCAAGTGAGCAGAGGCAGTTTCGTGCCTGCGAGGAGTTGGTAGCCTGAGCATCTTGCTGCTTGGATCGCTCCTTTCCTCGGCTGCTGATGCCCCTGACACCTCGCCCCCTCCCTATTGCTCCTCCTCACCTCACCTCACTCCCATGGATATCTGCTTTTTTATTGTGAATTTCAGCCGCCTGCTTGTTTCACCTCCCTTATTCAAAGCTTTGGCCCACTGCGGCTCCCCTTTAAAAGACTCCGTTCCTAGGCCTTCCCACTCCTTTCCCTCATGCCCCTTCCCTGGCTTTCTCAGATTTTCATTTTCATTTCCCTTCCCATTTCTACAAAGCCAGGATGCAGAGGAAGGCCAGCAGAGGGCAAAGAGCCCAAGAGCCGGGATCAGGAGACAGAAGTGTGTTGGCATGTGGCTCTGGGCAAACCGTATGTCTCTGGTCATCCATGTTCCCCACTGTTGGTAAGCCTGGGTCACTCAGGCCAGAACTCCAGTGCCGTGGGTGTGCCAGTGTTAGTACTGTGGAGGATGTAAAGAATGGCACTCTGCCCTGGCTTGTGCACACCAGCCGAGTAACAAAATCTTATCAAAATCTTCATGTCTCTCTCTGATACATGCACACATATTCAGATAACTAGATAGAAAGAGACAGATAGATATGTAGATAGATTAGATAGACAGATAGATAGATAGGAAAAAAGACTGTCAGAATAAAAACATAATCCTATAGGCCAATAAGGACCTAATCAAAATCGTGCAGGATCACTGATTCACAATCGTTCTTTCCCTGAACTCACTTTCGTGACTCTTTGCAATCAGGTGTATCTGTTCACTTCATTTTTTTCACAATTGGGTAAAATGAGGAAGTAGTGTAAAGCTAGTTTTTCTTTTGCTGCCGCAAAGGTCTACATAACTGCTAGTTCCTTTTCACAGTGAAAATGATCCTGACCAGATGAATGAGGGGTGCAGAAGACATAACACAAATCTGAGAAGTTACAACTGAGCTTACACCTAAGTGCGACTAAGCCTAAGCAGAGCTCAAGCCTGCCTGCTGAAGTCCCAGGTCTTCTACCTTGATACAGGGTACTTCCTCCATTTTTTCTGCTCCTGCCTCCCCCGTATTTTTTCAAAAATTGTGGCTGGTTTATCTAAGCCCTATGCTGCTTGGCAGTATTATGAAATTAGAAATCTCCTTCCAGTTTTCCAAAGGTGATTAAATCCAAGAGGCCTTAGGAATGTGGAGGATAGGATAATACAAACAGCAGATCTGAGATGACCATGTCCTGCGCAGTTGTGGTTAGTTGCTTCTTTTCCCTGTTTCGTCCATCAGTGATGGAAGCTGGGTCCACTGCATAAAGCTTGGTGACCAAAGCATAAGTCTGCTATTCGATTCTGGAAAAACTCTAAGGATCCAGAGTCAGCCGAGGAATTGCAGCAACGCTGGTGTTTCAAAGGGCCTAGGAAAAGCCAAGAGTCCTGGCTGACCAGCCCCGACACTGTCTTACAGGCTGCAGGTTTACCTTGGTTAGCACAACAGCCAAGCTCTCCCTTGCTCTGAGTCGACATGACATGATTTGTTCCCTTTCGGCTGTGTCAGTTCTGCAAACCAGATACCAGAGGCTGCAAGCACAGGAGAGCCTGCCTTTCTGGAACACCATTTGTTTGGACAGGACAGGCCACTAAGGCGTTTTCATCTCTTTAAAGCTCCCAGGGCAGAGAGCATATTTGAGGAATTCCTTTTTTCAAAGATTTTTTTTCTTTTTTTGCCCCTTCCAACATTTTGTTTAAGAGAAAATGAGATGTCTATCTTCTGTTTCCTTATTTTTTTTCAGGAAAGCAAAGGGTTGTTGACTTCCTCCCTCTCCCCTCCCTTCCTTCCTTCTTCCCGAAGGTACTCATCTGAGAAAAAGAGAACGAAGTATTGTTCCTGTTCTCTTTCTTAAGTCATTCGAAACACTGTCCCTGCGAGTTCTTTAAGTTCCCTGCAATCTGTACACAAGTGAAAGAGGGAGAGAGAGAGGGAGAGAGACAGAGAGAGCAGGGATCAGGTAAAGGAGTGGGGCTGCTGCAGCCATTCAGACCTCAGGACCTGGTAAGTTACCCATGCAATCATTTCTGCTTCCATTTCAAGGTTCCTGGGGTGGATACTGCTGTGGGTATCTTCAACAGAAAATACCTTACTGAGTATAGCCTTAACCAAAGGCTGTGAGTGATAGATGGCCCAGAATTTAAGCTAATACTTTTTTTTTGTAAGAGAATACTGATGCTTTGCAGAGCTAAGGCTGGTAAAACTAGAAGTAGAATTACATTGGGACTAAAGAGGACACTGTGTTAAATCTGAATTTTGGCATAGATCATGTGGCTGGGTGAACCAGGAGCCACTGGAGTATGAGCTATGTCCCACACTGGAATAGTAGAATTTGCTCTTCCTCAGTACTATGTCCTGGGAACCTTATCAGGCTGTCTGTTAAGGACTGTGGTTTTTCTCTGGGGTTTTTGTTAACATGTTGCCTAGATTGAGGTGCCCTTCTCCTGTTCTTTTCTTTCCATTCCGCATCCCACTAAAGGAGGATTGTTAATTGTTATATGATGGTTATTCTGCATCATTGAAGTAGGAGGGAAAGAAAGAAGGGAATGTCACTTGGAAATAGTTCTGCATGTGAGGAGCTTATGTGTTCAGGTTCCCTGTGCAATGTCATCTGCCACATGAAAGAAGGCAAAGGTTTTGGGGCACATAGCTTTAGTTTTGGAAAACAATATGCAGCTAGAATTGGAGGATTAAGATTGATCGTTTATGTCAGTAGGAGAGGAAAACTAAGTTATAGCACAATTGAAAAACATTCACACAGTGCCTGGTTTTCCAAGCACCAAATAGAGCACAGCAAGCTAGTCAGGCTTATATAGACAACTAGTTTTTAAAAGTCTGACTGGCTTCAGTTAAATTTTTCATAAAGGATAATGTTACCAGGAGCCCATCATCACAAGCCATGGGGGAGCCGAACTCATGTTGTCAAAAATAGGTCAGCAAGGTCACTCCGAGAGACTCAGTATGTTTCCCAATATTAATACTTCAATTCAGAGAGATGCCGAATGGGTGAAAGCCAATGGCCATGCACACTTTTAAAAAATATTCACTCCTATGAAATGTACTGACTGAAATCACCTGGGATGTGAAGAGTAAGATAAAAATAGCTAGACTCTCATTTTTAAAATTAATTTGGCCAGACTATGCTTTAACCACATTCAAGTAATTAATCTTTATTCAAAATTGAACCATCATCTTACTAAGGATGAGAAAACATGATAGAACTAGACTGTGATGTAGCTTTTGTTCCATTAGTCAGACCTCTTTGTTCTTCTCCTTTTTTCAATAGACTTTCCTTAGGAGCACCATAACAGGAGCAATGTAAAGAGACGTGATTAGAGTTTGCCAGCTTGCGGATGCAAAATTATTCTAGTAGCAATTGAAAATGGTTTCCAGCTACCCTACCTCCTCCCCTAACTACTCAATTTTTATAGATCTTCAGATCAAAAGGTAGCTGGGATAGATTGTTCAGGGGATTATTGCATCATTTATCAGCAGTTGTGGCCCCAGAAGAAAACGCAGGTCTGCGATCTTCACTTGCTCCTTTCAGTTTCATTTCTCTTGATAATGTGTTTAATTTTGTGTCCAATTAAAACAACATCACAGAACACATTCTAATTTTGTTTATTGAGTAAAAGCATCAGATGCAACACAATAAGAAACAAATGACAGCAGAGTCATTTGTTAAAGACAAGAAAGGCAATTAAATTAAAGACAAGGAAGGCACAAGGTGGATAGGCCAGTGGCTCAGAAAACAGCCCCACTGCTAGCATGAGTCTTCACTATGGCTTGAGATTAAGAAGCTGAGGATATGCAGTTTTCTTTAAAAGAAAAAATTGTATTCAATATTTCCATTTAAGTTGTTAAGTCATTGCCATGAAATTATTTCTTGGATCCTGCGGAATAAGGACTTTAGCTACCTGAAGAACAAAAACCATGGACTGGTTTAGTCTAAGTCGCTACCACTCGATCTATCTTTACTCACTCAGCTCCAAAGAGTGAGTTGGCATTTGTGGAAACTTCCAGTGTGTGATTCTTTGGGGGTCATGGTGCAATATCATTGGGGGAATTCCAGTTTGAAGTGATCCAGAATTTGAGACATACAATATTTTACTCATTAATTTCTGCCAAAACTATACACATACTTAATGATAATTTCTTAAATACATTTTAAATCATGTTAGGATGTGTGTCCGGTAGATCTGTGTGCTGAGATGTGAGTCAAATTAGAGTGAGTAGGGCACAAGCTGTTGTCAGACTAACTTGGGTTTGAATTTCAGCCTCCTCGCTTACTGATCATGGGCCTCAGGTCAGGTACCTAACTGCTGTAAGTCTCAGTGTCCTCAAATGTCAAATGGCATCGACATAATGGAATTGTCAGGATTAAATACAACTATTGACATAAAACACTTAACATAATGTTTAGTAAGTAGTAGGAGTCAATCAATGTCAGTTATATGTATTTTTAAGAGCCATATATTAACACTTAAGAGTACTGTATTTTGTTAATATAGCGAATAGAATGAGTCTCCTGTAATTTGTGACATTATTCTTGCTTAGTACTATACCAAGGATCTATCAGAGCAGATATTATTCCTCATAGCTTTAGCGTTGGGCACACATTGAATGAAGATATTCTGAACTCTAAATTCTTATAAAATAAAAGAGGGTAGATTTTAGCGTATTGACACTTATCTTTGCTAATGGCAGAAATGGCAGATTTTGCTTCATTGAATGCAGCTGTATTCAACACAGCTCAGTGCCGGGGAAAGTTTGTCTTGGGATAAACGTTTTCAACTTGGATGAACGTGCGAAGAGACTTCAGTTATATTGTGATATCTTATTCTCCCTTTCACCCACTTCCCCAAGCGCTCGAGCTCTGTGTCATTGGTGACCTTTTCCCTGGTCGTAGAGGTCTGGAGACACTTTTTTTGGAGACCATGGTAGTTGTATCATGACTCAGCTAAAGAGAAAAGGACTTAAAGTGACACATTCTCCTCCTGCCTTGAGCACTCTTGGGGTTCTCTCACCTCAAACATTCAAACAGTGAGCCTCTCACCGTCACACAGAGAAACAGAACACTGTATCACCATGGATGAATGTGTGTGTGTGTGTATATGTGTGTGTGTGTCTGTGTATGTGGTGCCTGATTGATCCAACTACTATTTTTCTTTCACTGTAAACTTCAAAACCTGTATGACTATTCGTTTGTTAAGTAATAATGATTTTTTTACTTAGGTCTTGGTTAAATTTCTCTCCACTTTCCAAAAGCAAAACATATAACAGCAAAAACAATAAAAAATCTACCACCAATACACCAATATCTGAAACCATTCAGGTCCTTTTGTTAGACTGAGAGCTTGTAATACAACAGAGACTTGCTTGGACGCTTAACTTAGGGACAAATCAAAGCTGAGTTGTTCTGCACTTACATGCCAAAGGTGCCTTCTCATGTGGCTTGGTGGAGTAGAAAAAGACCAGACTGGGGGGCGGAACACTGTTGTTCTGAGCCAATCTCTGCATTTCCTATATGCATGACTTGACAGTTTTCTTTACTTCGATCTCAGTTTCCTCATCTGTGAAATGACAAAATGGGCTAAATAAAGTAATTTTCGAGGTGGCGTGTGTGTGTGTGTGTGTGTGTGTGTGTGTGTGTGTATTAGAGTTCACTTGGGGGCTTGTTTACACTCTCCTCCTGCCCTGCCATTGCACAGGATGACCTGTGAGACTCTTGCTGACATGCAGTGATTCTCTAAAACAGATTGTCGGTGTCTTGCTCCATCTTCTTCAGGGTGGCATTAACATTAACTGTAAATGCTCACTGTTAGAGTCATGCTTTTAAATGGAACTCCTATTCAGCACTGGATGTTCTCCCTAGAAGATATTTCTGAGTATATCCATTGTTATTTTAGAAGCTATTAGTATTATAGAATAAGGAAAATCCTAGCCGGTTGAGCAATCTGATGATAATGATCAATGTTCTAGAACCATATGTAAATCACAAGATCAATTACTTAGATCTGTAAACATTATAAATTAATATAAATAGCACTTTTTTTTGAGACAGAGTCTGACTCTGTCACCGAGGCTGGAGTGCAGTAGCACAATCTCGGCTCACTGCAACCTCCACCTCCCAGGTTCAAGCGATTCTCCTGTCTCAGCCTCCTGAGTAGCTGGGATTACAGGTGCCCACCACCACGCCTGGCTAATTTTTGGAATTGAATTTTTAGTAGAGATGGGGATTTACCATGTTGGTCAGCCTGGTCTCAAACTCCTGACCTCAAGTGATCCAGCCACCTCAGCCTCCCAAAATGCTGGGATTACAGGCGTGAGCCACTGCGCCCAGCCAAATAGCACTTTTTGATTTATGCATTTCTATATTATTTGCATCTTAGGGTGAGCATGCATTTATTAATCAAGAAAAACAGATACTAAACTTTTTCTATCCCCTTAAAAAATATTAGTAGATTCCATTTCATAAGGCTTTGTTTCTTATTTTTTACAACATGTGCTGTGATGAACCTATTTTAGAAGTTAGATCCATGTCCCTAATTTAATGGTGATGTAAAAAGGCAAAAAGATTGATAATGGTGTTTGAGAAATCAGCACTCACAGGTCATATTGCCTGCTTTAATTATAAGGAAAATATAAGCCTTATAGAAAAAGTTGTTCTCATTTTCCTGATTTAGTTTCTACCTAAATCACTCATATTTTTTTTCTTATATGTTTATGTGGATAACGAAATAGAGCAGCAACGGATACAGATCTGCCTCTGACAGGAACGTAGAGACCACAAATAATGCTGATGGCTGTTCTTTCTGACTATTCAAAAACCAAATACATTTATATAAAGTAATGGTATTTACATAAAAGAATCAGAACATGTCTTCATCCAGTGTTATGTGTAATACATACGTTCACAAGAAAGTAAGTACCACGAGGACAAGACTTGGTTTTGTCCACTGCTGTCTGCCCAGGGCCTATCATAGCACAGAGCCTGTCATAGAGGCACAATAAATATTTGTTAAATAGATGAGTTAATGAATCAGTGGGCTGTAGAGTGAAAGATGCTATCTTTATACAATGCCAAATGAAGCCGTTAATTACTAAAAAAAAAAAAAAAAAAAAAAAAAAAAAGTCAAACTTTTTTGGAGCCTAGACAATACCAACCTGCCAGCTTGATGTATCTATCCCTCACCTGAATTGACTGGAATTATATGGGCTTTGTTCTGCTGTCGAGTGCATGGGGCTGCTACATGTGTAGTAAAATGTCATCTTGGTAAGCACCCCCACCCATTTGTTCATGGGAAATTAACATTTATCAGATAGATACACAGAAAAGACTGTTGTTGCATTTTCTTTTCCATTTATTTTCTGGGCAGATGATGGGTTTGCAAACTGTTTTTGGCGACAGAGAGAACGGTCATTTGTTTTTCCTTGACCAAAAGAACTGTGAGCCAGGATCCAGCCTTGTAGGAAATGTTCAGCTCTCTGGTTTGTTACAGGCAAAGGCTGTGAATCCATGTTAAAGGAATGCCACTTGGGCTGAGTTTACAAAACACCATGGGGTAAAGTCAGGGAGAGAAATGTGATACCCTTGTGGAGCACAATATCCTTTCCTTTATTTAATTAAAGGCAATTGAAGAAAGCCAAAAGCACTGGATTGAGACAGTTTTATACTTATTTGGCAAATTTAAAGTGGTAAATCTAAATGCCTAATAACAAAAGTTGGAAAGTTGGGATTTTGGATGATGCTTTTTACATTTAACAACATTGGGGTTCAAGGTGAAAAGGCTCCCTCTACTCATATAGATAAAACTTCTCTTTAGTGTCAAGTACCGGGGCACACAAAGACAATTCTGTACAATTCTCCTATATTCCTTTGATAGATTATGCCCCCACTCTGACCTCATTCTGTGATGGCCACTGATACTAACTGGGAGAGTGACTTACCAACAACAGCACTGCCACCACCAGCACCATTTATGGAGGAGTCATTACTGGGTTTGGGGCCTCCTTAGAACTTTAGGTGCTTCATTGCACTTACCCCATTCTCAACTAGGAGCCTTATTCTCCTCATCTCAGAGCCAAAGAAAGGCTTATTTAACAGATAAACTAGAGAAAGTACATGATTTGCCAAAGGCAGTAAATTAATGTTGCTTATTTTCAGGTTTCTTAGTAAGAAAGAAATGTCAGCTGTAGCTAATAATTTTTTTTTTAAAAAGTATTCTTTTAAGGCAGTAGCCTTCAAATGGGGTGCAAGGACCAGCAGCATGGCACCACCTAGAAACTTGTTAGAATTGCAGAATCAATCCCAGCTCCACCACAGATCTACTGAATCAGACCAGCATTTTAACAAGATCTCTAAGTGAGCAGTTGCACATTCAAGTTTGAGCAGCGCTGCCTTACAGTTTTGAACTGTTGCACACACGTTGATCCTGGAATGTAGATCCCTCTTCCAAGGAGTTATAAAGCCATTTGTTAATTTTGACCTTGTCCAAGAAAACATACCTTTCTATTAAATATTGGTATTACTGGACAAGTCTCCAGTCTATTCAGCTCTGAGCAACAGTAGGCATGATTTCTGTGATCTCCCCCATGAAGTTAACCCGGTGTCATGGGATCTTAGCACTCCCAGAGAGGAAAGGTCGGGGATATTATTTTTCAGGTGCTTTCTGAGCACCAATCATCAGTCACCTGGGGCAGATTTGTAAGCCCCTCCTCAGATCTAACAAATCTGAAGAGGGGACCAAGGCTCTGCCTATTATTCAAGCTACTGGCTCAGGGTAAGGAAGACCCCAGGGAGGGTAGTGATGAGTATTTCAAGGAGATCATCCTAAAAAATAGTTTTGCTTTTTTCAGTAGCTTGAAAAAAACATTTAAAACAGTAGTATGCACATGAGGGCACCGCAGAGTTCTTCCAGGAAGAAAAGGCACTCTGCCGGCTTCTTCTTTGAATGCTTGAGAATAGGGACGAGAAATCCTGCGGTTTGCCCTGTGTCTTCCTCAGGGAGAAAGGGAGGACCCCGTTCTCCAGCATCACAGCCAAGGAGGAGACGCCAGTCCACACGCCTCCCTCTTCCCAGTCAGAAAGCTCTGTGGAAAGAATCCTTAGAGTTTCCTTTGCACTGGGGACTCACCGTTCTCTCTTGGAACAGAAATCAAGAGGGGACTATTGTTGGAGGGGTGGGGGAAGGAAGCAGGACCGGAAGAGAGCGAGGGAGAGGACCGGAATCGCCTCTGGTTCGCTGAAGCCTGGACAAAATGGGGCCTCTGCCTGGATGGAGCCCATGGCATCTCTCCCGTGACTGAGGCCCCCTGGCCATCTTCCATGGAAAGTGCAGGGAAATGAGGAATTTCACGTTTTCAGCACTGTTTGATGGAGCACCCACCTCCATCGTGCCCACCACTCGTTTCTTGCTGTTTTTCTAGTTTAGGCATTTTTCTTTCCCATAGCACAGTGGAATTTCCTCCCCTCATCCCTACCCCAGAGAATTTTTTCAGTTTTTTTTCTTTTAAGCACAAAGAAGGGCCTTCTAGCATTATCCTAAAAAAATGTATATATTGAACATTTTTAGGGTGCCAAAGAGCTCTATGCTTAATCTATAAAGGCGGGGTTCCTGAAGTGCTAGAATTTGAATTCTTAGGGTGAGAAACATGTGAAAAGTTCTGAAAGGTTGCTGACAGGCATATCCACAATCTCGCCTCCTACCTGGCTTTTAAGAGATCTGGGCAAGGAGGGACTATTCCCAGCATCGTCTTTCTTGACACTCAGGAAATACTCAGTGATGCAGCAGGCAAGTGAGAGGCTCCTCCAACATGGTCTGCAGGCCTTCTGGCACCCAGTGATTTCATGGCACAATCACCTGTCTCTGGCCAGGGAGAAGTATCCAGAGGCAGAGAATTCTTCTGATGGCAGCTTGAACCCCAGATCTCAATGGGATTGTTTGCGAAGGAAGACAGAGCCCAGTTTTGAGGGCAACAAAGTGCTGCTCAAAACTGCATCATTTTGCAGAAGGCAATCCCATTCCATGTGTATTTACAGCCTCCATATGCTCAGACACATCCCACTATTTAGGATGACTGACATTGGCTCTTTTCCCCCTTGAGTTTCCTTGGAGCAGAATTTCAGCATCACATTTTTAATACATGCAGTTGGGAAAGACATTTAATGGTGAGAAAATCCCATTTCAGAAGGATTAGGACACACAATGCCGAATGTATTTGCTCTTCAATCAATATGGATATTTTAGGAGGGGTAGTGGTTTGCTGAAGTGCTATCGCTATGTACCTGGGACATGTACCTTAACGCTTGTGTATACATACACACACTGCCTACCCAAATTCATTGGCTCTTATAAAAGATTATGAGCCAGTAGGTTAGCCCCAAATTGTTTGACTCAAGAATGTAGTATCTGATGTTCAATCTCTTAAACTTCCAAACAGATTTACTGTCCTAATTATATTTTTCTTAGTGATGTTAAAAAGAATTTGAATATTGTTAGCTAGTGGGGACAGGGAGAAAATGAGAGAAGATTTAAGTGTTACTGCAAGCAATTCATAAAGCACTTCATCCACTTACTGTGAGATATTGTGAGAATGTGAGTAACGCAGGAAAGAATGCTACTTGGAGTCAGAGAATGGAGGATTGAGTATGCGTGCTGACACACGAATGGATGGCAGATCAGTGAACTAAAATGCATATGGGAATTTAGTATATGATAAAAATAACATGCATATCAGATGAGAAAGTTGAATTACGTAATTAATGAGATTGGGACAACTGGGTAGCTATTTGGGAAAAAAATAAACATATTCTTACTTGATTTCTTACATTAAAATAAATTCCAGATAGATCAAAGACTTAAAATGTTAAAAATAAAAATATACTGTGAACCTAAAATTTTGCTTTAAAAAAATCTTCAATAAAACAAAGAAAACATAAAAACTGTAGAGATGTGTTTTTTTGAATCTCAGAGTAGGAAGGGCCTTTCTGGTTTTACGCAGAAGACTTAACATTTATCATGCATTTTATTGCATTACAATAAAAAGCTTTTTCAGGGCCAAAACTCAATAAACAAAGTCAAAAGACAAACAAAAACTGGAGGAAGCATTTGCAACATGTACCACAAAGAGCTTAGTATAAACAGAAAAATGAGCAAATGACATGAAACACATACTTCACATAAAATGAAATATAGTTAACTTTTAAACATGCACAAAATACAAGATACTTTAATTCACAATAAGAAGATGCAAATTAAAACTATGAGATACCAATTTTTATTTACTTGATCGGCAAAAATGAAACATTTGTTAACACACTTGTCTCTGGGGTTCTGGAGAGAGCTGTCAGATATTTCTGGTGTAACTGTGAATTAGCAGAACATCTATAAAGAGCAATTTTTTGAATGTCTATCAAAATGTAACATTGACTCCTCTTGATTTTATCCTACACAAATAAGATGCAAAAAGACATACCCACAATGCACTGTATCTGCCACAGCATTATTTGGACAGAAAATAATTAGAAATAGCACACTCATCCATCAGTAACAGACTGGTTAAATTAGTACAGGGCATCTGTACAATGGAATATTATGCAGACCCAACAAATGAAGGAACATAATAGAGTCCAGAAATGGACTCTAGGTATATGTTCAATTGATTTGACAAAGATGCCAATGAGGGAAAAATAGCCTTTTTAACAAATGGTACCGAAACGATTCCATTTCTATAACAAAAGAAAAAAAATGAAGTTTGGCCCTTATCTCACACCATACACATATATTAACTTGGAGTAGATCATAGGCCTGAAGGTAAGAGTTAGAACTATAACATTTCTATAGGGAAACACAAGAGAAAATCTTTGTAACTTTGGCTTAGGCAAAGATTTCCTAGTTATGACACAAAACATTAAATAAATGAAAACATTATAAATTGAACTTTATAAAAAGTAAAGACTTTTGCTCTTCAAGAAAAAGATACCGTTATAAAAATAAAAAGACAAGCAATAAACTAGGGGAAAATATCAGAAAATATATCTTATAAAGGACTTGTTTTAAGAATACCTGATAAAGGACTTATTTTATGCGTATTTTAAAACTCTTAAAATTCAGTAATGAGATAAACAACCCAATTTAAAAATGGACACAAATTTTGAAAACTTAAAAAAGACATAGAAGTGGGAGATGAGCACATCAAAGATACACAATATTGCTAGATTATGAAAATGCAAACTAAAACCCTGTTGAGATACCACTATACACCCAGTAAAATGTCTAAAACCAAAAAGATAGAAAATATTAAGTGTGGGTAAGGATGCAGAGAAACTGAAATTCCTATATGTTGCTGGTAGGAATGTAAAAGGATACTGCCTCTTTGGAAAACAGTTTGGTAGTTTCTTAAATAGTTAAATATATGCTTACCATTCAACCCAGCCATTTTACTCCTGGGTAACTACCCTCAAAAACTGAAATCATATGTTCCCATGAAGACTTGCACACAATGTTCACTACAGCATTATTCTTAATACCCTCAACTGGAAACAATCCAAAGGCTGATAAATTGGTGAGCGGATAAGCAAAAGCTGGTTTGTCTATGCAATGGAATACTACTCAACAATAAAAAGGAACTACTGATATACGCAACAATGGATGAATCTCAAAATCATCATGCTAAGAGAAAGAAGCCAAGGAACCAGACACACAATAAATGTTGAATGCTTTTGTTTATAAAAAATTTCTAAAAGCACAAAACTATAGAGACAGAAAGTAGATTAGTGGTTTCCTAGGGCCAGGGGTGGGAATGAGATCGGCTGCTAATGGGCATAATGGAACTTATTGGAGTGATGAAATTATTCCAAAATTGGATTTTGTTGATGGTTGCACAACTGTATAAATTTTCTAAAACTCAACACATTGCATATTTTAAAACACATAAATTGTATATCATGTAAATTATACCTCAATAAAACTGTTTAACTTGAAAAAAAAATGAGGCAGCTTTATAAGTTTTGATAAGGGAGCAATCTCCAACCTAGATAGTTATGTAAAAAGGCCAAGGGGCTTTAATTCTATAGAGTGCTACCACTTTTGTAATTTTTAAAAAGTACATTTTTTATATGTATAGAATATCTCCAGAAAGATACAATAAACTTGCTAATAGAATTTGCCTTTGGACAGGGAGTAGGATGGCTGGGAGACAGGGATATAAGGAAATATTTAACTGTATTTCCTTTTTGTACCAGGGAGAGGGTGGGGTGGGGTGGTTGAGACCCAGGTCAGCCACACCAGCTCTTTTATAGTGGGCAAATGTCTGAGCCTTTGTTTTCTCATCTGTAAAATAAAGTTGATCTCTAAAGATACTTCTGATTGTAAGTTCCATGCTCTGGGAATTTCCCTAAGGATGAGCATCTCACGCCTGTCAACATTCCTCTCATTCTTTCCCTGCCAGCATGTCACCAAATGCCACATATAAAACCACAACCAAAGGCTTTGTTCCTTCTCACCCAGTTGCCTCTTAGTTTATTGGGGCCCTGTTCTCTTCACAAATATGAAAAATATGTCAACCACTGTGAAATGGCAGCCTAGAATGTTTGCTAGGGGCAAACACGCAAGACAGTACATGGGAACAGTTACAGCCACGTCCTAGGGGCAGCTGCTTGAGAAGAAATCCCAACCACCTTGTTTGCTAGCAGCATGACCATGGGGAGTTCACCTGTGCAGTTTCTTCATCTGTATGACAGGTATAAAATAGCATCCCCTCTTTGGGTAGGAATTAAGAGTGATAATTCATGTAATTAATAATATTCAATAAATGGTTAGCCCTTTTAATTGTTAATCTGAACTCCCCTACTCATGGGACTAGGAGCTTTAATAGAAGTGGGGGAAAGAGAGGCATGTAAGTTAACAGGTTGTATATTCATTACCACTGTAAACTGAGAGTCCTGGTGGTGATGAAATGGCTTATTTTTTCATGCAACAACCCAAAAGGAGAGGCTGGAATAAATTCTGCTCCCTGCAAGCTAGTATCACTGAGGAAAACTTCTTCAAGAAACTTCTTCCCAGAGTCCATCCCCTAGAGTCAATTTCATCCTGAAAATGTGATGAATGCAAGCTGTGAAACGGCAAGATTATGACATTATGCAGGGTGTTGAGCCAGTTAAGTTACAGTGGGTTTCAGTTTACATGATAAATGTGCCTTAATTGACATTTGGATTAAGATATTATTAAATATTAATACGGGGACAACGGCATAACCTCTTTGCCATGGTAGTCATTCGACAAAAATGAGTTGCTGCTTCAAATCAAATGAAACCAAACCAAACACCTCTAATTACCATGATATGTGCATGTCTATTTTTCAACTTTAGTCTCAGTGCAGAAGCAAGGGTTTTATCTAAGTCCAGACAATTATCTGTGGATCCCTGTAACTTCAAGTGTCTCATAGATAGTAGCCCTCCACACATACATACACACACGCACGCACGCACATGCAAATCCCTGACAACTTTTAAAGGAGTTGAATTTCCCCTATGCGTGTAAGGTGATAGCAGACCCCTTTCACACTCTGCTTGCCTTATACATGATCAGATCACATTCTAGAACTGGATTCTAGAAGGCACAGTTCAGTTTAATGGTTGCTCTGATTACTAATTCTTTCACGTCTGTCTGCTCTCCTTAACTACATCAGAACTGTATTTGTCAGGAACTGTGTTTTAAACCTTGTTTGTACTCTCTAGGACAAGAGGCTTTCCAATTCTTCCTGGTCTCACATTAATTCTCTCAGATCCTTTGAAGAAGTAACAGCTCTTATTATCCCTACTTTAGAGATGAGTAAACTACCACTCAGAGAGAGTGAAGGATTCAGCTGAAGTCATATAGCTCCGTGGATCTTCAGGCGAATGTAGAGTTATTGCAAAAAGTCTGTACAGAGATGTCAAGTGCTTAATGTTTTTGGACTAACTAAATAATGGTTTAGAAGTATATGTACCTCTATTTATGTTATAATATATGTTATGTTATGGTCATTTATAGTAATTAACTCATTCATTGATTAATATAAATTTTAAAATGTTATTGAATTCAAAACAGCTTTTATTTTGTATTTTTCTAACTTATTAGTAATGTGCAAAATGGGATTTTTTTTTAAACTTACAAGAAGTTCTTGAACTGAGAAGTCTGGAATCCATTGAAGTAAACCAAAGCTAGGGCTCACTAATAAATTACAGAGGGTGTTTTGAAGAATCTAGTTTTCTAGTTGCAAAGAAAATTTTCATTTTTCAATTGCTACCTATAGTAGGTTTGCATGTGTGATCAAAGCCTAGAAAACGCCTGGAAGTACTGATCACTATTGTTTAATTTCTTCCTTCATCTAACAACTATCTCCCCCAAAACTTCTAATTCTTACCTTTATTATCTAAGTGACCTTGGACAATTTGCTCAACTTATTTGTGTCTTAGTTTTCTCATTGATAAGGAGAATCGTAGCACCTACCTTATAGAGTGCTGTGATGGTCACATGAGTTAATGCATGTGATATCTTTAGCACATCCTTGTCACATAGGAAATACTCAGCAGATATTGTTGCTGAATACTTAAGACTGTTGTTGACACATAGTTGGGGCTCAATAGACATTTTTGGAATGAATTAGTGAATAAATGAAAAAATGAATAGAAATAAGGACAGTTGTATATATGTAATTTTTAGTCTACATTTCTTTGGTCACAGGCAGGCAATTAGGAGAACTGCTTTTGTGCAGAGGCTACATTTGGGGAATATTCATTTTGGTGAGCTCAAGCTAGAGAGCTGATGATGTTTCTGTGTTTTCTGGCCAAGCAGACTTTACAAGTTTATCAGCTTTATCTGCTAGATGTATCACAACATGCATTTAAAAAATCAGGTGGGAAAAATTTGGGTTTGGAACTGATGTGAAGTACAGGCTTTATTCCTCATTAAAAACCATAAGAGGAAACAAGGCCGTTAGACCCTCTAAATGGGAGAAGAGAAGCAATGCTTTCTTGCCACAAACCAAAATGCTGAGGACCACAGTTATAAGAAGGTCAAAGGAAGTTAGAATGACCTTTCGTAGCAGGCTCAATGTTTAGCTAGCTTAAAAATTTACTTTCAGGTGGGGGGTGGGAAGCTGGGGAGAGATAGCAAGGGGAGAAATGCCAGATGTAGGTGATGGGGAGGAAGGCAGCAAATCACACTGCCACGTGTGTTCCTATGCAACAATTTTGCATGTTCTTCACATGTACCCCAAAACCTAAAATGCAATAAAATAAATAAATGGGAAAAAAAATTTACTTTCAGATTATCCCAGGGATAGCTATTTAGTTTACTACATAAACAGCCTTGCAACCTTATAGGAACAGTTGTTTTTGCTTTGGTTTTGTTTAGTTTTGGTGTTTGTATAGTGAGGTTTTGAAAGTAGGAAAAAAGAACGTATTGCTTGACTTTAAAAGATGAGCTGTCCTGAGTTTTGGCACTAGCTGACATGGTTTTTGTTTTGGTTTGGTTTTAACAAAGGCATTGGCCAAATGGGCCAATGAAGAAATAATCCGTTTCTCAGGTTCCACTGTCTTTTCTAATACTAGACAGTAATCAGATGACATGTCACAGCGATGATAGTAGCTAGTGCTCCTTGGAACTCCACACTGGGGAGGCTCTGTGCTGATGCGCGGACATGGAAGGAAGACCCATTTTCTGCCTTCCAGAACTTTCCAGGCATGGTTATAATAAGGGACATTAATATGCTTCCCTATTACCTACATTCACTGGCCCTGTGTCTACCTACTGGTATCAAATGAAGCAAATCAAGTTCTTTTAAGTGTCAGCTCTTTGAAGCATTTAAACATAAGCCATCAAGAACCCAGGTGTCAAACACACTTCCTTATTAACATACTAGGGAATGCCAGCCATCTCAGTAAGTTATAGTTTTATGTCTCTTCACCAGTAGGTCACAGTGCTTTTGCACACTCTCTAATTTGTCTCTGTCCATAAGGTTTGACCCACTCCTCCACCACCACCATCCGAGTGGTTTTGGCCAGTACAGAGTAGAGCTGGGCTCTCTGGGCCCAATATACAGGGTCACAGCAACTTCTGGAATTCTCCCTCAAAATGCCCAGGTGAAGGGGTCTGGAGTAACTAAATAAGAAACTTGAAATAAAATGATTGATTTTCTTTATTATTTTTTTAGATCCTCACCCCTAATCCTGTCTCAGGCCTTCTTCCTTTCTCTGTAGAACTTTTAGACTATCTTCTTACCAGTGTTTTTAGGGAAACCAAATACTAGTATAATTGCCATTTATTAAGTGTCCTTTTTCTGGTACCACATGCTTTAAATTTCTTATTTTATGAAATCTTATAATAACCAGGCAAGCTGGGTTATTAGTATTTTTTATCCCCATTTTCCATAGGAGGAAATTGTGGTTTAGAGGTTGAGCAACTTGCCACAGTTCTAGAATTCAGACCCGGGGCTGCCTGCCTCCCAAGTTTCTGCTCCTTCTCACACATCACTCAGTGTCTCTGTGATATATGAATAACGTACTTGGACATACTTAGCTCTTTGGTTGGCCATGCTAGGTGCTCAATACATGTTAGTTTCCCTTTTTGTCATCATCCTTCCTTTTCTCCCAAATAATCACATGCAACCTAAAAATGAGGAAGAGGGCTTAGAGTAGCAAAAGTCTGTGCCAGGTTCCCAAGGTGGTCAGATAACATGAATCCTGCAGTGACGTGCCTTTGGCCAGGTACGCCCTTTCCGTGGGGCTGTGGGCCAGCTCTACGTCTGTCAACATATGCAATGCCAACTTGTTTACTATCAGTGAATGTCTGGGAGTTCTTTCTAACCAATCCCTACCCCAAACACTTTCTCCTTATTTCTTCAAATAATTCTATTCACTCCCTAAACCATTTCATTAAATCCAGTGACTTTTGAGAGTTCCATAGCAGCTCAGAGCTGGCCCCGTCTTCTTTGGACTCAGGGCCCACAGGTCAGGGAAAGATGTAGACAGCACATGCCATCAGGGAGAAGAGGGTCTTGGGGCAGCCTTCTCTTTGGCTCCTCCTATCGTTGCTGGGGTTCTTTTTGCTCCTCTGAGAGCTGCGTACTATGTTACTTACAGCGACTATCATGCTCAAGTTCAGTAGTTGTCAACTGGGGGCAGTCCAGTGCTTACAGAGGTATTTGGAAATAGGGAGGGTGCTTTCTGGTTATCACAATGACTAAGGGGCATTTTTGGCATTTAGTGGCTGGGGGTGGGCAGGGATGTTAAAATTCTGCAATTCACACAACAGTCTGGCATGACAAAAAATGGACCCCAAATAGCAATGCTGTTGCCCCTGTTGAGAAGGCCAGGGCCACCACTATCTTCTTGCCATTGTCCCTCCATGTCCAGCACAGTGCCCGTCCTTCCACAAAAGCTAAGTACAAATCTCATGAATGAATGCTCTCCTTGGTACCTTGCCATCTTTCCTCATGTCTCCTCTTCCCGGGGAGCTGTCCTGCTTGCCTCTCATTTCTGGAACTGACTTTGAAAGTGGAGGACTTATTCAGCTCCATCTCATCTGTTTTCCATTCCTCTTTCCTTCCCTTATTCTGAAAATTTTCAAAATTGACCTTCTAAATTGATGAATTATGATTTACCTTTTGAGTAAAATTCAAAGACATGGCTTTCTAGGGTAATTTTAGGTAGCAGCATTTGTCTCCACAGTAGATGTAAACACTCTAAAAAGGTATTCTGTTGATGGTCTAATTGATTAGGTTTTTAAATGATTAAGTGATTTGGCCAAAGCAGCAACAGTGGCCCTGCTGACTTCCCTTCTCTGACCCTTGAAGCTACCCTTGAAGCCTGGAACTGGTGGAGGAAGGGAGGGGTGTCTTAAGGAGCCAGCAAGGAAGAAGCTCAAGCTCAAGCTGTGCCCTCTTCATCATTCCTGCTGGAGTGTCAGGAAAGCCGGTACTAAGCAAATCAAGGACTGCAGCTCCCTCCAGACAGATAACCTGCTAGAAGAGGGTCAGAAACGTGTCCCCATGAGATGCCTGTATCCTGATCCCAGTTAAGTGATAGCAACGTGATGCTGCACTGTGGAGCATTATCTGTGGTTGGAAATTTTCAGAGGTTGTGGGTTTTACTTTCTGGCTCATTCCCTTGAGAAGACCCTTAGCTCCTTTCTCTTTTGTAAATTTCACAGAGAAGGTTCTCTTCCCATCATGGGAATTCCCAACTCTGCTCCATTCAGGGGTTCTCCCATTTTCTTAAAGGGTATTAGGGAATACTTTTAAAGGTCTTAAAATAAAGTTCATTCTCATCCTTCTCAAATTGAAAACAACTTTCTGAAGGGTAGCAAAGCTCAGGGCTGGTAAGTGTGGGCTGGGAAAATCATGGAGCAGAGAAATTTAATAAGGGGGGAAAGAACAACATTTACTTGTACTTGCCATGTGCCATGCACATTACCTATTAAGTACATTCTTTAATCTGCCTCCAATTCCATGAAGAAATATATAAGTCTGGATGGATGAGGTTATGCTCCAGTAACAACCCCTATATCTCCCGACTTTAAAAAAAAAAGGAAAAAAAAAAAAAAACAAGAATATATGCCTTACTTGTATTACATACCCAGTACATAGATCCAGGTCATCTTACCTTTATGCCCTAGACTGACAGAATAATTGTGATCTAAAATGTTTCAGGCTGCTATGACAGAGAGACAGAAAATAACATGAAATTATGGACTATTTCTTTTTTTTTTTTTTTTTTTGGTCTTAATTTCTTTTTTGAGATGGAGTCTTGCTGTGTTGCCCAGGCTGGCTCAAGTAATCCACCTGCCTTGGCCTCCCAAAGTGCTGGAATTACAGGCAGGAGCCACCACATCTGGCCAGAATTGTAGGCTATTTCTTAAAGATTCCACAAGGAAATGACACATGTCACTTGTGCTCATGTGCTCGCATTTTATTATCCAAAGAAAGTCATGTGCCATGCCTGCCTATAAAGGGTTAGGGAAATGCAATCCAACCATGTGCCCAGAAGAAGAGCTAGAAATGTTTCATGAATAAAGTATTATTATCTCTGTTTTATAGCTGAGGAACTGAGGCTTAGGGAAGGTAGGAAGTGATACAGCTGGCTTTCAAAGCCAGGTTTTGTGATGTCAGCTTCTTAGCTCTTTGCTCTCCTATAGTGGGTGCATTTCAGAAGCATGTTCCATACATGGTACCCAACCTCTCTTCTCCAAATGCAGTTGCTGGGCTAAAGTGTTCTTGGGGCTTAAGAGGGTATGCACATGTAACAGATGCAGACAGGTTAAAGTCAAACCAAAATCACTGTGGCTCAGCCATTATTTTACTTAACCCACTTCAATTCTCCTTCAAGGGATTCAACACATTAGATGTGAAATCATATGTAAAATAAGTGGTATCTTTAAATACATGCAAGATTTTTCTTCTTAATCCTAGTCTCAAATGTCATAGATTTCCTTTCTTATTGCTTTTATTTGTTAAATAATAAGAGAAGAGGTGCTCCGCTCTTACTTTGTTAAGACTACTGCCTGGTGGATGTTCATAGTCCAGGGAAAAGAATGTCCCCAAATTCCCTCTATTTCTTTCAGCCAAAACAGTCTCCAGGAAAAAAAATTATAATAATCTTTGTTCAAAGGAGCAATAAAATAATAAGACTGAGAGACTGATTCTACCAGCCCTTGGGAAATCAGTTCCAGCTGATTTCTTCCTCCTGGAACCCAGAGGAAACACCCTGTTACATCAGGTTTTCATTTTGTTTTGTTTGAGATGAGGTCTCACTCTGTCGTCACCCAGGCTGGAGTGCAGTGGCGCAATATCGGCTCTCTGCAAACTCTGCTTCCAGGGTTCAAGTGATTCTCCCCTTCTGCCTCTCCAGTAGCTGGGACTACAGGCATGAACCACCACACCTGGCTAACTTTTTTGTATTTTTAGTAGAGACAAGGTTTCACCATGTTGGCCAGGCTGGTCTCAAACTCTTGACCTCAAGTGATCTGCCCATCTCAGCCTCCCAAACTGCTGAGATTCCAGGCGTAAGCCACCGCACCCGACACCCTGTTATGTCAGATCTTCTCAGACTTTTCTATTTCTAATAGGAGAGAAAAATCTGAAGAAGACATCCTAGGCAGTGGGCCACAGGTAGAATTTCAGACTTTAACCTGTCCTGGCTTTTTGCATTCTGTTCTGTAACATATCCATATTTGTCTGCATTTAAAATGTTTTCAGTTACTGACTACTACACAGGCCAAAAGATACACTAACTTATTCTGTGGTTTCCACCACACTTAGGAACTTGAGCTTAAGCCTTCCCCATCCTTTAACAGCAATGTGCTTATCATCTGAAAGTGGGTCCCTGAGGGAAAGGGACAAGGATTGCTGTCAGGTGGGGGTATGGTAGTTGCCCCTTGGCAGCTAGAGTGTCCCAGAAGCCAAAGAGGATGAAGGAAAGGAGGAGGAGAGAGAGAGGGGAAGAGAGGAAAGACTGTGAAATGATATTAGAAGACTAGGAAGAGCCCCAAATATGGCCCAAAAAAGCACATGGAAATAACTTGGAACCAAGTTACTGATTAACACAGTAGTTAAGAGACTACATTTTTTATTCATTATATTTTTCTGATTCATCAAAAAAGACAAAGTACTTTGTCCAGAGCAAAGCGGGTTTTAGCTCGAGGCAAATTGTTTAACCTTGCTGGGGTCCAATCCACAAAGCATGAGCTCAAGCGCTGCTCAGCCTAATGAGGTGTAAATTTTCCAAAACTCTTCGAAGGCGGAGAGCACTATTTGAATATTATGTATTGCTGAATAAAATATCAGTTTATGAAGGAAACTCTCCATCGCATTATATGCACCTTAACTAGTAGTCAATCAGTAGATCTGGTTGTCGAAGTTTCATGACAGAAGGAGCCCAATTGTTGATCACTTAAAAGGGAAAACAAAAGAACAAAGAAATAAGCCAGTCACAAATGGCATGCACCATTAAGGCATTGGCTTGGTTCAGAGAGAGATTCCTGAGCTAAAGAAGGCCTCATTTACTGGAATGGAAAAATATAAGGCCAGGAAATTGCTCAGAGGTCTCTCGTCTTTTCCTGTACACATGGGATGCACTATGTGTTGGCTACTGTTTTGGATCAGGATCTCAGTTTTAGAAATAGCCCAGTGTGTCCTTGGGAAGGGAGAGAGTGTTGTGGTATATTTGTGTGTGGTGGTGTGGGGCAGGGGACCTGCAGCGGATATTGGGAGGAGCCAGTGAGACGCTCCCTGAATCCAAACTGTTTCCTTGGGCCTCACAGTCATCAGAACTGAGCCGGGAGACTGGGCAGCCAATCTGAGTGCAGGGAGCTTCCCAGTCTCCTGACCGAGATAGAGCTGAGTTGGTCCCACTGACAGCACAGGCCAATTCTGCACGTTCAAGCCCAATGACTGGTCTCAAGTCTGCCTATTTTTCTGGTGCATAAGTTGAGCTTTAGTCTCACAGTCAACAGGTATTTACCAGGCAACAACCTCTCACCAAACATTGTTTTAGGCAGTAGGAATATATAAGGAAACAAAAGACAAACATTCCTGTGCACATAGAGCTTGGATTCTAGTGGAGGAAAATGAACAATGAATAAAGTCCGCTATATGGCACATTAGAAGACATGAAGAAAAATAAAGTCAGGAAGGGGAGAGAATAGGGAGTGTTTGGCAGCCAGTGTTAGGGTGGCCTCACTTCAGAGGTGGTATTGAGCAAAAACTTGAAGGAGGCAAAAGAGGCATGTGGGTATCTGGGGGAAGAACTGTACAGGCAGAAAGAACAGCAAGTGAAAGACCCTGGGGTGGGAGAATGCCTGGCGTGTGCCAGGAACAACCAGTGGCTGGAGAGTGGGAGTGGAAGAAGCAAGTAAGGGGGGGCGGGTAGGGCATGAGGTCACAGGAGGAACAGGGAGAAACTTCAGGTAGAGTCTTGCAGGCCACTGTGTGGACTATGGCTTTTACTCTGAAATAGATGGGAAATCACTAGAGAGTTTTGAGCAGGGGAATGACAAGATCTGATTTGCATTTTAATAGAACCTGCCTGAGTATTGCGTTGAATAGGCTAATGGGAGACCAGGGGAGAAGAGAAGAGTCTGGAGGCCGTTACCATGATCCCAGCAGGAACCTCTGGTGGCCCGACCAGGGTAGGGGCAGTGGAAGTGGTGAGAAGTGTTTGGATTCTGGACAGACATTGAAAATAGAGCCCATAGGATTTGCTAATTAATATAACAGGGTACTCAGCTGGCCTGTCGAGGAACACATGAGTGAACTGGGAAGATTTAATAAAGAAGGAAGGGACACAGCTAGAGCAAGCAGGATTCCCGTTGTTCTTCCTTTGCTCCTTTCTTTAACTGAGGGTCTGTTATGGGGCAGGCACATTAAGGACTATGAACTAACAGGATCCCTACCTCATGGAGAAAAGAGTCTGTGGAAAGAGTCAGACATTAAGTGAATAATCTCACAAATCCATGTAAAATGACCACTCTGACATGTGCTGAGTGTCGGTGCTGAAAAATAAAAGTATTTTAAAGTAGATCTTCAGACTTTTTTAGATTTCAAATTTTCCCATTAAATGCTGTGTATGCCTCATAGAAAAGTCCTGCTTGAGGGCCAGGAGCACACAACTCTTACTTAATACTCCAGTGGGACAAAGCCCCCAGCCCGTCACTCCCATCATAGTTTAAATATCTCTGGCAGTTTTAGTAGCAACACAACTTTGTCTTCTTATCCTTCCCCTTGGTACAGTTTAGGATCAATATTTATAAGTGAAAGGCTGTGTCTTCTGTGATTCAAGGTGAGCCCCAAACTCTGCCGGAGCCACACAGGTGTCTGGGGACCATGATGATATATCACTGGTTTATACAAAGCACACTGAAAACCAAGAAAGGTGAAGATACTTGGCTCACAGGCACAAAGAATGTTACTTCTTCCTCATATTGTGGAAACTACATGCCACAGAGACAGATAGGGGCTAACTAAGGAAGGATCTCAGAGAGAATGAATGTCACCTAAAAGGCCAGGAAGCCAGCTTCTGGGACCCACGACTGTATCCTTAGTAGAGATAGGGTTTCATCATCTTGGCCAGGCTGGTCTTGAACTCCTGATCTTGTGATCCACCCACCTCAGCCTCCCAAAGTGCTGGGATTACAGGCATTGAGCCATCACGCACTGCCATGGCTCTTGTTACCCTGGGTTGCCTGGGCATTATCTAAATATCTGGTATAATGCTCTAAGTTCAGTGGGAGCTTTCTGGCCTCTACCTGTTCACTTTACTCTCTTGAACATCATGATAGAGGATGAAGAAGCTGGACCTCACACCTCTGAGTTACTACCCAAGACATTGTGAGGGGCTGAATGGTAAATGGAGGGCACAGGACAACCTTGCAGGATTGACACCTTCAGGTGCCTTTGCCTGACCAGCATGGATCTTCTAGCTTTGACACCACTGGATGCCTGACTGCTCACCAAGAATTACAGCAGGCACTTGTTTTTACTTACAAAGGAAGACTACTGCTAATTTCTTTAAAACAGTGTCTACAAAGAAAGAGAAGAGGGCTCAGTCTGAGAATGTTTTCCTTTTGCATTTTCATCAGCCAAAAAAGTATTGAGTTTAGGGTACCAACATACGGTGCAAATGTTAATTTTAAGGGAAATTTGGCATACTCAGCATCCTAAACTGTGCTACTTTCTACACATATTATACTTGGCTTCAGTGGTGGCAATACAGTGCCAGATTTTCTTAAATGTCAGGCATTTTAAGAGATAGTTTCTCAGAATTTAAAATTACACACACACACATACACACACACACACACACACACACACATATACTAGAAATGCTACTGTGATGCTTCTAAATGAATTTGACCCCCAAAGGAAAACACGGCAGCAGCTCTCTGGAGCCTGTGCTGGCTCAAACACCAGCACACTGCCATTTTAAGCTCTAAGCAATGTGTTGTAATCTCATAGTACATTAACATGATGCTAATCTACAACATAGATTATCCAATCTTTAGGGAGCATAGGTGGTTTCCCTTGAAGATGCCCATTGTCTGTTGAAAGAACTCACTTATGCTACCTAAAACAGAGAAGCAGGTGAGAATTATCCAGAGGAGTCCCAGCAAACATTAGCATTTGATAGTCTTTATAGTCTGGTGCTGAAATAACACTGAGCCTGGAACCCTGCACTTCTTCTTACTAAACTTCCCCTTGACTACTTTGGTTTTTCTTAAGCACAGATCTGACTCTCTCAACTTCATTGGCTCATTACACAATCTTGGGGGATCTTTTCTAGGTCATCACCCACATCATAGATAAAACACTCATTTGAAGACTGTTCTGTCTCTACTTATGAGTCCGAGTCCAGATTTCTAGTTATTTTCATACCCCTGGAAGAGCAAGAAATCTAATGATGTACTTCCCAATGGACTGATGAAACAGTGCAGGAAGGAGGAAATTGAGAATGATACAAAGCTTAACAGGGACCAGGATAAAGTCAAAGTCATCCAGCAGGAAGGAATACATGAACTGAGATTCCTGACACTTGGGTTCTAGAATTTTAAAACTCTCATATCTTGCCCATGCCTCTATCAGATGGAAACATGAATAAAATCTGAACTAGATGATATCAGAAACCCTTTCCCATGCCCTAAACATTCTATAACTAATTTTCTTCATCTCAGGGGTTTTTGGGGAACTAAACGTACTAATGGGTATGAAAATATTTTAAAGAAGTGAGAGTTATCTCACTGTAAGTTAGCACAACATCATGAAATAATTATCTCAATAAACGTAGAACTGTTCTTACTCCTAGTACAATGTTGAGTCAAATGTAGGCGCTTACTTAATGTCAGGTGGAAAATAAAAGGAGTCATAGGAGATTAAAAGATACATTTATAGAAATGAGTAATGTAAGCATAAATTAAGTTGACCTTCCAGGAAAACAATTTAGCAATATGTATTAAGACCTGAAAATTAATATATTTCACTCTGTAATTCTATTTCTAGAGAATCTAAGGAAATGATAGAGACATAACAAGGATTTGTGAACAAAGTTGTCTACTGCACTGCTATTTGTTTAGTGCATAGAAATATATAGTAAGTAGTGCTGTAAAAGAAAATACATTCATGCATAGTAAAAGACTTGAAAGAAACAGACCAAACTATTAACACAGTAACTCTTGGTGGTAGTATTATTGATTATTTTAATTTTCTCTTTTAGATGTTTCAGCATTCTATTTACAATGGTAATAAATTTATGCTATTTAAAGGTCATTAAAAATAAATTATATAGAACTGTTTACCTTAATCTGATTCTGGTACCTATACATTTTGTCTTTTAATATGTCTGATCAGTAGCCAGCTAATATCAACTGCTTTCAGAACTTTATTCTGTTCTTTGCTAACCATGAGGCTGCGTGGGCTTTGTATTATTGCTATTATTTGCTAACAGCCCTCTAACACCCAGAGAGCTGAGTCACCTGTCAGTTTTAGGGTGTCCACATATGGTGTTTATTCCTTCCTTCAATACCCCCCATACTGTTTCTCCACATGAAGTTCACAAGCTGTGAATTGACCCAGGGCTCACTTCTTCGACAATAAGATATACAGGGGCACTCTTAAAGCGTGGCTTGCTTAATCCTCTTTAAGAAGCAGTCATCACTCACGTTGAATTTCCCATTAATTTCTACAGAATAGCTATCTATTCTGAGAACCCAAAGGTTTTAGAAACTATAGACGATTCTGCAAACTCTAGATCAAATATTCCCATATTCTGTTATTATTAAAAAGACCCAAATTAATTACCTGTCTCCAGGTGAGAACTTCAGTAGAAAGGTGTTTTGTTATTTATTCACTCCATTATTTATTTATGCATTCAAATTAGTTCTGTCTTAGGTTTGCCTCACCAGTTCTTCAATCAGCATAAATGAAAATGAAAACTTGACAGCTTCATTTCCCAAATGCCCATTAAATGTTATCTAATGTACCCTTTTTATAAGGAAGCTACAGAAGGCTAATGATGAAACAGAATCAGCCTGTTATTCTGCCAAGACAGCAGGGTTGTGGGGAGGGAGGGAGGGAGTACAGGAAGGGAGAGATATAGATTGAAATCCACCAGAACCAACTCATTCCCAAACACCGAAAGTCAAACAGCTCCACGGAACAGAAAATAAGTTATGGGAAGGCACTTAAAAGAACACTTTCTTTTGCCAAACCTTTCAAGAAATTATTCTTTATGCAGAATCTTCTTCTAGATTCAGCCTATGGCATCCAGTCTCTCAGAATTGGCCCCTCAGTGTCTTAATTAGCTTTCCCTCAGTACCTCATCAATTTGTCACACAATTCTTATTCAATTTAGATCCAGCTATTTCTGCACACTTTCACATTGATTTGGAAAATGTCCTTCACACTTTGGTTTTAGTCTCTACTCATGAAATGTCATTTGCATTAGGATGATTTAGTTTCATGAATGGATTTTTCTCATGTACGATTTTGCCTTAGATGATGAGCCTTGGACTGTGTATACCGCATTCCAGCCACTGCTGCAAAACAAGACTTTGTGAGCCTGCTTGCATCTCCTCCTTAAATGTATCTATTTTTTTTATCCTTTATTCAAGTTCTCAGGATGAAGTCTTGTTTATGTTTGTATATGTTTTTTACACAAGTTTTGAACCTGAAATTCAGTCCAATCCCTGTCTCCAGTCTTGTAGCTTCCAGTCATCTAAACTGTCTCAGGCAGGTGTGTGTTTATATAGAGAGACTGCACATCCTTGTGCACACACACACACACACACACACATGCAACTTAAGTATGCCAGATACGATCCTGCACATTTTGTCTAAACAACTCTATTACTCATGATTCTGTGATAATTAGGTATCTGGTGCTACATGAAACTAGCCCCCCAAAAAATTTTTTAAAATATGACATTAGTATTGTTCTTCTGCATTGCATTTTGGTGGCTGTTGCCCAATTTTCCATTTTAAGTTGTCACTTTTGTGATTGATTTGTAGAAGCTTTTAGACATTGAATAATATTATTTGTCATATGTCAAAAGTAGTTTTAGTTTGTCATTTCCTTTCAAATTTTATGTGATTTTTGACATACAGGAATTTTTTATTTTTCTTTTTTAAATTTTTAAATTTTTGATTTTTTTAATAAATAGAGACAGGGTCTCCCTATGTTGCTTAGGCTGGTCTCAAACTCTTAGGCTCAAGCCATCCTCCTGCCTCAGCCTCTCAAAATTCTGGGATTACAGGTGTAAACCGCTATGCCCAGCAAGGATTTGTTTTCTTGTATAATCAGGTTATTCAATCTTTCTAGTTTATGACTTTTAGCCAGAGGTTTAAAAGATCATAGGGGTAAGGCAGACTCAGTACAGCCATCTCTACCAATGAGTTGGAGCTTTGGACTTGGAATGAAGCTGGTACAATGTTTCCTATTATAATGGTATTGTTGAAACAAATGGACAAGGGCTACGTCTGGGATAAAGGGTTGGATTTACACTCATCCTCAGGAGGAAGAGCCCATTTGAAATGGACATTAGTAGGAGGAAAATCTCTTGGAGGAAAGCAGGGAGCGGGGGCGGGGACGGTGATGAAACAAGTGTTTATAAGAGTCATTTATGTGACTAGAAATTGAATGACTGTTCTGTAACCTTTTCCAAGTTCCTGGGCTTTGGACTGATTTCAGGGGATTTTCAGAGGCCTATTTCTCCCCCAGCTTGAGCCATCTGAATGATTCAGTAGACAAAGTCCCCTGGGGGTGGGCAAGCCCTTTCTATGGCCAGTTCCCTGGCACATGCCACCACTTTACATTTGCAGAATATTTTTCCCCTTTGCAAAAATCTTTCACCTACTCTACTTGCTTGATTATTATAGCAATCATGTAAAATGAGAGGATATACCAGGGTTTCCTTTTCTTTTCATAGGTCAAAAATAAATAGAATATCAAATTTAACTGACTTTCCAAACTCAGTGATTTGAGTTAAGCAAGGTGAGATGTGCATTCACTCTAAAGAAGCCATGTGGACTAATGAAAGCTATACAGGCAAAAAATTGGGCACATTTGGAGTGAAATGCCAGCTTAGCCATTTACTCACTCCCTGACCTCAGGCAAGCCAGTTCCCCTCTGCACTTTGATTTCTCATCTATAAAACAGAATAATGGCACCTGTCTTGCAGGATTGATGCGAGGATTAAATGATACAATGCTCCATTTCCTTCCATTCTTTTATCTTTGTGGTGGTGTGTGTTTTTGTGCGCCACCTTAAAACTTGCATAGAAGGGATGGTATATGAAGACACTGAAGAAATGGGAGAGTATAAAGGATCCCCTCACAAGGCCTGGCATAGAGCAGACGCTGCATAAACCTAACTGTTCTTTCACTGCTCAGCTCACAAATTCCTGGAGCCATGATGCCCTTGAGGCTTTCCCCTGAAGGTTTCTTACGTGGTCTTACAATCCTACTCATTCAAATGTCTTTTCCCACAAAAAGATTTAGAGTGTGGCTGGAATTCAGAAGTATGATGCATTAAAAAACAAACAAACAAACAAACAACCTCAATTATTTACCCAGAAGTCCATTATACAAGTAGGCTCAACAACTGCTTGCAATAGTTCTTATGTTATGACCAAGAGAAGAAATTGGCCAACTATAGACCTCAGGTCAAATCCAGCCCACCACTTTTTTTTTTTTTTTTGTAAATAAAGTTTTATTAAAACATAGCCACTTCCATTCGTTTATGTGGTGGCTCTGGCTGCTTCCATTACCACTGGCTGGATTGAGTAGTTGCAACAGAGACTGTGTGCCTCAGAGAGCTGAAAATATTTACTATCTGATCTCTTATAGTAAAATGTTGCCAACAGATGGCTAAGAGCTGCTACTTCCACGGCATGTGACCTTAGATAAGTCATTCGCAAATATTGTGCCTCAAATTCCTTATCTATAAAATAGGGATAATTGTGGTGATTAAGCCAGAGAATCCATCATTATTATTACTAGAATTGTTGATCTGCAGCAAAGCTCTCTGGGTAAAACACTGACCCAGGAACAGAAACCTATTTGTTCAGTTTTAAAGGTCCCTCCTGCAGATACCAATAGCAGCTAGAACAGTCATCCTTCCTTGCCATAATCATGTTATCTTAGGATCTGCCATTTCAATGCCATTAGCTCAACTTCCTGGACATTAAAACATACCCCACCATTCCTCCACACTTAATGTAGACGTTTGGATCAGTGCCACTGGATATTTTCCAATAGTCTGTGTACCCTCTCTGGGAGAGAAGGAATTGAATGAGGCATTTTTGTTGAAATTAAATGTCAAGAGTACCAGCTGCTTCTTTCTAAAAATATGAGCTAGATATTCCAAAAGGTGTGAACCATCAATCAAAGTACAAGGGAAGATTTTTCATTTAGCTTTTTGTTGTTAGAATTTTTTTTTTAATGTTGTAAAGAAAACCAACCTTTTGACAAATGGCATTGGAAGCCATTAAGGCAGTTGAAAAACCAGCAGTTCCACTTTATCTCCTCTATATGGTGAGAAATGCTTTCTCAATGTAAAGAAATCTTATCCTGCAGTCCAACCAGTATATAGGGTGATTTCCAAGACAGAAGTGAAAAAAAAAAATCCCACAGCCCAACCTTTCAGAAGTATCATAGTCATGCAGAGAGAAAACATCCTGCCCTCTTCCTCATTGTTAAGCTTTGTGGGTTAGCAGAGCCATCCCTATGTGGGTAGCCATATCTCCCACCCAGCTTCTCACCAAGTAGCTGGGAAGGGTCTTGGTTTGGGATGGAGAGAAGTCTTCAGCTTAGGACTCATATGCATACAAATGATACACCTGTGAGCACTCTCCCCTGTCGACAGGGGAGAACATAACCTGTTCAGGATTTGGATTACCTGGACCCCAAATGGCCATTGCCATGGACTGTGCCTCATCAACTCAATTTCGACAGAAAAAAATTTTCTCCACACCTCCAAAACCCCATTGTTAGTATCCTAGGTGGGTGGTGGAAACAGAGGGATGACTGCAAATCATAGGGCTTCTTCCATCAGAATGTCTCCTCTTCCATGCTCACCCACTCACCATGCCCGTTCACACTTCCCTTATTGTAAAGACTTGTCATTTACATTGAACAGAGGTTCACTGAGCACTCCCTACAGTACTTTTTAGTCTAGGGTGGCCATGAGAATCACTTACAATACAGAGCTCTCAAAAAACATTGATGCCTCACCCCCGCTCAAGAGATCCTGAGGTGATTTTGATCCGGGGAGAAGCCTAGGCTTGCATTTCTTAGGGGAAGGGGGCATTGCTTATTTAAAACTTTCCAAGTGATTCTCATGTGCTGACCTATCATGTGCCAGCCATTCTTCTAGAGGCATACAACAGTGAACATAGGCCAGGTACCTGGTCTCATGAAGCTTACGGTCTAGTGCAGCAAGTCAGATGGTAAGCAAATGAATGACCAACATATTTTTTATGGTGCTACTAGGATAATAAAACTTGAAGCTGTGAACAAGAGAGCCAGAGATAGGGAGATCTGTAACTTTAGAGTGGTCAGGGCATTATTGTTATGGGATCATACTTTGCTTCTTTGCACATGGTAAGCTCAGTGCTACAACAGGCCTGCACTCAGACAAATTCTGTTCCTTGTTCAGGACAGCAAGTGTCACTGTGTTCCCCAAGCCCAGATTTTACAGGCCAATGGACAATGAGAGCCTCTGATTGGGCAGACCAGTCCAAATCAACCACCGTTTCTAGAAGCCACCTTAGAGGGCATGTTTTACCCTCAGTGATTTGGTTCCAGAATGCTCCAGCTCTCTTTGTCCTTTACCTACTATGAAATCCATAGCAGAACTTCTTTGACTATTTCACTCCAAAGTGATAACCTACTATCAGTATCATCTATTGAATACAATTTTTTGACTTGTATATTGATAGTACTAAAAGTACATGGAAACTTGCTTGTTCTGTACAGGCCCTCTGCAAGACAATGATCTCATTGAATGAATCGCTAAGGTAGGCATTATTGGCTGAGTTTCATAAATGTGTAAACCAAGCCTCTGAAAGGTTAAGAGAACTGAGTGCAGCTTACCTCTGTAGCCCTTTTAGGTTCCTACCAGCTAAGACATTCTGTGGTCCTGTGATCTTTAGTGGGTTTCCTCTAATAAGTTGGCAAGCCTCTAAGGGAAGGCATTTCATCTTATACATCTTTGCAGAAGACCCCCTTCTCTTCCACCCACTATGGACCTTGCTTGTGGTGGGCAGTAAATACACAAGAGATCAGTCTGTGAATGCAGCCTGATGGTCACTCTTGAGCCCCTGAGCCCTGCAGGAAGGTCTTAAGGCCTGCAGGCTTCAGGATTGCTTCTCATAAATTCCTGTATGTCAGAGAAAAGATGGTAACTTCTGGCCTTTCTTCTCAAGACTCCAGGATGGAATTCTCAGTCAGCAACATTGAGCCTCCTCAAAGAAGCTCCCAAAGCACCTCAAAGGCTTTTATAAATGGCTTCTGTGGGTGTTTGCCCCAAAATCTGTCCCTGGACAGAAAAATTCAAGAGAAACAATTATTTTATGCTATCCCTCCTTTCTTTCTCATTAAATTTTTAAAAATTGAGATTAAAACACCAAATAAAGAGTCATTGCAATTCCTAGACTAGGAACTGTTATTCACTAAGGTAGACTTCGAAATCCAAGTAATAAGTGGATTCTCTGGTTGAAGATGTGGAGGATTCCATACAGAGAAAGAAATCCCAGTAAGGTTACTAAGAGAACTCTATCTTTGAAAGGAACCCCCTATTTTGTTAAGGTAATGCACACACAAAGAATTAGCAACTTGGATTACTTATTTGAGGTATGTGTGTGTGAGTGTGTATGTGTGTGTGTGTGCATGCGTGCACACATGCATGGGTGTATGTTTGAGACGAAGAGAAAGAAAAGTTATGAAATGTGATGAAATCTCATTGAAAAAAATGTAACGTAGAAAATTGAGAAATTACAATAACCTTTCTTTCTGAATTTGGACTCTCCCTCCCTTACTCTGATGTCCTTTTTGATTTTCACAGTTTAAATCCCTAAAGAGAGATACAAAGCTGTCCAAGATATAAGTCCTGTGATTATTTCAATTTAGCTGAAGAATACTTAAACCCTCACAGGTTTAATCAACAGTGGCACATACCCCCAGCCCCCATCCTTTCTCCTTTGTGTGGAGTGGAGAAGCACAGCCCTCCAAGGAGACTTTCAGGATGGCTTAGCTGCCCCAGCTCAGTGCAGGAGCCTGAGAGCTTCGAGCCTTTTAGTTGGCCTTTGTGGTGCTTCTGAGATAGTATCAGAAACTCCTGATCTCATCTTCCTGAGGCCAAAGACATAGATTTAAGGGGTTAAAAATTGATCTCCAGTACCAACAAATGTTCTTTAAACAATGTGCAAATTCAACATAATGATCACAGAAATAAATAAGCCACAATGATAATATTTGCTGCTGTACATTTCTCCACGCGGCAAATTAATTTATTCTGATTCCGAACTGGCAACCAATAGCAATATTAATTTACCAGATGGAGACACAACCTACATTCACATGCTCTTCAAGCCACAGACAAACCTCTTTTCAAAAGTAGATACAGCAATGCATAAGAGGATCACAACCAAGCAAGGGATATCTACTGAATATCTTCATGGTGGTCAGTACAGTGCAAAGTGCAGTGACAGAGAGAGTATGAATCCCAGGCTGCAGGGAGCTTAAGCACTAAACCTAACCACAAAATAATCAGAGTGCGATATAGGGGGGAAAACATGCATTTAACCCAGGGATCAGTGGGTTAATGCCATAGGATTTGAAACAAGAAACAGATAACTGAGTAGGAATCAAAGGCTTCTGGGAAGAGGCCGAAGTTAACTTCAGCCTGAAAGAACAGAATGGATCAATTAAAAGAACATTCCTGGATGGCCAATCAGTCTAAACAAAGGCAAAGAGGAAGGGATTATTATGTCCCTTGCAGAGAATAGTGGAAGTCTGATCTGGCTGCAGTTGACAGAATTTTAGAGAGAAGGGTAACAGAGTTGGACTCGATTATGGAGAACTATAAAAGTCAGGTAGAGGAGTTGACATTTGATTTGCTCTATATATCAGGTAAGGATTGTGTTTAGCTGCAAGCCACAGAACTTGGGATTTTAAAGGATTCATTTTTTCAGATAAGAAGACCAGCACCAGTGGGTACAGGAGCTCCACACTGACAATCTCCCTTTACCTCTTGACCACATTTGGTAAGAAGCATTGTTGCTTCATGGTTCCAATATGGCTGCTCCTCCTCCAGCCTCATATCCACATTCCAGGCAGTTTTATCTACTATTTATTGTACAAATAAATAGAATAAAACAAAATCCTCTTAAGGCTAGAAAATTATAGCAATTTGAAAATTCATCATTTAAGTACCAGTTATTGTATGAGACAGTGATGATGCAGAAAGATTTCAAGGAGATCCCAGTGTTGTAGGAGGTTAGATTATTGCAATACCCCATGAGGAAGCTCTCTCGGGGGTGTGGACACAGTCTGTGGGAGCTGAGAGGAAGGAGGACTGATTCTGTCTGAGGGCTGGGGCATGCTTTGCACTTTGATATTGTGTGGTTTTACAGTGGTAAAGATAGGATTGGACTTTTAACAACTGAGCTACATCAGGGCCCTGGGGAAGGACCTTACATTGCCAAAATCTAAAGGGCTCACCGCTGACATGCCAGAGTGCCCTGTCATGTCTTGCTACAGCACTGGGGAAGAAGCCAGGGAGAAACTCGGAGGGCTGGAATGGAGAAACTGGATTAGTCATTATTTGCAGTGTGTAATTCTGTAATTACTGTGAATCTTTACAACAGATTCATCTTTATTTCAAGGCTAAATGTAGCTCATTTTTGGACTTATACATACTGGCGTTCTTAATGCAGTTAATTGAAGGTCAGCCTAATTTTCCAAGTCTCCAATTCATCCTCTGTTCCAGAGAACACACTGGTAGGGAAGGCTTAAGCACTGGATGGGAAACGGGAAGGTTTTTCTCTCATCCTTCACATCCAGAGATAGTCCTTCATCCTTTACTTGTTGTTTTAACTGACATTTTAATGACTTAAAAAAGGAAAACAGAACATTTTGAAAGAAAATAGTTTCTGATGTTAGTCAAGGAAATGTAGTTCTGCTTTATGTTCTCTCATGTTCAGTAAATCAATCAACCAATTAAACACTCTTCTAGCAGCTCTTAAAATGTTTGGCGCCACATCTGGTTGTCGGTTTCTTCCACTGCACGATGAGTTCCTTGAACCTAGTGTTTGGTTTATGAGACACTGTCCTCCTGGCAGCCAGCATAGTGCAGACACAGAAGAGACACTTGAAGCAGTTTGCTGAGTGAATACCTGTGGGGCAGTTCCTCACAGTCTGAGTCTTTACTGTGGTTTATACTTTTTTTTTTTTTGATGATATAAGCCTAGGTCATAAAGCTGTATACCCAAAGTATAAGCCAGGGTGAAGTCTGACAAAGCATCAAAAGGCAGAGGCTGAGGCTGGAGGATCACTTGAGTCTAAGAGTTCAAGACCAGCCTGGGCAACAAAGTGAGACCCTATCTCTTAAAAAAATTTTTTTTAAAGACCTTAGGCAGAAAAATCAAGGAGTCCATTGAAATGCCTCAAGGGAATTTTTCAGAGCTCAAAAGGAAGGGAATCTCAAGTCAGACAAGTGTTTGCTGTTTGGAAGCCAATATGAATGTTTGCATTTTTAATGCAAGTGTTTGAATAGCTAAGTCATCTACGGTATGTAAAAGTATCAGTTCCAAAAGTATACCATTAAAAGATTCCTTTTCAGCCAGGTCACTGAACAGCTGCAGAGACACCTACCTAGAAGCTATGATGGGAATGGCCCTCTACAATCCTCTTCCCCAGAGATAGCAGATAGTACCAGATTCTTCTATTTCCTTCTAGAGGTAGGCTATCTGTACATGTACACAAGGAGATAAGTGCATATATTTTATAAGTATGTATATTTTATAAGAATGATTTTAGTGAGCATAATCAATAGAAAAAAATCAGTATGAAGCAGATGAATGAGAAGACTTGGAATTATAAAAATGTAAAGCGAGGAGAAAAGGGATTCAGATGCAGAGTGATCATTCCTCAGAAGGCAGAAATATAGCAAGAAATCCATCTACATAAATAAAAAGAAACAGTGGAGTCCTAGATGCATCTGCCCATGAGGATGGGCATTTCCACAAAGTGAATGAGTATTTTTGCAAGGAGAGTCATGGGGAATCTGCAGCTATCGAGTCAGTGAGAGAAATCATGATGGCCTGCCCTCCTGGGGAGGGCAAAACAAACACTGTGTTTGTGGGAATGTGGACATGTTTTACTCTGTGGTGGCATACTCACTCAGAGGCTCATTGGCATTTGCCCACTGTTACCTTGGGCATTTTCAGAGCCCTCCCACATTAATTTATGTTATTTCAGTGAAACAGAACATTTTATCTTTCATATCAAAGGAACATGGCATTCATTGGCCAAGGAGCCTGAGCTAGGATGAAGCAGGGGCCATCCCTTCCAAGGAGCGCTACCCTATTCCCTGCTATGCCATGGCTAAAGCACCTTCCTCAGGGGAGATGTTCTTAGCAGTTAATTTATGTGAGGTTGGCTCAGGATAAACTGGGACAGAACAAGTGAACCAGTTAGCCCTGCCCTCAGGAAGTGACAAAATTTTGCTTAGGGTCAGGGAGCAAGAGAAAGCTAGAACGTGGCTATTTTTCAAGTAAATTTTCAAGTAATGATTGGATTTAAACCATATATGAGGCACCAGGCAAGTTTCTGATTTTCCAACCAGATTATGCTAGAAATATAGGACATCCACACACACAGAAAGGTGACTGGCAGTACAGGACCCTGCCAATGAGTGGAACATCCAACAATTGTGATAGGCTTCAGAGAAGTGAGGGGTTTGGTTCTGGCTCTTATGGAAAGGAAGGTTTCACCTTGAAGTTTCCATAAAGACTCCACTAGGGAGGCATCTTTCCTCCTCCTGCCTGCAGAGTCTTGCAACAATATGGCTGATACAGCCAATGAAATGTCAAAGAAAGAAGGCAGCTTGTTGCTCAGGTGAGCAGCATCTGGTGGGACCATGGCAACTTAGGATTTGGCCTGTGAGTGTGGAGATTATTATAATAAGCAACTTCCATGATGCTGGAGAACTCAGTTCATCAAGCCTAGGGGAAATGATGCCCAAGAGTGACCTATGGACCTAAGTATCAATGTCAATCAATCTTTTGAATTATAAGAGGTAGGAGTATATTTTCTAATGGCCAGAATAATCTTGTCCATTGATAGCAGACTACTTTATTATTATTATTATTTAATTAATTTATTTATTTAATTTTTTAAGTCAGGGTCTTGCTCTGTTGCCCAGGTTAGAGTGCAGTGGCATGAAAATGACTCACTGCAGCATTGAAACCCTGGACTCAAGCAATCCTCCCACCTCAGCCTCCTGAGTAGCTGGGAATACAGGCCCATACCCCCATATCTGGCTAAGTTGGTTGTTGTTGTTGTTGTTGTTGTTTGCAGAGACAGTGATCTCAAACTCCTGGCCTCAAGCAATCCTCTGGCCTCAGCCTCCTTGGTTGCTGGGTTTATAGCTGTGAGAGACAGTGCCAGGCTCCAGATGAGATTGCATTTCAAAGAATGTTAGAGCAATTATAGAAGATTATTTACTGAACGTGCAATCAGAGCAAAAGATTACCTTGAAGGATAATTTAGTGCATCATCCTTGCCCCCGCAATATTCTTGCCGAATAGACTATACATACACAAAAATGCTTGTATCTGCCATATTTAAAGTCTCCCCTTTGGAAAAAGCAAGAATTAAGATTATTAAATTCTCATAACACTTTTCTCCTCTGTATACCATATGCATATTATTGGACACATTCCATAAAGATGAACTGATCACTGGGTGGCATCTGGTCACCTTGACTATTGCTGGATGTTTTCTAAATAGCTTCATATACACTTTTAATAATGGTGTGCAGAATAGCATTTTCTTGTATATTCCTTTTATATTTTTAAACTTATTTTTAACTTAAATTTAGTAAAATTCATTCCTTTATTTTTTCAAATTTTGACAAATACAGAGTTGTGTAATTATCACCACAAACAAAGTACAAAATATTTCCATCAACTTCTCCCCAGCTAATATTTCCTTGAGTTATGCTTTTAAAATAGTTTCCTTCCACAGATGGCTAACCTCATCAATGATGCATTGATTCTCAGCACCTTTGCCTGCAGATAGTCATATTTTCTGGTATTATCTACCAATTCTGGAGCCCAGCAGACTGACTATACTGTCATTTCCAGAGTTGGACCAAATGAAGTTTTCTAACATGTCTATGCATTTTTTTGTGTAGCTAGGAGTGAGTTTATCAAATTTGTTTGATCTATGAACATAAACAACATATATTCAAAGACATTCCCTCTAAAGAAAGTTGGAGAAAAATTCTAACATTCTAGTTAGAGCACCATCTATAAGAGATACACTAACTCTGAGGGTTGGAGAAGAGAATTGCTAAGTCATATCTCCAATTCATTTCCTTCCTTTAAATGGGTCACGAGGACAGAGATAACCCCAACACGCTAGCAACTGTTCCAAGTTCACTCCTGCTTTTCAGAAACTGGCCTAGGTATTCAGCACTTTTAAAAAAACACTTTCTCTTTCCTAAATGAAACCCACATCTATTTCAACCTATGCAAGTCAGTATCTGAATCTGTTGTTGATAATTTTTTTACTAAGAGCTTCTTAAACATTTATAAGATATACAAATAGTAAATATGCATGTTCATTATGAACAATTTAAAAAATACACAACTAAACTTGACTTTATGTTATGTCTTGGTGGCATTTAGGAACTTTCAAAAAATTAATTTTGTGAGTTCAATTGGCTATTTCATATGTGAACGAGTCTCACCACCAATTAATATTTTCTGGCCACGTAGAGGACTCTGACAGAGTCACACCATGGACTGACAGATTATTTTTATAACCAAATTGGAGGAACTAGGGTCTATAAATTAAATGGGGGCCAGAAGGGCATCTGGAAGGGTCCTGGGGCCTGGCCCAGCATCTGGTTATGTCTTTTTGATTCTACCACGGACCCAGAGAGTGACAAGGGAAAACATTCACTTCTTTGACCACATATTGCTCCATTTGCTAGCTATGTTTCGAACCCCTTCTCTTCCTGCCAATCACAGGAATGCCAGACTGAATCATTACTTGCCAAATATCTACGAATGAAGAACACAGCAGTACAAGTTCATATATATTAAGACAATTGTGTTGAAACATTAGAACATTTCATTTTAAGACTTAAAAATCCCTCTTCAGAGGAGCCTCCCTAGGAGGTCCTTTGTATGAACAGAGAGGATAACTGCCAGTCCATGTCTCTCCTCTTCTGCCTTCCTGTGGTCCTCCCCCACCCCCACCCTTTGCTTCTCTTCACACTGCTGTTTATTCTCACCCTTTTCCTTGACTCTCATCTTTTCCCTGCCTCCATCTGTGTTGAGAGCAGAGTTCTGAGCTATATTACATAAGTAAACTGCCATGCTCATATTACAAGGGAAGTTAGGGTCTCCAAGAGTAAAATGTAACATATTCCAATGAAAATGGGAAAGCTTCAAGGAATAAAGAGTTCATTTTCTCTCTTTCATGGAAGAGTGAATATTCTTTTGTGAATTTCAAAACCAAAGGAAGTCAGTGTAGTGGAGGAGAGATAAATAGATTTGCCCATGGCATGCTGGCTCACTGTGACTCTTCTAAGAACATTTACTGGAATGACCTTCGATTTGAATGAGAACAACAAAATACCAGTAATTTTATCTGGGGAATATTTATATTTTGGTGCATTAGGTGAATTCCCAATTAAAGAGCATTATTAGAAGCATATTTCCCCTCAAACTAAATGTGGTTTCATCTTGGTTAGTCCTTGCATTTCTCTCATTGGTCCTTACGGGTCAAAGAGGAGGTCTTGGTTTTGGTTTTAAAATTCATTCATTCCCTGTTTCTTCATAACCAACTCTTATAGATAATACTAGTTAAGAAAGCTGCCTGAGTCCCAGATTCTTTTAATACAGATCAGTCCAATATTTTCCTTTTCAAACTATTTGTTTCTTGATTTATAGCCTATTGCATTTGGATGACGAATTGTAGAAAGCCAGGGACCTTTGAATAATGCCTGACCATAACAACGAAAATGAATGATTATTCTAAAGTCTTCTCCTCCTTACTAGTACAAAGAGCAGGCTGCTACTAATTTCCCAAACATTATTTTTAGGTGGAAGAGTGCAGGGTGACCATCCACTCCTGGTTTACATTTCCCTTTCTCAATCCCGGGGTCTTTCTTTCTACCTCTGACTGCCCTTTGGACTTTTCAGGAATCTGTTTTCTGACTGGGTTGCAGAACCTGATGGAACTTTCATAATGGCTCTCCAGCATTAGTGTAGCCAGGATTTAGGGCTTATCCTGAATCTGAGGGTTAGTTCAGAGAATAGTGCCCTTGGATGAGGAGGGTAAGCAACAGCTCACACAAAGCGTGAGTTTCAAGTTCTTTTCATAATAACTACCTAAGAACGTATAAGTGTGCGGATGATTTCATTAGGGACATACCAAAAGTCATCTGCAGTCTAAACAATGCAAGACAAAATTAAACATTTTAAAGCTTCATGGGGAGACTTTAAAGAACCACCCATTTCTTCTTTCATCCCAAAGTAGTTGATGGGGCATCTATTTTGAGCCAGGCACCATTCCAAGAACTGAAGATGCAGCAGTGAATGAAACAGACCCAGTCCCTGTCTTCACAGTCAAGCAGGAATTGTAAGAGCTGGCTTGCTAGTGTTGATCCAGCACTATTTTAGTGTCTGAGACTTTGGGTTTGACAAACAGGTCCTCCTGTCCCTAGGAAGGTGACCTCTGATATTAGATTAGAGACAGTGTTTCAGTTTCTCACACACTGGCTGAAATAGCTCATGAGACCAGTCTTTGCTTCAACTCCCCATTCATCAAAGCAGTCTGTTGTTAATATATGCTTGTAGATATCTCCATAATAGCACAGAAAGCCATAAAGAAGGGATGGGGAGATATTCTTTAACTACATGGTTTATTGCCACATGGAATGAGTAAACTCATCCTACCCTTACCCGCGGCCTTTTTCAGTGTGGTTTATCTTCACTGCTGTGACAAGACCAACTCAGGATAAATGGGTAAAGTCTTGGTTAACTTGCAAAGCAGAGGCCCAGATGCCATCGGTGGTGATTAAGAGCTTCAGCTTAGAAAACAGACATGATGTCAGACAGCATCAAACCACTGATCACAATCCAGCCCCCCACCCCTGTCCACTCTTTCTCACTCCTTAAGGGCAGCATACTGTCTAGTGTTTAACATACTTTCTCACACACGCTCTAAATTTCCAACAACCCTGTGGGGATATCCTAACTCCCATTTCATGGATGAGAAAATCAAACCTCAAAAGTAACTTAGTCTCCCACAGCTGCTAGCACAAAGCCAACATTCAAACCTAGACTTTCAGGCTCCAAACCAATGCTCTTTCCATTATCCCATACCCAGCGGCTTTTACATTTTCAGTTCTTCTTTCTTCTTGCGTGTTGTTTCAACTCTTCCTGGTGGGGAACTGTCTTACAGCCTGCTGGTTTTCTCCAGGGCCTCTGGGGGCAGCCATGGATCAATGACTCAGGGGAGGGCTTGCTCCTCCTCCCCATGTTTTGGGTCTCTTAACCAGATTGCCACCCCCAAGCCTCTCCTGCCTCCTACATAAGAATCCTGTCAGTTCTATGGGTGCCTGTGGATCTATTTTTAAAAATAGGGGGAAGCATGTGGGTGGTACACATCGAGGTTTTCCAGGAATCTATTAATATTTTTTGCTGAGGACATCCAGAATTTTAACTTGACTGATTTCAAGATAAATGGCCTCCTTAGGGAGATATCCTTCCCCTGCTTTTCCCTTCAACGCTCCCCTTCCCCAGGATGGATTTGTTTTCTGGATTTTGTTGCTGTTGTTTTACCGCCTGGGGCTTCTCCGTATCACCTGGTGCTGGGGCTCAAAGGCAGAGATACTTATAGCTAGAAGCAGCCACAGCTGATTTCTCTCTCAAGCAGGACGAGGAGAAATCAGATCTAGCTCTCCTCGACCTCTGAAGGGACTGGTGGTGCTCCTTAAGATCTTTATGCAGAAAGGCATCTGTATTCAGAAAGGGACTGCCGTTTTAAATGTAAAAATTTCCGTGGATTGATCCTACTTTATCAAAACCTTCTGGGTTTCTAATTTTATTCTTGTGTGCACAGACTACTATTTTTAGTGTGGGAGAATCATCATATATACACACAGAAACTGAAGGAAATAAATATTATGAGATTAAAATATATAAAAAATTAAAATGTACATACCTAAAGTCTCTATTTGGGAACATAATTGTGTCATTTATGTTTAAAAAGATAACCACATCATCTCTGTTTCAACATTTTTTTTTTTGCTTTACTAGGACAATGGTGATAAAAATTCAAATGTTAAAAATAAATATGCTTTTGAGATTAACATAATATTGGAAGTATATTACAACTCCTAATGTATTAAAAGGAAACAATTACTTGATTATGTCATAACTAAAAACAAAAATATTAAACAAAAGCAATAATAACGTGCATAGACTGAAATACCTTCCGTTTCAAAATTAGTGATAACATTCCTTTCCAAATCGGTAGCTTTCCAGTATAAGCTACACCACGTTGTATAAAGATACAATACGTCATTAGCCATGCATGTTCAAGTACCTTCTTAATAATAAAATACACAGGAAACTCAGTAAGTTTTGGCCCAGGTTCTGACATGTTTCTTTTTCACTAATTCTCAACCCAAGCTCTCTAGTATGTACTAGGAATTATTGCCTCTTTTAATCAGAGGAGAATTTTAAAAAGAGAAAGAAGTTTGCTTCCCGATGGGCTCGCAGTGGTTTGCCATAGGCACTTGTAGTCTGGAAGAGTCTTTTCCAATCTGAGTAGCCTTTCTACAAAAAGAAATTTCTCTCCCAAGGGGTTATAAAACCAACTGTGTTCCAAATGAAATCATAAGGAAAGGATCTGCCATTGTCCCCTCCAATTAAGCAGGACACATTTAGTCTTTTTGAAAGTCAATTATTTTTATAGATGCAACAAATTCTTGGGCCAGGGCCACACCCTCTATAACTCTATGTGAATCTAGAGATCAGGACCTGCTGGATTGCAAGCTAAGATATAATTTAGTAAACAAGAAAAACCTCAAAGAACCTCTGCTTCCCCATCCTCCTGCTGGTCCTTTCTGATAGCAGCAGCACAACTCTCGTTTCACCCACCCACACCCCTCTGGGTCTCATAAAGGTAGACATTTCATTCTCCCACTGCCTTCGTGACTTCCTACCATTGCCTGGACCTTGAGGCAGCAGTGGAAGAAGATCTAGCATTGCAGTAAGAATTTTAGGAGTAGACCCCGCTGGAGGAAAGTCCTGTGGCCCGCTGGGCTCGGCTCAGCACCCCCACCCCTGACTGCCTTGTGGGAATAAACAGACAAATTGGGGGGAAAAAAAAGAATTTTAGGAGGAAGCAAAGCTGACACAGGCTGGGCCTCCCATTTGCTGGACACACAAGTTCTTGCTCATAATTACCAAGCCCAAAACCCGCGGTAAGAAAGACAAGCCAGGGCTATCTTTCCACTCACATGAACACAAAGCAAATATTAAGCATTATTTTTTCATCCTCTGTCCAGTTTCACATACAGCTTTAAATAATGCCCAGATAGTCATATAATAAGGACACATATTTTTTCCTCATTGGATTGTCTGTGTATAGACTTGGTAACAAAATTTTAAAAGGCTCATTTTTGTTTTAATTGTACTGCAGCTCTCAAGCCTCTCAAAAAGACACACGTGCAATTTAAGAATTTAGGAATATCTAGATAATTGTAAAAGCTGTATCTGACTCACCAAGGATCATAGAAAATCACTGAAAGCTGTTGGTCCTCTCACCCCTGGGACCCTCACCCCATATGACCTTGTTTGTAGATGGTCCCAGGGGCCAGAGCCCTGAGTTAGTCTAAGATCCCATGTCAGCCCTGTCTCCAGTGGCCCTACATCAGACCTTACGCCTGGCCAAACCAACTGGCTTCATGGGAGCCTCTGATGAGCAAAAGGGATTGATCCCATTTCAAACTCAGAGGCCTTGGGTAGAACTGACTTTCACTGGAAATGTGGAGTTGGCACTTAGTTCATTCTGTCAGTATCCATATGAGGAAGATAGAAAACTGACAAGGACAGACACAGTGGCTCACGCCTGTAATCTCAGCACTTTGGGAGGCTGAGGCGGGCAGTTCACTTGAGGTCAGAAGTTTAAGACCAGCCTGGCCAACATGGTGAAACCCCATCCCTACTAAAAATACAAGAATTAGCTGGGCATGGTGGTACATGCCTGTAATTCCAGCTACTCGGGAGGCTGAGGCACAAGAATCACTTAAACCCAGGAGGCGGAGGTTGCAGTGAGCTGAGATTGTGCCACTGCACTCCAGCCTGGGCGACAGAGCAAGACTCCATCTTCAAAAAAATAAAAAAAGAAAACTGGTAAGGAGAAATGTGAAAAACACAATGCTTGGGGAGGCCGAGGCGGGTGGATCACGAGGTCAAGAGATCGAGACCATCCTGGTCAACATGGTGAAACCCCGTCTCTACTAAAAATACAAAAAATCAGCTGGGCATGGTGGCGCATGCCTGTAATCCCAGCTACTCAGGAGGCTGAGGCAGGAGAATTGCCTGAACCCAGGAGGCGGAGGTTGCGGTGAGCCGAGATTGCGCCATTGCACTCCAGCCTGGGCAACAAGAGCGAAACTCCGTCTCAAAAAAAAAAAACACAATGCTTGGTTCAGACTCTGGTCCTACCACTGGCTCTTTCAGATATGCCTATGTCCCATGTCACCAGGACACAATAACTGGCTGTATCAGCAGGGGAAATGTCAGGCACCACAGGAGTCACCAAGGCTGCCCTTTACTTTGACACGTACCTGAAAGGAGAGACCCATGTGCAGCTTTATTTCACATAATAAAGGAATATTTCATCCCAGATTGCTTCAGGTTGAAGACTGGAATGTGTATATTGCCAAGATAACTTTATAACATTGAGATACTCAAAATGCTTTTTAAAATCATGTTGATGTCATTCACTCCCTATGCCTTAGTAGCACACCTTACTCAGAGTGAATACTCAGAAACGATTAAGTCTGAGTTAAGCCTTAACATCCCTTTTTCTATGAGGCCTTGAACATCCTCATTTTCCAGCAGCAAAGGCCCAAGCAAGGGAGTAGCAGTGAAAATTGGTTGCCTTACAGAAAAAAAAAAAAAAAAAAAAAAAAAGACCCTAAAAATCACTTTCCAATCACCATTAGTAGATGCAATTACATCTCAGATTTAACAGCTGCAGCAGAACGGGTCCAGTCTTCACTCCTTCAGAGAGTACCTGTGTCACTTGAGAATGTCATTTCATTTATCTGGACCTTGGTACCCTCATCTTAAATGGGGACAATGACCAGATGAGTTCTCAGGTTTCTTCCCAAACTAGTCCACTCCCCCTCCTACCATCACCCCTTGTGGTTTTGTGCCGGGATTTACACTGAAGCCTAATTTGATTCAGCCCTAGGGTCACCCCAACAGGCCAGTGCTATCCATATTGATAACTGGAGATAGAAAGGTGATATTTTGAACAGCCCTAGGATAAACGAGGGTCCATATTAAGCAAGTATTACTCTTCATAAATTAGTACTGATAAATAGCCAAAACCCTTAAGGGAAAAGAGGATTTAAAACAAAACCAAAACACAAAAGTTTCTTTCTCTTTAAAGGAAAATTGCCAAGGATGCAGAAGGAAATGAAGATGATCAAAGATGAGGATGTGCATTTCAACTTGGCTGTGAAGAAGACCCCCTCCTTTCCCCACTGCCTGCAGCCAGTGGCTTCTCGGGGAAAGGCTCCCCAAAGACACCCCTTCCCAGAAGCTCTCCGAGGACCCTTTTCCCAGTTTCGGTATGAACCTCCTCCAGGAGACCTAGATGGGTTCCCCGGGGTCTTCGAAGGAGGGGGGTCTAGGAAACGGAAGAGCATGCCCACAAAGATGCCCTATAACCACCCTGCAGAAGAAGCCACCCTCGCCCTCCACTCCGAGGAGAACAAAAACCGCGGCCTTCCCAACCTCCCTTTGCTATTCCCGCAGCCCCCGCGCCCCAAGTATGACTCTCAGATGATCGACCTGTGCAACGCGGGCTTCCAGTTCTACCGCAGCCTGGAACACCTGGGGGCCAAGCCCGTCAAGCAGGAGCCCATTAAGCCCAGTGCCATGTGGCCCCAGCCGACACCCGCTCCATTCCTGCCCGCTCCCTACCCCTACTACCCCAAACTCCACCCGGGCCTCATGTTCCCCTTCTTCGTGCCCTCGTCATCGCCCTTCCCCTTCAGCCGGCACGCCTTCCTGCCCAAGCAGCCCCCGGAACCTCTGCTGCCCCGGAAAGCCGAGCCCCAGGAGAGTGAGGAGACCAAGCAGAAAGTGGAGAGGGTGGATGTGAACGTGCAGATCGACGACAGCTACTACGTGGACGTGGGCGGCGCGCAGAAGCGCTGGCAGTGCCCCACCTGCGAGAAGTCCTACACCTCCAAGTACAACCTGGTCACCCACATCCTGGGCCACAGCGGGATCAAGCCGCACGCGTGCACGCACTGTGGGAAGCTCTTCAAGCAGCTCAGCCACCTGCACACCCACATGCTGACCCACCAGGGCACGCGGCCCCACAAGTGCCAGGTGTGCCACAAGGCCTTCACCCAGACCAGCCACCTGAAGCGCCACATGATGCAGCACAGCGAGGTGAAGCCGCACAACTGCCGCGTGTGCGGCCGCGGCTTCGCCTACCCCAGCGAGCTCAAGGCCCACGAGGCCAAGCACGCCAGCGGGCGCGAGAACATCTGTGTGGAGTGCGGCCTCGACTTCCCCACCCTGGCCCAGCTGAAGAGACACCTCACCACGCACCGGGGCCCCATCCAGTACAACTGCTCCGAGTGCGACAAGACCTTCCAGTACCCAAGCCAGCTGCAGAACCACATGATGAAGCACAAGGACATCCGGCCCTACATCTGCTCCGAGTGCGGCATGGAGTTCGTGCAGCCGCACCACCTCAAGCAGCACTCGCTCACCCATAAGGTACCGCGGGCCCCGGGCGGGGCGGCGGGGGCCTGGGGAAGAGGAGCAGGGGCCCTGAGCAGACCCCTGGGGAGCCGGCAGGGCCTGTCCTGCTCCACACCTGACCCTGAGGAGCTGGGCAACCCCAGACAAGCGGTCCCTTGGCCAAGCCCTGAGGTCCTTCCTCACGTTTAAATAGGAGAGAACGATTTTCAACCAAGCCCTTTCCCCGCGCCAGCCTCCTAGACTCTAAGGTAGGCCTAGAAATAAATAATGCAGACATTTGCAGAAAAGGATGAGGAAGGATGCTTTCTACCCTACAAGAATCTTGCAGATTCTATTTCTAGAAACTTCATCCAGGGCACTAGCATGAGTGTGCCATCAGACCCTAGATAAGCTCTGTGCCTGGGATGTGCCAGGGAGCACCTTCTAGAGAATTCTCTTGGTCTTCTACTGTTGAAGCAGTGGGAAACAGTCTTTTGGGTTGTTTTCTACCTCAACGGTGAGACCTGCTTCACACGCAAGCTCTCCAAGGGAAGCGGAGCTTGGCGAGGCCGGCAGGGACTATGCCTCCCTATGTTGATCCCTTACCTAGTTGGGTGAAGTGCCCTGTGCTTTATATTGCAGGAGGCATGAGAAAGTGCCCTTCTCTGTTTGGTTTTGTTTGATCTTCCCTGTGCTCAGGTCCTCAAGGGGAAATACAGGCCCAAGAGTCTAAGCTTAGCCCAGTTGCAACCATAGCCCTGGAGTCACTCAAGCTGAATTAAAACAAGGCCCTTAGTGGTGTCCCTGAAATCTTACCCCAGCTAAGCCATTGGAACCTGCTTTGAGCCTCTGAGAGGAAGTTTTGCCCCCACTGACTCCTGCTCTCACACCCTTAAACTCAAGTGATTTTCTTGGCAGGAAAGACTTCTAGCAAGCCAGAGTTTCTAAAGCATTCTTTAATTCTGAAAGGTCAGCAGAGGACTTTGCCCAGCCAAGATAATGTTTCTGCTGTGCTGTAATAGGTTTCACTTGTTAGGTTGGGACAAAGCACAGCATTTTCTGGCTCTGCAGCAGAGATGAAATGTGTGGCTGCCTTGTGGGCTCTGCACAAACAGCTCCTGGCCTACAGGAGGCACCTGCAGATGCCATCCAGAGGGGAGTGCCTGCCAAGTGCAGGAACCGTCAACAAAGGACCCAGACTGAGACTCAGCCGCAGAGGGGACCATTCACTAACTTCAGGGGCTCCTGTATTTGTGGAAAAGGAATAAAAAGTGCATTTTAGAGTAGATAAAGATCCTGTAAGACGGTAGAAAATGAAGTCAAGGCCAGGCTTGGTGGCTCACACCTGTAATCCCAGCACTTCGGGAGGCCAAGGCAGGCGGATCATGAGGTCAGGAGTTCGAAACCAGGGTGGCCAACATGGTGAAAACCCCGTCTTTACTAAAAATACAAAAATTAGCCAGGCGTGGTGGCAGGCGCCTGTAATCCCAGCTACTTGGGAAGCTGAGGCAGGAGAATCACTTGAATCTGGAAGGCTGAGGTTGCAGTGAGCCAAGGCCATGCCACTGCACTCCAGCCTGGGCAACAGAGCAAGCCTCTGTCTCAAAAAAAAAAAAAAAACAGAAAGAAAGAAAGAAAATGAAGTCAAAATGGGAGAAACAGCCTGGTGCCTGTAATAAGTTTCATTTGAGTTAGAAAACAACATGCAATTTAATTAGCGGTATCAGCAAACAGTGGGAGGTAGTATTCGTTGAACACTTGCTATGTGACAGGTGTTTCACTCTTCATTTAATCCTCATTTACTTGTCAACAACTGTAAGGGCTACCCCCGATCTGCAGATGAAGACACTGAGGCATGGGAGGTCACTCAGGAATCTCTGACACCAGCACTTGTGTCTTGGCCACTCTGCAGTGAACACTTCCTCTTATCCACCTGCTTCCCTATTCACACCCCTGAACACCTGATGGCCTCCGTCTCTGTGATTTCAATGATCCTATCAGAGAGACAACAGCTTCCTTTGCTGCCTCAAAGTTATGTCCAGGCTCCTGTTCATTTGCACGCTAGGCCAGCCCACAGGTGAATCTTACTTTGGACCCAGAATTCTCTTTAAAGAAATCTGCAGTGATTAGTAGAAACTTCTCCTTGGTTTAAGGACAAATGGATCACAGTCAAGCCCAGAGGAAATCTAAAATATGCTAAAATAAAATCTAAAACCCATTAAGAAAATGTTTTTCATTAATTTTATAATTTTAAACTCAAGTGTTGGAAAATGCACTACATTTAAAAAATTCATCTCCTTAGGCAGAATCAAACTTTAATTTCTAAAGGAGGTTGATTTCTAGGTCTCCTTATTAGCATAAATGCATACTCATGTACCATCATCTGGAATAGACAGTGCTTGAGTTAGAAAGCACTTAGGGTTCTCATGCCCCACCACTTCATCTTGAGATGAGAAGACTTTACTAAAAAAGGCCACAGGACTCATCTAAGGTTTTACAACCAGTAAATAGTTGGGCAGAGACCTGAATCCACCCTTTAATACCATGGGCCCTTCAGAGCTGCAGAGTGGTACTTTCTTACCATGCCTCAAAGTAAAGAAATGGAAATATAGGCAGAGAGTCAGAGATGAGCTTGAAATCCCTCCTTCCCTCCTTCAGCCACTATGAGTATCAGGGAATATGGATTTCATTAGGTACAGTTGTTAACTAAGTAACTTGTTCTAATCCTATGACAACCTCCAGTTTCGTGCCCTCATTCTCTAAACCTTTCTTTCCAAAAGTCATTCTGGGTCAAGACCTCTTGCAAAGGCCTTTGCAAAGAAGTGATGGATAGTCAGGATTAGCTATGGGTCCCTGGAAATGCTCTCAATCGAAGGCCTTAGTTCAAACACACCTTCATGCACAGCAAGGAGACAAGAAAGCATCCTGTCCTGTTTCCTAATTCAGAAAGCTAACCCTGCCAAATTTCCTTATAAGGAGAAGCTGGCTTAGGGGAGGCTCCATATCCATGTCATGTGGAGGTCAGTGTGGCCTGTGGGAACCCAGGGGACCAACTTGAGAGGGTGATTATCAAGTTGTAATTTACTGAAGTGTGGATATAGTTGTTCTGGGATTTTCGAGTCTATTAATGAGAACCCAAGAGAACACTGGTTTCCATAAGGGAAATGATAATATCAGTTTAGAAGATTTTATTTTTTCATTATCATGAAAGCCAGATTATAGATTCATGTTGCATATCAGCCCACAGTGCTCTTACCAAAAGCCTACTAATCCTCAAGAACTATCACTGGAGACTTAACCCCAGCAGCAGCTGGAGCAACAAAAGCAAAAGCTTTCTTTTCCTTTAATAGTCTGGCTAGTTTATGGTTTTCAGTAGGAAAAAAAAATTACATAATCAACACTTTTCAAGAAAATAGTAATTTATCAAGACTGAAGCTACATTATTTGAAACTCAGCATCTATCACCAAGCTCTTTGTGGGTTTATGTGGCAGACAGGAAAATGAAGGCTGTGATCCTGATGAAAGCATGTTACCTGTCAATCACCACTTTTCTGAATCTTGCCTTCCCGCAGGGTGTGAAGGAGCACAAGTGTGGAATTTGTGGGCGGGAGTTCACCCTGCTGGCCAATATGAAGCGACACGTGCTGATCCACACCAACATCCGCGCCTACCAGTGTCACCTCTGCTACAAGAGCTTCGTCCAGAAGCAGACCCTAAAGGCACACATGATCGTTCACTCTGATGTGAAGCCTTTCAAATGCAAGGTGGGCAGTGGGACCAGGAAGGAACCAGAGAGTTGTGCAAATGCCTGATGGGAAAGGGTCCCCAGGGAGGCTTCCACTCTGTTTCATCAGTGGGGCTCCGGGGGCTCAGAATAGGTCCATGGGCAACCCCAGGTCCTATCTACCACTCTGTCCCTCCGCACACCCCACTTATGTCATGCCAGGCTGGAGGTCCCTAAGGAGCCTGCCCTGTTTGTCTCACTATGGCATCAGTGCCCAGGGGTGGAGCCAGGCGCTATGGAAAGGTCTGAAGGTGGAAGGCCCTTTTGGAGAAAGAGGCTGTTAAAGGATGAAGGTGATATGGAGAGCCTTTGTTCTAGAAAGGAGAAAGCAGGTTTAACCTTCTTCCCCATACAAGGCAATGAGCAGGACATAGGAAAGAGTCAGAGAAGCTTCTAGCACAGCCTCCCCGCCTTCTCCTCTTCTCCCCTCCTTGCCTCTTGACTGTAGGGCTGAGCCATACGTGTACTTTGAGGCAGGCTTCCCACAGAGGATGAGAAGGATTCCAAAGCTAGCCCCTCCGAGGCCCTCAGAAATGCCTGCTCAGGCTGTGGAATCACTGTGAGCAGTCACTTCAAGTGTCTTTCACTTATTGCTAAGTGCCATGTAGCCCAGGGCTAGTGCGTCTTTGTTAAAATGTCCGTGTTAGGCCAATTTGGTTGGATTCGCATTTCATCAGCTGAGAAAATGTGTGAACTGGAGTTTGTAAAGCCTGAAGCTCTGACAGGCGTTACTCAGAAATGCTTCGGCCCCCTGAGGCTGTCCCTACCCCACACCAGTGTTTTCTTTCTCTACTTCTACAATGACAAAACACTGCGCATGACTGGGCTTAATTCAAGTGATGTATTGGCCAGGTGTCATACGGCCACGAAGAGGGCTGAGGGGGAAGAAGAGGGAAATCACCACATTCAGGTATCATTAGAGCCCTTCTGTTTGAAATGAAGTTTTCTCTCTCTGCTACTGCGTGCCTAATGGAGTTTAAATGATACCTTCTGCTGATCCATATTCCTGAAGTGGGGTTCCCTGCTTCCAGGGGCTGTTCCTGCTTTAATCCCTCTGCAGTGTGGCCCCACTTGAAGGAATCCCCTGTGAAGCTGACTTCTTTCCTGTGTTGGCAACTCTTGGAAGGGGTGAGGGGTCAGACACCAGAGCTTCCCTAGACCCGTGTGGGCATTGTCCGGAGGTGAGAGAGGGAGGCTTCTCCCTCCAGCCCTTTTCCTGCCACCCACTTCTGTTTCCCCTCCTTTTCTTCATGTTTCCAGTGGTTCGAAAGTCAACTTATGTCTGTCTAAAGTGGGAGTAAGCTGCATGCAGCAGAGGCTACATAATTTTCAGGACCCAAGGCAAAATGGAAATGCAAGACTCCTTGTTCAAACATTGTTGGGAGTTTCAAGATGGTGAAAGCAGAGCATTAAGCCAGACTCCGGACCTTCCTGATGGTGGCACCCTGTGTCATATGCCCATGAAGTGAGGCCTAGCTGCATGAGCCCATGGGCTCCACGGGCCTCCTCTTCTCTTTGATTTTCTTCCCACTTCATTGAGCCCCTAGAGCACATCATATGCAACAGAGCTGTTTCTTCTTGCAAAGGGTTTTACTGTCTCCTACAATGGAGGTACAAGTAGGTCTCTTTGCCATTCTTCCTTCCTTGTGATGAGTTTACTCTTGGGCTTCAAGCATGCACTGAATTTTTTAGCTCATCTACTGATGGTGGTGGAGTAAAGTTGCTAAAATATAAAGGGAGCCAGTTACATAGTTTACAATACCCTGAAAATTCACATCTGTCCCATTCAGCCATCTCCTACCTCCGCCTCATCAATTCTGGTCCAGTAGTAGTGGTAAAACCAGGCAGAAAATGTTCCTGAAATATAGGATTATGTCGGGGGCAAAGCCAATGTAGGCTATGTGTAGTTTGAGGGCACAACGGTAGTTCTGCTTCTCTACCCTCAGGGGCTTGGAGGACTTCTGGGCCCAGGTAGTATCTGAGGATCTAGAGGGTTCTCGCTAGTAGTGCACAAGAGACTACAAGGTGTTATGTAATCTGGGCCCAGCTTGATGTTTAGGAGCTCCCTTTTATGAACGATGGCTCCTTCCTCTACTCCAATGATGGTGCATGTACATGGTCCAAAGGGTGTCTGATGATCAGGTTTACAGTTCAGAAACTCTGTTTTACCGATTTCTTGAGGTTAGAATAGGCTCCATGTCTGGTCCACACCATCAGAACCCATAGGAGAGTGGTTTATAAAGTAGGATGCCAGCTTTGAAACAATGCACGGCTTAAATTTTACAATGGGAGAGATGGGCCTGGCACAGGAATTGGACTGACCATTTGCAAAGGCTGTTTCTTCCTGGTGGTAAGTCCTCTCAGGAGACCACACTAGAGGTCAGGAGGCTCCCTACAGAGTGTTGTTTATAATCAGACAAAACTAGTTGGATGTGAAAGGACCTTCTTGTCAAACAATGGAGAAAGTGGGCCTTCTCCATACTTAGCCATTTGTGAAACAAGAATGAGTGTCAGCCACCTCAACTCAGAGCCCTCTGTCTCCGAGACAGTGCTAAAAGCATAAGCCAGGGCCTTCCTCTCCCTGTCCCCATCTCGCATCAGTGTCACCCTCCTGGGTGCCCTCTTTGTACCATGGCCCTTCTTCCTTCCAACAGACTTGCAGAGCTCTCCTGGGTCTGCAGGACCTGATGTCACAAGGCTCTCTGTGTTTGTAAACTGGATCCAGGTCACACTGAGGGGTGAGCCATCTCAAGGTGCTGTCTGGGTTCTTACTTCCCAGCTGTGCTATGCTAGATTCTTGGAAATTTGGCCCTGGGTGAAGGTTGTTAGGATTTGGGAGTTGAGAGGGGGATGGAGGGCCATTTGCCCATTGCCATGCAGTTCCCAGCCATCAGAGAGAAAGGCTGGCTGGCTGCTCAGTGGTGTTGGACTACAAGCCCAGGCAAGTTCAAGGCAACTGGACTTGTGCTTTGTTGCTGTAACAGGGAAGAGCCATCCACTTCATGCCTTGTGATTGACATGGCTGGGCAGAAGAGGCAGCTTTCGCTCTCTCCCCTTTACCCAAAAAATCACAGCAAGGAAGAAGAGGCTTTTAGTAACAGATTCTAATTTCTTGGGATTCTTACCATTAAAATTCCTTCTTAACATAAATCCTTCCTCCTGTCTCAATATGAACTGATCTTGCCCGGCCCTGTGCTAGGTGGAAACAGCTATCCCTAGTAAGCAGAAATGTTCACTCACTGTGGGATTAGGCATTAACAATAGGATGGAAAATTAGAGGAGAGGAGAGGTTTCCATTTCATGTTTCTTTTTTTCTTATAAAAAAGTTACTGCCCTTCTGGGCTCTTTTGCTATTGGCTAGACTTCTGGACTTGTGTTTCTTGGAGCCAGCTGGAGTTTTTCCAGAGATCTGCGCCTGTAGACTTAAGCCACTTTTCAGAAATATGCTTCCCAGATTCTGGGTAAGCACACAGAGGTTGATTTGGATCCTATCCTTGTAGTGGCCACACTCCATAACAGCAAAGAACCAGCTGCCGTCTTTGGGAAACCTGTCCAGGAAAAGCAGCCATCCAGAATTTCCGGGACAAATTCTCTTTTGAGATGGGTGAAGCCGGGAGCTGCCTAAGTTATGAATCACCAGGTCATCTGAAACCTTGTCTGCAGCAGAAGGCTGAAGGCCAGAGGGCAGAGTTGTCAGAAAAGGGATAAAATCTCCCTGCAGAGGGTCTCTACCACTGTTGTCAAACTGACTCCATTTTTCCCTTCGCTTTATTTGATGCTTCAAGAAGTAAGAAACCAGATGGGGGGCTCTGAGGGGCCCGGTGCTTGGGGTCAGGCTTTTCAGGCTGGCATGGAGGGGGTTAAGGCAGTGACCAGATAGCAGGCTTTTGGCAGCAAAGCCCTCCTCAGCAGAAGGAAGGATATAGCTGTATGAACTGCCTGCTTAACAATGCCTCACATGTCCCCAGGGGCCCGCCTGCAAATAGATTTCATCTTGCTTTCTCTTGTACTTTTCAAAGCTTCCTGTTTTCTCACGGTCCTTTTGGACAGTTTACAGTCTCTCTCTCCCTCCCTCCCTCTTTCTCCCTTTGAGAAAAGGAACACCCTTCTTATTAAAAGAGAGAGAGGGAGAAGAATGTGCGGGAAGGGCAGTTTCACGGAGGCCATTCTCCTCAGCTGCAGGCTGCAGCTCTGACCTCTCCTCTTTGAATAGGAAAACACAGGCTTCCTGGCGCATCTCACTCAGTTCTGAAGCTCACAGTGGGCTGGTTGGGGCAAGGTAGTATGCTGATCTGGCTCCAGCCCAGTGGCTGCCCACTGCCATCACCCTGGGTCTCTGACCAGAGCCAGCTTCTCCATGGCTGTCAGCATGGCCACTGGAATTCATGGCAAGTGTCCGAGGTGCCTCCAGGCCCTGGACCAGGAGGAGAGTGCCAGGGGGCTGGGATGAGGAGGCCCGGAGCACACAGGCATCTGCCAGCTGTTCAAAGGGCAGACTAGGGATGGGGGGGCCAAATCACTGGGCCGTCTCCAATCCCTGAACCTTGGATGAAGCCTTTCTTTCCATCCTTATTTCTCAGACCTGGGGCGGGTACAACTATTTGCATTTCTACTACACTTCAAGTAGCCTGGTGGGTATTTACTCAGTGGATGCCTCATTTGGCTCTTCCTTTAATATCCCCCTCATTTTCAAAGAGCTTTCCATTTCTTTAATCTAAAAGAGTCTACTATATACACAAGAATGAGAGTAAAAAAGAGCTAATATTTATTGAGCTCTTACTATTTGCCAAGCCCTTCTTGTGAGTTATCTCACTTGATCCTTACAACAACGTTCATAGGAAACAATGATTATTATCAATGTTATACAGAACAGAAAGTGGAACAAGCTCTCTGTCGTTCTGTGTCTTCACCTCCTCTCCCTACTCTGACATCTCAAAGCCTAATAACTCATGCAACCCATTTTTAAAGGGCACTTTAAGTACTTGTTTCCATTTTTCATTAAATTTTGAGGTCCACCTCCATCTTAAAAAGCGGGTGGATGGAGAAGCTGAGATTTCATGTTGAGACACACTGATGGTGCTCCTTAGAGCCTCCGAGAGGTCAAGCGGGGCACACTGGTGGAGATGCCCACTGCACAATGGGATCAGAGTCCTCACCACTCCAGCGGCTTCCTGAACCAACATCCACTCCTATTTTATTCTCCACAGACCTTGGCTGTCGATGATTCAGCAAGTCCTGCTTGGGCACGCTCTTAGCTTCACATCGCATGATTTATGAAAGCCTCGACTTAAACGGCTGCTTTTCCCTGGGGAAGAACCTAGAGATTTGGTGGTCCCTCCCATCCATCCTTCTTCCCCTGGTCTAACTCTCCTCCCCTACTGTGCCAGTTCTGCTCGGGGCTCACATCTCAGACTCCTCCACCCGAAAGCGCCATGCTTCATTGGCCCATCCTCTTTCCCTGGCTTCTCTTCACTAAGTGTCTAAGAGATTTCTCTCTTGAGACAGACATAACATATCTCCATACACTTGGTTGTTTTCACATGAGGGCAATCTTCTGAGAAAGATGAGGAGGCCACGTGTTCTGGATAAGGACCAAAAGGCTTGGTGGCAGGTCCAAGTCTGAGAGGAAGAAGCTAACTACCTACTACCCAGACATGAATGGAGCCCAGGTATCTCAGGTCCTGGGTTAATTGGCTCTATCCTTCTGCCACTGAGGAGTTTAGTTTGAAAACTAACAGGTTTAGTGGGAAAAGGATGAGAGCTGGTGATGGATGCTTTCTAGAATTTTGCATGAAGTCATGATATTTCCCTGACTTGTTTATTTCCCCCACAGGCACTCATGAAGTGTACTATGTGTGTAGCCCTGTAGCTCGATATTGAGTTGGCTACAAAGAAAAGGAAGTCAGCTCACTGGAGACTACCTGGGATGCTGTTTAGAGCCCAGACACCATTATAATAGGCACACATCTCTGTGCATGGAGCTGGGGAAGGGGAATAGATGGGACCTTGGGGCAGGTGAATTGCAAGGTCTACACTACCCCAAGGTCCCAGAAGGTGTGGCAGCAGCAAGAAGTTGATCATTATCACAACCGTATGGTTACCTTACTTCTGGTGTAAGGTTGACTGAAGTGTCTGCAAATAACTAATGAAGACACTTTATCTTTGTTTACAACAAAGTGCACTCTACACATTTTTCACAGTTAGGCTAAAATTCCACCCCCTTTACAAAACCCTCTCAGACCAGTTCAGCTTCTAAGGCTTCAGCAACCACAGATAATAACTGAAAGAAGAATTTCTCTCATCATGGGAGCCAAGTGTAGAAGTTGCTTGTCACTTCTTTTCAATGACCTCTTTCTGGCCTATAGGACCATGAGACCTGGTTCATGCCTGGACTAGTGCAGTGGCCTAATTGATCTTCTGGCCTTCACTTTCTCTCCCCCTACATTCCTTGTGCTCAACCACTCATGGCTTTTCCTTTGATCAGTTCTTCTGTGGCAATGTTCTCTACCCCTTTCCGCACTCAGCAGATGCTTAATGAGGAGCTGTGATGTGTCACGCCAATACTAGGCAGGAAATAAATAAAAAAGCAGGCAAAGCTTTAGTGCATGTTGCAGTCTCCTGAGTGAGAACATATCTGAAGCAAATACTGGTTATACTCAGCAATTGTTAACAGCAGCTTCACTCCGAATAACCAGGATCCATCCCACAAACCAAATGAGGTATGCTTTTTCTAAAAATGACACATGACTGAAAATCTCTAATCTAGAATCTCTAGGTTCAAAGCTTTTTTTTGGTCTGGCATGGTGGCTCGTGCCTGTAATCCCAGCACTTTGGGAGGCTGAGGCAGGTGGATCACTTGAGGTCAGGAGTTTCTGACCAGCCTGGCCAACATGGTGAAATCCCATCTCTACTAAAAATACAAAAATTACCCAGGCTCCTGTAATCCCAGATACTTGGGAGGCTGAGGCACGAGAATCACTTGAACCCAGGAGGTGGAGGCTGCAGTGAGCCAAGATGGTGCCACTGAACTCCAGCCTGGGCAACAGAGAAAGACTATGTCTCCAAAGAAAAAAAGCTTTCAGCCATGATGGTGGAGAAGTGGGCAACTTAAGCTGATAAACATAACTCTAATAGAACTTTTACACATGTGCACAACTGAGCCACAGATTGATACATCTTAATAAGTTATCTCAATTGATAATAAAACGGTCATCTATCCTACAAATTGCTTCTCTTGAGAAAGTTGGAATTAGACAAATTCTGTCATCCTTTTCTCCTCTGAGGTCACTATTTTCAAATGAATATGGTGTGCAGGTGCTCTGTCTGGATGCTGAGCTTGGAACCCCACACAGTAAGCCAAATTCATTCATGCTAGTAAGAGAGAGCAAAGGTGGGGAATTCTCAAACATGAATTACTCAAGAATACAGAGCCAGCCATTCATGATCCATACATGGATCACCTGTGGCAAATGCATAATCCCAAGCTGGCTTCCTCTTATTACCCAGCATTCTTCTAGGCTAATCTCCCCAGATCATCATTTGAGAGGTCTACCTACTCTTTCAAGACGAGCTCAACACTCATCTCTCACAGCCAACTAAAGAAAATGCTGCCTTCATTAATAAAAATTTGGCCCTAAAACTATATCTCAGTGGGAAAGGAAAACTGGTGTAAGCCTCAGAGGATGCCTCATCCTGAGTATCTCTGTATCTGACCACATATCACTGCCCCAGCTCCACTGGCCTCTGAGGTTGGGGAGGGAAAGAGAATGCTCCCCCTTAACACTCTGGTCCAATCACAAACACAAAATCACTCTTTGCATTCCTCCTACCAAAGCTAAAGAAGGGCTGGAATTTCCCTGTTCTAGTAAGGTTTGGGGACAATAAAAGCACCCCCAGAGCAGTCTGCTTCTGGCCTGCACTTTCTACGTATACAAAATGACCTGTGAAAAGAAAGTTCTGCTCTTCTTTCAAAAGAAGTTGGTGGACCAGTGGTCCTTCACGTATTTGCACTTTGATGGAAATAGAAAGAATGATGAGAAAGAAAGAGTAAAACATGTTTATTTTTTGTACACCTGAGATAGCACTCTTACTACTTCAAATTTCTACCCAGAGAAAAGACACACTTCTTCCTTGGAGGATTTTTCATTTCTTTTAACTTTGAAATTCATACCAGTAATTAGAAAACGAAACAATTGAAAAAGCATTGTCTGATACAATTTACGTAATAATACAGTGTATTATTTTATTCTCTTCTGCCTGATACAGAAGAGTTGTGCCGGGAGACACACAGCATGGTCTGGTGGTTGGCCATGTGGCCTCTGGCCTCCGATAGCCTGAGTTCATTAACCCGGCTTCAGCACCCACTAGTTGTGTGCCTTGGCCAAGTGACATTAAGTCCTCAGATTGCCCATCTGTAAAATGAGGATGGCAACAGCATCCATCTCATATGATTGGTGTGAGAATTAAGGAAGATAATCCATGGTAGACTTAGAACAATGCCTTCCATATTGCATCATAATCATATTCTTATTAAAAGTAGCCACTGCTTTTCAGATCAGCTTGTAGCCACTGCCTTTCAGATCAGCTCTTTTCCTTTTCCAAAGCTTTTATTCAAAATAAGCTTTACAAGCTTTGATATTTTTACTTTGAATTTAAAGATCTCTGAACTCCAGGAACAAATCTTATGAATTTACCCCTACTTGCTCCAACTCTGAGGCTCCTTCCTGATTTCCTTGGGGACATTTTCCTTGCAAGCAGATTAAAATGCCAAGGTCCAAACAAAAAAGCAGTATCTGTGCTCCGGGGGCCTGGATGGGACTTCACTCAGGCAGAGTAACCCGTGTTCTCATCCCCATCTTCAACAGCTATGTGGGAAGGAATTCAACCGGATGCACAACCTGATGGGCCACATGCACCTGCACTCGGACAGCAAACCCTTCAAGTGCCTCTATTGCCCAAGCAAATTCACCCTGAAGGGGAACCTGACGCGCCACATGAAAGTCAAGCATGGAGTCATGGAGCGGGGCCTTCATTCCCAAGGTAATCACTCTCCTGTGAAGTCCCGTGAGTCAGTCCAGTGAAAAACGAATGGGAGCTGAATTTGTTTTATGGGGCATTACCTTGAGGGCTATTCTTGTCAAGACCAGAGCAGAGTAACAGGAGTAGCTTTATGATGTTACTAGAAAAAATCTGATGCTAATTTCTGAAGGTAGTAAGTACAGGTGAATTAGAGGACATTGGACCATCAGCATGATGCCAGTCGGTACCAATATTGGTTCCTTTGTTCCAGACACTACATGAGATGCCTTGCTGCTAATGTCCATGGCAACTCCAGATTGGAAGAACTTCTGTTATTTCTATTTTACAGTGGGGGAACGAAGGCTTCAAGAGATCAATTTGCCCACAGTTGCTCTGCTGAAAAGCAGCAGAGTCAAGATTTGAACCTCGGCCTTTCTGACTCTGCAGCCTTGATTGTACCCACTTCATGGCATTGCTGTTAATAGGCACACAATTTTTCTTTCCTTTTTAGAAAATAGATGTACAAGCCCTACTGTTGGCAGAAGTGTGTTGGTAGCAGGCTAGGTCTTTCTAACTTGTTCATGACCAGACACACCCAAGGACAATTTTGTGCTTGGTAGGTAGGCCTGATTGGCCCATATGCAGAGCAGGGGTTTACACCCTACTGAGTCCTCATTAAACTAATGAAAAGTTCTTACCACGTTTACCTGCTCAGTCCCAGGGCCCTTGGCAATGAAGAGTTTTTGTTCTAGATCTACTGAATTCAGCAGGGTTGCTCCTTAATCACCTAATCGACCAGTCCTTCAATAAACAGGAAATAAATGCACCTGTGTCCAAAGCGGTGCACTACACGCAGCGGCCGATACTAGGGGAGGGAGACGGTCTGCCCTCTAGGATGTCTGTGCGTGGGGAGAAGACAGGTTTACATGTAATTTACAAAATCATATTAACAGCTTTTCGGTCACTAGTATGATCAAAGCACAGGGTGAGACACCTTAGGGACATTATTGCTTGTCCCTACAATGTTATTCTCATTTTATGTAAGAGGAGACCAAAGCCTAGAGGCGTTAAATTCCTCAAGGTCAAACAGCAAGTCTGAAGACAGAACTGGGATTCCCAGTTAATGATTTCTGAATCAAGCCAGTGCTCATTACCCTAGGCAGAAACATGGGGTAATTTGTTCGTGTGCTGTTTCACTCACCCACTTACAAAAGAGATGGTCGAGTGGGCATGTGTATTCATAAATAGATACACATATGAGCACACAGCGTGAAACAAAATGATTGTAGCTTTCAGGTTTTTCACGGTACCCATTGAGTTTCTAGTGACTCCTGGATGACAGGGAGCTGTGGTAACAAAACAAGGCCTGGAGCTTGTGCAAAATCCCTGAAAAACATCCTAGTCAAAACAGAAACAACTTTACTTTTCCTGCAAATGTTTTTCTCCTGCACTATTCACTGAATTTCTAGTTGCCTGAGCCACCTCCCCAAACTAGGCCTGGATTTTTCCAGAAGAGGTGAGGTTTGCTCGGTCATCAGGACGAGTAACATACAAGTCAATGAGGAGACCACACTCCATCTGAAAGCACGACCTGGTTGCCATGACTTACCCCACACTGATGGCTCAAATCCTAAAAGGCACCTAACAGCTCTGTTGTTCTGGAAAAATAACTATCAGAGAGTTGCTTTGAAAAATTTTAACAGACTTTCAACAATCTTGGTGTTTTCATCTACAAAGGGTATTAGCTTTTATTTTTCACTCTAGCTTTTGAAGTGGCTCAAAAATCATTAAAAAGATCTTTCCTGTCCCCTGACAAGATTAAAGATACAGAAAGCTTCATCGCCTGACAGCATCATAAAGTGAGCAAAGTTGGACATCATCGCCTCTACCCTTCTTTTTTGTTCACCTCCCCCAACCGCAGAAGCCTGGTCTGGTTGCATCCTGGGTTCCCTCCCTTCCTGTTGCTCCTCCTCAGTGTCCAGCCCGTCCCTGAAGGCCTGACTATTGGCTCATCAAAGGCCAAGGCCTTAAAGATAGGATCAAATGAAACTGCCATGCTGAAAAGCCCATCCCTACAGCCCTGCAAAGTAAAGCCAAAAGTGTGGTCTTCTCAGCAGGTGCAGTGGCTCACCGAGAATCACTGCAGTGAATTACTTCTCGGTGTTGTGGTAATGCCAGCACTTTGAGAGGCCAAGGCGGGTGGATCACCTGAGCTCAGGAGTTGGAGATCAGCCTGACCAGCATGGAGAAACCCTGTCTCTACAAAAAAATACAAAGCTAGCCAGGCGTGGTGGCACACGCCTGTAATTCCAGCTACTCGGGAAGCTGAGGCAGGAGAATCGCTTGTACCCTGGAGGTGGAGGTTGCAGTGAGCCCAGTTTGCACCACTGTACTCCAGCCTGGATGACAGAGAGAGAGTCCGTCTGAAAAAAAATATGAGGCCTTCTCGAATCACTGTGCTCAACAGCAGGGACACTCGTTGTCAGACACAGGGGCTGTGTGAACTCCTTAGAGGACCTCTGCATGCCATCTCTTCCCTGTCTATGAGTAGGCTGTTGGCATAGGGCCCAGAGTCATGGGGTGGTGTCTGCTGCCCCAAATGGGATCTCTTTGTTTTGTTCAAGGTGAAAATACCTTTATTATCGATTTACTTTTTTCTTATGATAAAACATATGCTCATGGTTAAAAAAAACAACAGTAATACATTAAAAGTTAAAAGAAAATGTTCATTGATTTTAAGATTTTGACATACCTCTTTCCAGACATTTTTAAATAGAGATAGCTAGCTAGATATAATTAGGTCTGTACTATAAATAAATAAATACACCCACACATACATACGTATATATTTTGTTTTTACTTAAAATACATAACCAATACCTTTTTACGATCATTAGTAGATCTCCACATCACCTATACATGGCTCACTATGTGGATATATCATTATTTATTTAACCAAGCCCCTATTGTTAAACACAAACATTTTTCACAGTTTGACTGTGATGAAAAATATGGTGATAGGCATCCACACACGTTTTGTCCGCCTGCCTGCCTATTTTTTCAGTTTAAATTCGCAGTAGCATACTTGCTAAATCAAAGCTTATTTTTAGAGCTTTTGGTGCATATTGCCAAATTCACCTTAAAGGGATTAACCCAATTTAATGCTGTCTGTGACAAGCCTCCCATCACCACATCCTTACTGGGAATGATCTATTTTTAAAATATGCGATCAGAATATATTAAACGGCCCCAGGCTGCTCCCCCTCCTCGAGGCCCCATTTGTGCAGTATTTCCTCAGGTGCATGAATTTTCGCTCTGCTCTCATAGGTCTGGGAAGGGGGAGAATCGCCCTGGCACAGACAGCCGGCGTCCTGAGGAGTCTGGAGCAAGAGGAGCCCTTTGACCTCTCTCAGAAGCGCCGGGTCCAGGGGCCCGTGTTCCAATCAGACGGGGAGAGTGCCCGGGGCAGCCCCTGCCACGAGGAGGAAGAGGAGGACAACTGCTACGAGGTGGAGCCCTACAGCCCCGGCCTGGCCCCACAGAGCCAGCAGCTCTGCACACCCGAGGATCTGTCCACCAAGCCCCAGCCCGCCCCCGAGGTGCTGGAGGAAGTCTGCAAGGAGAAGGAGGAAGCGTCCAAGGAAGAATGGGAGGAGAGGAGCAAGGGCGACCTCGGGGCAGAGGGCGGCCAGGAGAGAGATTGTGCCGGCAGAGAGGAGTGTCTCAGCCTCAGGGCTTTTCCGAGCACCCGGCGGGGCCCCTCTTTTTCCGATTACTTATACTTCAAGCACAGAGATGAGAGTTTGAAAGAATTACTGGAGAGGAAAATGGAAAAACAAGCAATGCTTTTAGGTGTCTAAGTGGACAGTTTTAAAATTACGTTTGGAAAATGAGAACGAGGCAGTTCAACTATAGCCTTCTGCATGAACTGTCATTTTCTGGGGACTGGTGAATAGGACCAATCTCTGCAAATGGCTTAGACTAAATGAGCAGGGATGTAGGGAATGTAAAGGCTTCTCAGGTCATTCCCGGGGCCGTGATGCCTGTCACGCATGTACAGGGTCTTCTTCGGTGGTATTTTATGCATCGCCAGTATAACAAACTGTGCATGTTCTTTTAGATATCTAATTATAAGTTGATGCCGAGGTGCTTTTAGAAATTCTGTTTTCATTTGATTAATATGCAATACATGGTAAATTTCTAATTGCAAAAATATGGTGCTTGAAGTGTTACCTTATGAATAACTGTTTAGGTGAATTCGTGAAGGTTATAATATTTTGCAGATAGATGAAAATATTAGTAGTTGTATATATAAATATAGCCTTTATTCTATAACCAAAAATGTCAGAAATGGCACTGGAGGATGAGCTATTGAAGAGAATGCTCTCAAGCAGTTGCTGCAGATATAAGGTAAAATTTCAGGAGAAGAATAATTTTTGACTAAGGGAAATGGGCGATACTTAAATTCCTGCTTAGAATACTCAGATTCTCTTGTTCTGTGTCGGCTGTCTTCGTCAGACTGGGCATTTGGAGCATTTTTTTCAAGATGATCTGATGATGTTCAGAGTCCTGTCTCCTCAGATAAGCCCCCACTTCTTAAGCAGAGCTCCCTTCTGGAGACCATTGCTGTCTTGCTCTGAGGCCTCATGCCCCGTAAGACAAATGCAGGGGTCAGGCATGGTGATTCATGCCTGTAATCCCAGCACTTTGGTAGTTCGAGGCAGGCGGATCACTTAATGTCAGGCGTTTGAGACCAGCCTGGCCAACATGGTGAAACTTCATCTCTACTAAGAATACAAAAAACAGCTGGGCATGGTGGCAGGTACCTGTAGTCCCAGCTACTCAGGAGGCTGAGGCAGGAGAATTGTTTGAACCCAGGAGACAGAGGTTGCAGTGAGCTGAGATCTCACCACTTCACTATAACCTAAGTGACAAAGTGAGACTCTGCCTCAACAAAAAAAAAAAAAAAAGAAAGAAAGAAAAGAAAAAGGACAAATGCAGAAAGAGGTGTCACCAGCTAGCCAGTGAGCAGGGGGCTTTCTCCTCAGAGCTAGGGGTGGAGGGGTGACCCCAGAGAATTCTCCTAGAAATCTAAGCTCTGACTTATTTGGGGTACTAGAATAGTTGTCAGCTGATCATTAGTAAAGAAGACTATGGACTGTGTTCTCAATGCTGGCTGAACATTAGAATCATCCGGGAGAGCCTTTAAAAACACACACACACACACACACACACACACACACACACACACACACTCACACACACACACACCAAACCAAGGCCTCACCTCTTGTGATTCTGATTTAATTGGTCTGGAGTGGAGCCCCAGAACTGGAATTTTCCAAATTGCTCTAGGTGATTCTTATGTGCAGCCAAGATTGAGAAGATTGAGGGGATTAAAATAGAACTCACCATTTCTGTGACTTCCAGGACACCTCCCAGGGACTTCATAAGTATTTCTGTTCTTAGCCTCACACTCATTAAGGTTGAGAATAGGGGACTTCACAATTATACTGCTGACTTAGGCCTTCCTCCCTGTCTGTAAGAACCTTGTAAGGGGACACACACTCTATACATAGATACACACTTTTTACATTATACTAGAAGATGATGCCTCCAATGTTTATGGTCACTTACAACGTTGAAAAATGCACGACTGGCCTATGGTGACTCATTATTTCTTCCCAGATGCTTGAACCATGATGCCAGTGAGTGGAAATGACTCTATTGGGTGGGTTGGGCCCAGCAGGTTGGCCTTACTTAGGCACTGGCACTGAGAAAAGCAATACTGACCGGGTGTCGTGTACGTGTGACTGCCCATAAGCAATAACCCTCTGGTACTGTGTCTGTTTATGGGAAAACCTCTTGGTTGGTAGTTTCGACTCTTATTTGTAGAGCTAGGTACTGGTTATTATTGTGCTTCATTCTATCCCATGTCCATCTCCAACTGCTGGGGGCTGGCCTTTTCTGTAGGCCAAGGTGCTGCCCTGTCAGGCCCACCTGGTTGTCATCACTCACCCATGTGTTTTGTCCATTTCTGACCCATTTCCCCTGCCACCTTGCCTAAAGCTTCTCCTGTCAGCCTCCCCACCACCATGAAGTGCTAAGGCTACTATGTCCTGCAGTAAGGGCACCTGCAAAGGAGATGGTGAGGAGAAGACTGTGGGCTTCTGTGGTTACAAGCACAACTCTGGGTCAAAAACCCATTCTCAGAAGGGCAAGTCCCTTCCACTCGCTATTAATATAGCTCCTCAGTGCCTCTGATAAAATTGCCCAGGAGGTTGGCAAAGTGGCCTGGGAGGCCTCCAACTCTTAGGGTCCAGTTACACATTTATCCACCCTGTGGCCATGTGTTGAGGACCTACACATGTGCTGTGTTTGACCACAGGTGCTGCAGACTGCCATTTGGTTCTATGTATCTCTGGCTGGAATGGGAACCAGGAAATTCTAGAATAACAGGCTCTAGTCCTTTCCACCCAAAACAAACCACGTTGGAATGTTTGAGGGATCCGTTAATGTTGAGATGGAGAGAGTATGGTCTAGAATGATGGTTTTCAGATTGTGTTTAGAGGAGACAGAGGTGATCTGTAGGCCTCCGAAGAGTGGTTAGGGGAGGAGAAACTCTCTACTCCCACACCCCCCTCACTCCAAGCAGCTCAAGTTCCACCTGATTTATACATTAACATTCTAAGTAAAATTTTATTTGGAGAGAAATAAAAGGTCTAGGAGATGTAAATTTGTTATGGAGTGTATTCCAGGGCCTGTTTTTAGTTGTTGACTCTGGGCATAAGACACTTGATTAGATCTAACCAGATGGTTAATACAGCATTAACCTTCTGAGCACCAAGGCTAAAACCTTGGTTTTGTATGCTGTTGAGTGACCAACATCCTGGATTGCCTGGGGCGATCCTGGTTTAGACCTGTTGTCCCAGGATAATTATTCAAGTGTCACTTTAATTCTCAAAAATATTCCATTTTGGGTGAGAAATTACATGGACACCCTATGCATGAGCACAGAGTTAAGGTAAGGGTTTGCCAACCTTGCCTAATGAGCTGATGAACCAGAAGGCAAGCCCTGAAGGAGAAGACAAGCCTTCCAAGATTACCAGCACTCCAAAACCAGAATATCACATTGTGAGACTCTGAAAATAGGTCACTACCAAATGCTTTCCAGCTTTTTGACCACTGTCACTTTGAACCAATCAGTGGACCAGCCAAGTGGCATATTTCTCTTTTATTCTTTTTATTCATTCCTATGATTACTCCTCATGTTGCCTTTCAATTCCTCTTTCATTTTTAAAAATTTGACTCCCCACTGGCCATGAGACTAAGGCTGACCTTTCATAAACCCACAAAAGTAACTGGTATATTTGTATATGAGTAGTTGCATGAGAAAGCTCAATGTGCATACTGTATTTATTAAGCCCTGAAGGCATTTAATAAAATATTAACATTGTGTTTTGAATTATGATCTTTGTCTGCTTTGCTGGAACAAAATTATAACAGAGCTAACATTTGAAATCGTTCACATATTTGGACAACATTACACCAAATGTTGATTTTGTACAGAACTCTGGCTTGCTATTTAAAAACTAAAACTCTTAAGCATATAGCAGCCCATGTTGTGAGTATTGCTTCCTGTTTCACTGAAAAAGCAGTTTACCTGAAAAGAGCATGTAACCTATATTTTGTTAATTTAAGCAAATAAAGACATGTTGAAAAAGCTGAGTTAATTATTTGCAGATACCTGAAATTTTGCAGGGAAGCTGCCATTGTCAACATCTCACTCCTGCCATTATGGTTGGTCTCACTCTGCCAGGGTGGTTCCCAGTGCTTGGCTCCTCAGCCCCAGGGATACAAGTGTGTTGGACTCTCCCTCCCTCAGGGCTTCAGAAAGAGATGAATGAATCCCAGTCCGTCTGCAGGAAGGTGACATCTTCCTCATCCTGTTGCTCTTTCCTATTCAGAAAAAAAATTATTCTGGAAGGGTGTTACAGGCAAGTGAGAGGTGAAGGCAGGATTGTCTCATTCTGACTCACATTCTTTGTAAAATAAAGTTCAACAAAGAAACAGTAGATGCTATAAGCAAAAGCTCCAATCTGCTCCCGGGTGGCCTGTGTTCAGAGCCCAGCTCTCCCGCTTCCAATCTTTGGGAGCTGCAACCCGTTCATGAACTACTTTGTGCCTCATTTCCTTATCTGTAGGATGGGACCAGGAAGTCTACCTTTTTCACTGGGTTGTTGAAATGGCTTAAAACATGCAAGACAATGTGGAATGTGCTGGATTCACAGTGATGCTGTGTTAAGAATTTCACTGGGTTGTTGAAATGACTTAAAACATGCAAGACAATGTTGGAATGTGCTGGATTCACAGTGATGCTGTGTTAAGAATTAGGCACTGTGAGGCCAGGTGCGGCGGCTCACGCCTGTATTCCCAGCACTTTGGGAGGCCTAGGTGGGCAGATCATGAGGTCAGAGATTGAGACCATCCTGGACAGCATGATGAAATCCCGTCTCTACTAAAAACACAAAAAATTAGCTGGACCTGGTGCCGTGTGCCTGTAGACCCGGCTACACAGGAGGCTGAGGCAGTAGAATTGCTTGAACCTGGGATGCGGAGGTTGCAGTGAGCCGAGATCGCACCACTGCACTCCAGCCTGGCAACCAAGTAAGACTCCATCTCAAAACAAAAAACAAAAAACAAACAAACAAAAATAATTAGGCACTGTGATTGTCAACAGTGTGGCCAGAAAACTGAGTAATCAGCTTTTCGTCCTCAACAGAAACTTCACAAAGTTGTGTCAGCATGGGGGACTGTCCATTCTTGGGGAGCTTCCCTTTAAAACAGCAAAACGGCAACATATATTGAACACTGTGATATGCCAAGCGCTGTGCCAGGTGGTTTACATACTCACACACATTATCCCCATTTTGCCAATGAGGAAATGGAAGTTCAGGAGAGTGAAATAACTCACCCCAAATTACCTAGTTAGCAAGTTTCTCCTTTGCCTGTAGCAGGCAAAGCATATAATAGCCTATAGCATGCTGGGTTCTCTGGAAGCAGTGCTGAGACACATTTGAATGGAAACTACTTATTAAGGATGAAAAACAGTAAAAAGAAGGAAGAGGAAAGAAAGATTGAGCAGAAGGAGAAAGCAACTTGCAGTGCAGCCCTAACAAAGCCTCAGCCAGTGTGGTGGGCAGCTCTGGGTCAGATGTTGCCCATCAGAGTTGTGCCAGTGTGAACAGAAATGTCCATTTCTCTACACCCCTGCCTGGCTCAGCACCAGATGTGGGCTTCCCTGGAAGGGCGTGACTCTCTGCAGCTGTGGCAGGCCTTGAAGGAGCTGGCAGCTGAAGGCTGTTTGCCAACTGTACTCTCATAGCTCCATAGCTCAGGTGCAAGTGCTTCCTTGAAGAGAGACTGGGTGACTCATCTCTGCCTCACCCCAGTCTGCTTATGCATGCATATTCATGAAGCATCTCCTGCAGATTCCGGTGGGCTTCTCCTCCTGAATGAAAACTTAGAAGTTTTCATTCAGGAGGAGAATGAAAACTCGCTTCATAGCTGCAGCGAATCGTGGGACCAAAACTGATAGTTTTTCTCTTCCTGCATTACTCAGTCTAGATTCCCCTCACCATCAAATACCCACGTGTCCATTCCTCTACACACTGGTAGTCTCGGTGGCTTTCCTAGTGATTTCATCCAGGTCCTTATCTGCAAGAGATCTGAGCCCTTGTCACCATGCTGCTATGGACTGAATGTTTGTGTCCCTCCAAAATTCATATCTTGAAACCATAATCCCCAATGTGATAGTGTTTGGAGGTAGGGTCTTTGGGAGGTAATTAGGTTTGGATCGAGTTATGTGTGGGGCCCTCATGATGTGATCAGTGCCCTTAGAAGAAGAGGAGGAGACTAGGCCTTCTCTCTCTCTCCCATGTGAAGATGTAGCAAGGCAGCTGTCTGCAAACCAGGAAAGGAGCCCTTGCCAGACACTGAATCTGCCTGCACCTTGATCTGTACTTCCCGGCCTCCAGAACTGTGAGAGCTAGATGTTTGTTGTTTTAACCACCCAGTCTATAGTGTTTTGTTATAGCAGCTCAGATGCTATTTGGCATATACCCTTTGCAGAATGAGGCTGCTATGCCTGTTCATTTAACATCACAAGTGGGCCAGGAAGTATCAAAATGAGCCTAAGTAGGTCCTGGGTTCCACACTTTACTTCCTGACCCACTCTGTAACAGCCCTGCTTCCTCCTGATGATCAGGTCAATTACCTCTGCCAAGGTGGTAACTCCTCTCCTTGTCTGCTGGGCCCTGGAGGCAAGGAACAAAAGTGTCCAGGTGGCAGCTGTAGTTTGTAGCTTAATGATACTCTTGCTATGTTCCAAGGTGAAAGTGTACCATCTTTGAGGATGGAAGTTTCTAACCCTGCAGATCCCAGAGTTATATGATAAGAAGTACAACTCCTCTCCCCCGCCCCATCACCCCAGAGTGTTATTGGGACTGATGGCAAGTGGAGCCACTCCCACTCCTGGTCCCTGGACCTATGCAGTCTGTCTATTAGGACATAGCACCATATAAAAGTATTTGATTCAATGCATATACCAGGGGGTGGTAATCCATCCTTCCAGAGTATTTCCTCCAAGAAGCACTTTAGGAAGCTAGCCACTTCTGGGTGGTGCATATTTGACACGATCAGTAGAACCTGTGACCAGGGCTCATTTCTAAACCTCAGTTACTGTAAGCTGAAGGCCATGGCTTGATGCGATGTTATATAGAATTCTGTGCCAACATAGCAAGCATTCCATAACCCCATCCCTTGCATAGTAGTGCTGGCTAAGTTCCCATGAGCAGGAAGGCAAACGTATACCCAGAGTGCATGTCTATGCTGTTATAAGGAACTACTGGCCCCTCAGGATGAAAGGAGCTCATTAGAGCCAACATCTTACCAAGTGACTGACTGGTTTTCTTGAGCAATGGTGTCATATTGGAAGCCCATCCCCAGTCCTCACAGTTGGCATGTTGGCTATTCAGTGGTGATAGTGGCTGGATCAGCCTCTGTAAATGCAGTTCTTGCTGTTGGGCCCATGTGTAATCTCTGCCTGCCATCGCGGCTACTTTGTTCATGTGTTCTTTGCTCCAGGGCTGGGGTGGCTGAAGTCAACTGGTAAGGTCATTTTTGTCTGCCAGGTGATTTAATGTTTATTCGATGGTAGATGCTATCTGATGATGTGTATGAACATGTGATATAAAGATTTTCATACTTCATGTTCACTCTCATTTCTATTAACATACTCTACCCTAGACAGAGAATAATAGTGAATGCCTACTTTAATGAAAATGGTAAAGAATTCCCTTTCTGAAGAAGTGAAATTTAATTTGATAACTTAAGGATAGAAGAAACTGACCAGGGAAAGAGGAAAGAGCATTCCAGACAGAGCAGACAGCAGTTGCAAAGACTGTGATATAGATATAAAAAAAATAAGGCCAGTTTAACAATTCATCATAAACATTCTGGCAAATAATTTTGTTTCTTTTTCTAGGAAACTGGTCTCAACCTTGTGTCAAATGAGGGGATAGATAAGGTAAAGTCTATTCATCATCTTGGACTTGCACAGACAATTGCTATATCATTTATCATTGCTGAAGGACAGCTTCCCTTCCAACCTGTGGCAAGTCTAGCTAAGAAAACAGTTTCACTTGGAGTGGCAGGTTATCCCAGTCAGGACAATGTCTGAAATCCTCATCAGTGTTTTTGCAAGAGCGTGTACATACAGGATCAAGTCAGTTACCCCTTTTCACTCCTTAAGACAGTGTGGTAGAGCCAAGCAGGAGAGGGTGAGTGATGCAAGGTGAGGCTAACATGGAAAGCCATAGAGCAAGGAGGCAAAATAATGAGGTTCACTTTTTGAAAGCTCATTCTGACTGTAGTGTATAGGGTTGGAAGAAAGCCAGGATGATGCTGGAAGACCATCAAGAGGCAGTTTCTGTAATCTCTGAGAGATAATACTGGCCTGAATTAAGGAGGTAAAAAATAATTCAGAAATGAATGGTTCGAAATCTGATGTGAAGGTAAATTGTAATAAGATGCATATTTTTGTAAATTCAAAATAAAAATGCCACTTGATATAAAGTCCATATCCTCACATAATGACTGAAGGGATCAATTAGATTTTTATAGCTGTCATAAAAACCATGCTCTTCACTTGGTTGGCAGGAGGGCATATTTACTAAGTAATATACGTAAAACTAAGTCGTGGTTTCTCTCAGTTTTGCTGTACATTACAATCAGTGAAGGAGTAAATAGTCAAGACTAAAGAAGGCCTTTCAGACACAGATTCTGGGAAGAAATGACAGAATAACAATGCCAAATGAACACTGAGTTAGAAGATCAGAAAATGAATGGAAAGACTAGAATTTCAAGACCGTGATGCAAGGCTGCAAAGAGACCTTTTCATCTCTATAGACTCTGAGGATATCTTTGATCCAGCCAATAAAATAATGCATCCATGAAAAAGAAATTGCACAATCAAAGAGTTAACCATCTCTATTGTTTTTATTCACCAAATGGAGTCCAAATACATTTCCATTTTTTAAAAATTCAATTCTCAAAGGATGATAGTTATCTGGAAAATTTTATCTACTTATCATCTTATTTAGCAACGGTGTAGAATAAATGAGATATTGTCACATTTTAAGTCCCAAAGTCAATTGGCCTATGGCACCACTAAGAGCACCTTAAGAAGAAACAAAAAAAAAACAAAAACATGTGGAAGGAATTTGTTCCTGCCCTTAAGGAACACACTGTTCTTAGCTGGCCTGCTGAGGCTGGCAGGAACATGGCTAATGATTTTTCAAAACTCCTTCCTCCAAATCTCCAAAGCCTTAAAGCTAAAAATCTCTGTCCTGTGAAAACCCAGGTGTGAACACAGCCTGATTCCCTAAAGCACTGTGCCATTTCTTTTTCTTTTTCTTTTCCTCTTTTTCTTTTTTTTTTTGCACATCAGAGCTGAGCCAAGAGTAACTTCCATTCCCGTTACAAACTCACTCTGCAAGTGGAGGAAGACATGCTCATTTGATAGCTGGGGAGTGACCCTTATGGGGTCCCTGGGGACCCAGTATCAGTGGCGCTCACTGTTTCCTCTTCCCTGGATGCAACAATATATTAAGGGAGAAAACAAAAAAGAGGAGGTTGGCTCTTTTCATGATTTTCCTTTTTCATTTTTGTTGAAAATGGAACAGTGTTCTCTTGATCCTTCAAACAAATGGAGGGGAAGTGGAAACCCAAAAGTTTCTCTTACACTCCCCAGAGAGGGTGGCTGTGTTTGTAGTGTGATGTGGGAAAAGTCCTTGTGTATCTACTGCATTGTCATGGTGTACCAATGTGATTTGCAGTAGGAAGTGTGGGATGAATAGAATTTTTATGTAAGAGAAAGTGATGGAGTCACATTCTTTGAATCAAAGACCTCCATTTGCCCTTCATCTCTAAGATGTGTTTCCCGTGACTCCACCCCTTATCTTTATTAGCCGATGAGAAAAAACACAAAGGCTGTCTCTCTGAGCCTAATCCAAACAATGAGTTCAAGCAGAAGTCCTTGCTACTCAGAATGCACTTGGGCAAGGAAAGTGAGAGAGTGAGAATCCTTGGCAGGACATGCCAGAGATTACACCGGCAATATGAAGGGGAAGCAGAGGGCTATTAAAATTTCTGGCATCGTACCTGAAAAATCATTTTAAACTGACTTTGAAATACATGGTGTGACTCTTTTCACAGAGTGGATCTTAATAAACAAATGGTCTTTGGAAGGAAAATGGTTAGATACATTAAGAGACGTCAAAAAGGATTACAGGGACAGTGCTCTCAGTTTAGCAATTCATCACATTAAGCATGCTGGCAAATAGTTTTGTTTCTTCTTCTAGAAATTAGCAGTAATGAAACTGGTCTCAGCCTTGTGTCAAATGAGAGGATGGATGAGGCAAGATCTATTCATCATTCTGGACTTGCAGAAACAATTGCTGTGTCATTTATCATTGTTGAAGGACAGCTTCCCTTCCAAACTGTGGCAAGTCTAGCGAAGAAAACAGCTTCACTTGGAATGGCAAGTTATTCAAGTCAGAATAATATTTAAAATCTTCAGCAGTGGTTTTACAAGATTGTATGCATACAGCATTGAGTCGATTGCCTCTTCTCACTCCTTAAAAACCAATTTAAAATGAAAGAAACATAAAATTCCCAGTAATGGCAAAGTCCTTATAGGAAGAAAAAACAAAAATCAAAGGAAAGTTATGCAGAGCCTCAGAAACGGATAATTACAACATCAGCCTCCCCAGGGACATTCAATAAACATTCGTCAGACATACTGATGTATCTCTTTGAAGCAAACACTGTTGACAGGGTCTAATTCCCTTGGCGGTCCCTCTAAGCTCCTCTCGGAAGACACAGGTGATTCTGTGGATTTCAAATGGCTTGTATTTCCGAAAGCTCCATATGTCTCCATGCTATTAATGTTCTTACCTTCCTGCAGGGATACTTTACTTTTGATCTCAAGTTTATCTACTCAAATGCTTTGCCTTATTCAGACTGTTAGCTCTCTGAGCAAAGGGCTTGGCTGCTACTATACCATCTTCAGCAAGGTTTTAAACATACTTGCAATTGGATATAGCCACTATCTCTTCTTCTCCTTAGAATTCCATCGGAGCAAGATTGATAGATGAACTTATCAGAGGAAGCCTTCAAGAGCACCTCTACAAAATGCTGCTGTCTTAAAAGATGCATGTTCCACTATGGTTAATTAAAACTCTATGAGAAAGAAAGGAGCTTCCAGAATGATAATGGAACGATGCCAGTGAAACTTCTCCCCCAGGGAGACATCTATTAAACAGGTAAAAGGCAATCATTCAAAAATCTCTAGTGATTGGCCAAAGGGTTTACAACAATTTAAGGAATATTTATTCAACAAATCTACAGAAACTCAGTAGGAGCAGTGAGAGGCCATGGCAGTCAAGCTAGGGTCTGCACCCTTCCTCCTCCCCAGCTCCAGGTGGCTTGTCCAGTGGGCTTGGCAGCTGGCAACTCCCACCTCCCCAACCTGTACAGACAGAAGATCTGTCCTGGGTGGGTGTCCAGGAAACAGTTTCCGCCACCCCCAGCCACTGCTCAGTGGGGAGGAGCTGAGTGGAGCAGCTGGTGAGGAGTGCAGCCCTTCATTCCCCATAACTCCGTGACGTGGCGGAGCTGTCCCGGTAGGTTCGGCAGCCAACTGGCATTCCCATCTTCCCCAGTTTCCTGGTGCAGGAAAGCTATGCTAGGCCAACTGAGCAGCCAGTGAACACCGGCAGGTTCCATTTCCCCTGGCCATGCACTGCGCTGTGGAAGGCCTATACTGAGGGAGGTAGCAGAGGATGGCGGTGATGGCTGTACAACATTGTGAATATAATTAACGTATTCATAGGTTTTATATTATCATCTTTATCATTGTAGAAATACATACATAACATAAAATTTACCACTTTAAGCATATAATTCAGTGGCAGTAAGTATATTCACAGTGTTGTACAATCGTCCCCACTGTCTATTACTAGAAAATTTTCATTATCCCAAACTGAAACTCTACACCCATTAAACAATAATTCCCACTCTCTCTTTTCCCCAGCCCCTGGTATACGCTGTTCTACTTTCTGACTCTGAATTTGACTACTCAGGTACCCGTATAAGTGCAATTATATAATATCCATCCTTTATGTTAGGCTTATTTTATTAGCATAATGTTTTCAAAGTTCATGCATATTCTGTGTTGTAGCACATGTCACATGCATATTCTGTATTGTAGGACATGTTAGAATTTCCTTCATTTTTAAGGCTGAATAATATTTCATTATATATATTTATACTACATTTTGTTTATCTATTTATCCGTCAGTGAACGCTTGGGCTCTTTCCACCTTTTGGCTGTTGTGAATAATGCCCCTATGAACACTGGGGTCCAATTACTTGTTTCGGTGTCAGTTTTCAGTTGCTTCTGTTTTGATTTTGAGTATATATTGTCTTGATTCATTTTCTGCTGCTATAAAAGAATACCACAGACTGAGTAATTTCTAAACAATAGAGGTTTGTTTGACTCATGGATCTGGAGACTGGAAAGTCCAAGATTGAGGGACTAGCCTCTGGTGAGGGCTTTGTTGCTGTATCAGACCATGGCAGAAGGCTTCACATGGATGAGAGAGAGAAAGGAATCAAACTCATCCTTTCATCAGGAACCCACTCCCAAGATAATGGCATTAACCCATCTACGAGGGCAGAGTCTTCAGGACATGATCACCTCTTAAAGATTCCATCTCTGAACAATGTTGCAGCAGGATTGTCTCCAACCCATGAACTTTGAGGGACACATTCAAACCATAGCATATACCTACATGTGATAATATTCTTTTTTTTGTTTTTTTTGAAACAGAGTTTCAATGGCGCCATCTCAGCTCTCCACAACCTCTGCCTCCTGGGTTCAAGTGGTTCTCCTGCCTCAGCCTGCCGAGTAGCTGGGATTACAGGCATGTACCACCACGCCCAGTTAATTTTTGTATTTTTAATAGAGAAGGTGTTTCTCCATGTTGGTCAGGCTGGTCTCAAACTCCCAACCTCAGGTGATCCACCCACCTCAGCCTCCCAAAGTGCTGGGATTACAGGCATTAGACACTGTGCCCAGCCATCATGTGTTAATATTCTATGTTTAACTTTTGTGGTACTGCCAAATTGTTTTCCACAGAAATTACACCATTTTCAATTCCTACCAGCAGTGCATTGAGAGTTCCATTATCCCCACATCCACATCAACACTTGTTATTTTCCATGTTTTAATAATAGCCATCCCAGTGGGTGTGAAGTGTGTCTCACTGTGGTTGTAATTTTTTAATTAAAGCACTTGAATTCCTTTATCTACTCAGCTGTTAATGCTGGGTTCCATATTTACTTTCATAATCGCCATTCTTGTCTCATGAATATAAAAATAGAAAATAAAAGATAAATTGTACCTGTTCCTTGTAAATAGAATGCCCAGTGATTTATATGGGGTTCATTTCTATAGCTGTGCTGTTGTTCTGTACCTCTTATTCTTCAAACAATAAGGACCCCACTTGGATTTTGAATAGAAGCTTTGTCTTAGTCCATTTTGTGTTGCTATAAAGGAATATCTGAGGCTAGGTAATTTATAAAGAAAAGAGGTTTATTTGGCTCATGGTTCTGCAGGCTGTTCAGGAAGCATGGTGCCAGCATCTGCTTCTAGTGAATGTCACAGGCTGCTTCCACTCGTGGTGGAAGGGGAAGGGGAGTCAGCATGTGCAGAGATCCCATAGCAAGAGACAAAGGAGGAGTAGAGTCTGTTCAATAACCAGATCTTTCAGGAACTAACAGAGGGAGAATTCACACCCGTCTGCCCACAGTGGGTGGGCACTATTCGTGAGGGATCCCTACCTCTGCAATGACCCAAACACCTCCCATTCGGCCCTACCGCCAACACTGGCAATCAATTTCAACGTAAGAATTCAAGTGGATGAACATCCAAACTATATCAAGTCTTCATTCCAGTTAAGGCATTTTCTTCTGTTTTACCATTCCATTTTCTTTTCCCACTCTGGATTCTGTTTTCCCTTCATCCTGCATTGTAAGGTGAGCTAACAGCTAACTGTGTCCTTGGTTGACCTCTATAAAACTTGCATCGCCAATAAAAAATGATAAAGGAGAGATCACCACCGATTCCTCGGACATACAAACTACCATCAGATATTACTACAAACAGCTCTATGCACATAAACCAGTAAATCTGGAAGAAATGGATAGATTCCTGGACACTTGCACACTCCCAAGACTAAGCCAGGAAGAAGTTGAAACCCTGAATAGACCAATTAACAAGGTCTGAAGTCGGGGCAGCAATTAATAGCCTACCAACCAAAAAAAGTCCAGGTCCAGATGGGTTCACAACTGAATTCTACCAGATGTACAAAGAGGAGCTGGTACCACTCCTTCTGAAACTATTCCAAACAATACAAAAAGAGGGAATCCTCTCTAACTCTTTCTATGAGACCAACATCATCCTGATACCAAAACCTGGCAGAGACACAACTGAGAAAGAAAACTACAGGCCAATATCCATAATGAACATTGATGCAAAAGTCTTCAATAAACTACTGGCAAACCAAACCCAAAAGCACACCAAAAAGCTTATCCACCATGATCAAGTAGGCTTCATCCCAGGGATACAAGGCTGGTTCAACATACGCAAGTCTATAAACATAATCCACCATATAAACAGAACCAAAGACAAAAACCACATGATTATCTCAATTGATGCAAAGAAGGCCTTCAACAAAATTCAACAGCTTTTTATGCTAAAAACTCTCAATAAACTAGGTATCCATGGAACATATCTCAAAATAATAAAAGCTATTTACAACAAACCCACAGCCAATATCATACTGAATGGGCAAAAACTAGAAGCATTCCCTTTAAAAACTGACACTAGACAAGGATGCCCTCTCTCACTACTCCTGTTCAATATAATATTGGAAGTTGCAGCCAGATCAATTAGGCAAGAAAAAGAAATAAAGGGCATTCAATTAGGAAAAGAAGTCAAATAGTCCCTATTTGCAGACAACATGATCATATATTTAGAAGACCCCATCGTCTCAGCCCAAAATCTCCTTAAGCTGATAAGCAACTTCGGCAAAGTCTCAGGATACAAAATCAATGTGCAGAAATCACAAGCATTGCTATACACCAACAACAGACAAACAGAGAGCCAAATCATGAGCAAACTCCTATTTATAATTGCTACAAAGAGAATAAAATATCTAGGAATACAACTAACAAAGGATGTAAAGGACCTCTTCAAGGAGAACTACAAACCACTGATCAAAGAAATAAGAAAGAACGCAAACACTTGGAAAAACATTCCATTCTCATGATTAGGAAGAATTAATATTGTAAAAATGGCCATATTGCCCAAAGTAACTTATAGATTCAATGCTATCCCCATCAAGCTACCACTGACTTTCTTCACAGAACTGGAAAAAAACCACCTTAAACTTCATATGGAACCAAAAGAGAGCCTGCATAGCCAAGACAATCCTAAGCAAAAAGAACAAAGCTGGAGGCATCATGCTACCTGACTTCAAACTACGCTACAAAGCTACAGTAATCAAAACAGCATGGTACTGGTACCAAAACAGAGATATAGACCAATGGAACAGAACAGAGGCCTCAGAGGCAATGCAAGACATCTACAACTATCTGATCTTTGACAAACCTGACAAAAACAAGCAATGGGGAAAGGATTCTCTGTTTAATAAATGGTTTTGGAAAAACTAGCTATCCATCTGCGGGAAGCAGAAACTGGACCCCTTCCTTACAACTCATACAAAAATTAACTCCAGAGGGATTAGAGATTTAAACATAAGAACTAACACCATAAAAATCGTGGAGGAAAACCTAGGCAACACCATTCAGGACATAGGCACAGGCAAGGACTTCATGACTAAAACACCAAAAGCAATGGCAACAAAAGCCAAAGTAGACAAATATGACCTAATTAAACTTAAGAGCTTCTGCACAGCAAAAGAAACAATCATTAGAGTGAGCTGGCAACCAACAGAATGGGAAAAAATTTTTACAATCTACCCATATGACAAAGCCCTAATATCCAGAATCTACAAAGAACTAAAACAGATTTACAAGAAAAAAAAAAAAAAAAACACCCATTCAAAAGTGGGCAAAGGATATGAGCAAACACTTTTCAAAAGAAGACATATATGTGGCCAACAAACATGTGAAAAAATGTTCATCATCATTGGTCATTAGAGAAATGCAAATCAAAACTACATTGAGATACCATCTCACGCCAGTTAGAATGGCGATCATTAAAAAATCTGGAGACAACAGATGCTGGAGAGGATGTGGAGAAATAGGAACACTTTTACACTGTTGGTGGGAATGTAAATTAGTTCAACCATTATGGAAGACAGTTTGGCGATTCCTCAAGGATCTAGAAATATAAATTCCATTTGATCCAGCAATCCCATTACAGGGTATATATCCAAAGGATTATAAATCATTTTATTGTAAGGACACATGCACATGAATGTTCATTGCAGCACTGTTTACGATACAAAGACCTGAAGCAACCCAAATGCCCATCGATGATAGACTGGACAAAGAAAATGCGGCACGTATACATCACAGAATACTATGCAGCCATAAAAAACAATGAGTTCATGTCCTTTGTAGAGACATGGATGAATCTAGAAACCGTCATTTTCAGTAAACTGACACAAGAACAGAAAACCAAACACCACGTTTTCACTCATAGGTAGGTGATGAACAATGAGAACACTTGGGCACAGGGAAGAGAACAACACTCACTGGGCCAGTTGAGGTGTGATAGGGAGGGGAGGGGAGGGACAGCAGGCGGGAGCGGGGAAGATGGGGAGGGATAACATCGGGAGAAATGCCTGATGTAGGTGATGGGGGGGCGGGGGTTGGAGACAGCAAACCACCATGGCATGTATGTACCTACGCAACAATCCTGCAGGATGCAGGATGTGCACATGTACCCCAGAGCCCAAAGTACAATTAAAAAAACAACTTTCATCACAAATAGTGTGGGTTAATCTTTGCTAGGACTTGTCCGTGAATAGTAGACAAGCACTGCATCTTCCCTTTGAGTGGGTGGAGGTGGTGATGTGCGTGCCCAGGGAAGCAGCAGAGCGTGTATCCAACCAGGATTCAAGTTGTGGGTCAATCCCCTTGCCGAAGTTTGTACATTTTAAACTGTAAACACTTCAAAAATCCAGCAAGCAAAAACCCCAGAAATCCTCTCTGGGGCTTTCATTTGTTTAGAGAGAAAGAATCAATGTGGCTAAGTACTCACATGAGGCATTTAGTGATGAAAGCCTACACTTAGTCACTGAAGATAACACTGCTGTCATCATATGTGAAGCCTTGATACTTTGTCTTAAAGTTAAAAATTTGTCTGTAGTATTTGTAAAGCAAGACTTTTCCCTTGGAAATCAAAACAAGAGGACCCACAGCTTTATTTACTCATTCTATGAACGTTTATTGAGCACCTGCTACATGACAGGCACTGTGCTGGAGAGGCTCTGGAGACTCCAGAATAAACATGACAGACACAGTCACTGTCCTGAATGAACTTAACAGTTTTGTGAGGCCTTTATCAGTAGGCCATTCTACAAAAAGTCCATCAATCTGACTACCCTAATAAGCAACAATACAGAAGCTATATAGAAAGCTCCCAAATTATAACCAGGATGATTAAACTCCTTTCAAGGCAACGATCCAGAATTCTACTTATATAAATTAGCTAGGTATATTAACAACTATGACAATTATTACTTAAATGCATACAATAGGTTGAGGTTGTCTATCTAGACATCTCTCCCCTACCCCAGATTTCAAATGTCTTCCCTGGAAGTAGAAATTCCTTTTCTGGTGCTCCAAGGTAACAGTGGAGAAGCACTTGAGTGCTAAGTATTCTAAGAACCATGAAATGTGGTTCCTGACCACAAGCAGTTTATTTCTATCCATCTAAGCATAAAGTATCACATTTCTCTTGGTATAAGGTACATGGTTTAAGAAGGAATTTTAAAAGTCAAGTCTTACATTTGTATTCAACTTTAAAATGTCCAAATCCCTCACACCTTTAGCTTTAATCCTTAGGGAGCTCATAAAAGTCCATTGGCTTGCACGGTTATTTGTCTGAAGACACAGAATGATTTATTTGAGACTTCATCCCCTGACCCTTCACCCCCCGGCAAGCTTGTGGAGTGTCAACACTAGAATACATGTTTCTCAATAGCAGCACCAGATCCTTCCATCCTACCATGTTCAAACTTGCATTCCTGAAAGAATCACATTTCCCCTTAAATTCCTCCTGGTCACCATGGCCCAGGAAGCAGCAGAGCTGAGGGGCTCTAGCGAAAGAATCTGGCTTCGATGTCAAGACAGACTTTTTGTGAATCCTGGCTCTGCCACTGGTTAGCTGTGGAACTGGGATTACGTACCCTTGGCTTACTCTTTTTGAGTCAGTTCCTTCCCCTACAATAATTCAGGGTGGTGGTGACGAGCACAGGCTGTGGACTGGGGAATATCTGGGCTCTGGTCCTGGCTCTATCTTACACTAGCTGTGTATCCCTGGGGAAATTATTGCTTCCATCTAAGTTTCAGTTTCCTCAACTGAAAAATTGGGAGTCATATAGTACCAACCTCATAGAATTGTGAGCTTTAAATGGGATAATGCTTGTAAATACCTCAAGAAAAATAAGCACCCAATACACATTAGCTCTTACTACATCTACTCCAGCGACTACGCCGGCATGTGGCTAGAGTGAGTCCTGACACACAGCTAACCCACAAACCTCCTCTATGTCCCTAGGCTGACCAAACACAAATGTGAGATCATTAATATTGCTCCGGGCGTGATGGCATAAACTTAGGGAGAATTCTTTCCCATCTGCCTTCTCATTTTACTCTATTCCCCGGGATTCCCCATACAGCAGATCACTCTTCCTAGTGATAGACACACATGCTTCTCCCCAGCACGTAACCCAATCAGCTGCAGGGAGACAGATTCTTGGCCTGAGCAGACTAACATTTGCATCTCTTCCTGTGAGCTGCATCAAAGGGCATCTAGAGGGAAAGTACCTCTCCAGCTGTGACAGACAGTCAAGAAGAATGACAGAACCAGGTGCACTTACTGATATTCCCAACACCAGCCCCAAATGACAGCACATTAATGCCAACTTCTGAGAAAGTCTCAGATTTATGTTGCTTCCAGCACATTTAGCAGAGATAACTTCTAAGTTTTAAAGGAAGAGCAAATCTAACAAGCCAGGCTCAAAGACTTTTAAAGTTTTTATTACACAAGGCAAACACTTGAATTTTACTCCAGGCTTGTAGTGTGGCATAGAGAGTGGTGTTTTTTAAAACTGCAGGTCATGACCCATTAGTAGATCATGAAATCAAGTCAGTTGAGATGAACATTTTTACAAAATGGAATAGACTAGAATAGAAACTGTAAGAAAATATTATACATAATAAGGCTAAGTGCTTTTGGTGATGCTTTTTAAAAAGATATATGTAGATGGGTGGATGGCTGGATGGATTGTACTGCCAGTGTGTTTCATATTGTTAGCCATGGTCAAAATAGACTGGAAGTCACTGAAACACTAGATGTACATGAAAACATATGTGCATTTTATCAAAACAGACAAAACCACCCTGGATTAAAGAAGTACATGAAGATAATGGGAAACCCACATCATTCAGCCAATGCCCTCTGTTCATAATGGTATAAATTTACTTCATCACAAAAAAATTGTGTGTGTATGTGTGAGAGAAAAATACAAAGAGAGAGTCCACCCGAGAGTGTATTCCCATCCCCAGTGACCTCGGGGCACTTTCTCGCCTGGCAGCTGGAGCTGTATCAGTGAGGGAGAAAAACCACCTGATTGGATTTAGCTCTTCTGAGTCCCAGCTGGTGGGGAGAATTGATTTTCAACTTATGAAGAGTGAAGACCAAGTCTTTCATTTCTTTTTGCCTCTCACACTATGTCTTATTGCATTAGGTGTTTGAGAACTTTTTATTGACCCGAGAGTCTATGCAGGATGCAGTAATGGACTTGCTGAAATAGTCCCATTCTAATGTTTTCAATAACATCCATAAACTTTTCATCTATTTTCTCTGAGTTTACATAAAGTGCTCCTTGTCTGATGACCACGGTGGGGTCTCCAGGCAGCTTACAGTAGAGGTTCCAGTACTTGAGTGAGAACTAGGGGCAGGTAGATGATGCATAAAGGATCAGGCAACTCCTGTGGATACTGAGTAAGAAGCCTGCATATCAGCAATTCCAGTTCTAGGGATTTGTTCTGTGCTTTTATATGTATGTGTACAAAAAGGTGATTGTACACATAGGCACTTTGAGGCATGCTTTGAAATACTGAAATAATCTAAATGTCCAACCATAGGGGATTGTCTAAATAAATTTTCATACCTACCTTCATACAGTGGAATAGTATATAGTTGTGGAAAAGAACAAGGAAGCTCTTTATGTACTGGTATGGGACAGTTTCTAATAGGGTGAAAAAAAGACTATAGTTTTAAAAAATAATAATAACTGCGAGTATCATCTGAGCTTCAGAAGCTCTCATACGGCCAACTGAAGACCTCCCTGAAACTGTATCCAAGCTCAACTTCTGCCTTTGCCCAAACCTATTTCTTTCTCTTCTGTTACACAGGTGGAGAGGCATAAGGAATCACCCCAAAACTTAGTTACTTAAGGAATCACCCCAAAACTTAGTTGCTTACAACAACGATACACATTAAAAATCCCACAGGTCAGGAATTGGGGAGTGGCTTATCTGGGTTGATCCAGCATATGGTCTCTCATGAGGTTGTGGTCAAGATGTCAGCTGGGCCTGTTTCCCCCACCCAGGCAGAACTGGTGGGAAGTGTCCTTAGTTAAGCTGACTGTGCTTGTCATGTCTGAGGGATGGATAGGTAGTGAGGACACCAACGAAGCTGCAACTAAGCCATATTAGAAAAAGAGCATGTCTTCAGTTCTAACAGCCTGCAGAGGAGGAAATTCTATTACCCAGATCAATCTCCCCTCTGGCCATGGCTTCAGTCTTCTCTGTTTTATTATGTCTACCCTGGGCATGGAGAATATGTGCTCATCATTATTTCCCCACTATCCTTTCTAGACTTAGGCAGTGATGAACTCCTTTCTCTTTTCTCTAATAAGGTGAAATCATCTCATTTCTATTATGTCTCTTTACCTCACCATTCTTTTCATTATTTTTTCTACTTGCATGGGTAAAAATGGAAATATAGCCTGGAAATCGGAATTATACTCCTTTGAATAATTTTTGTGTATTGTATTATTGGGGTCGGAGTGTGTGTCCTGTCCTCCTCACAAACACCTTTTTCACAAATCTCTGCATCTTTTGCAGCACAACTTCATCATCAGTGGAGTCAACTTATCTGATTGTGAGGAGGCGGGGTGAGGGATCTTGACTCTCCACAGCCATCAGACCCCATCTCCTTCAACCTTAAAGCTATCCCAAAATACCTACAAAATCTAACTGAATCTGCCTTAATTAAGCCCACTTGTCCCTTCTCCCAACAAAATTGTCATCCCTGAGACTGTCTAAATAGACGTTCAGGAGTGGCTGTTGACCTAGGTATACGGCATGACAAGCCATATCTTTGACTTTCCAGCCTGTAGTCATTAAGGGCAACAGCTCCTGGTGATAAGATTCTAGAGCTCTTGATTTTTACTTTGCTTCAGGGTAAGAGAATGAAAGATGCTTCCTTTTTGGGGAACAGTTGTTCCTATTGAGTCTACCCAGTGCTTTTAACACAAGTGTCATACCACAGAGAGTCACTTACAGAAAAGAGAAAGCTCTCATCTCCCAGCCCCACTTATGGCAAAAATAGTCTTTCTTTAGTCCTGCCTTTTCTACTACTTTTCTTATGCTGTTCTTGAATCCCTGGGCCTTGAATCTGGTGGCCTCCCTCTTTTTTTTTTTTTTTAGACAGAGTTTTGCTCTTTTTGTTGCCTAGGCTGGGGTGCAACGGCATGATCTCAGCTTACCACAACCTCTGCCTCCGAGGTTCAAGCGATTCTCTTGCCTCAGCCTCCCAGATAGCTGGGATTATAGGCACAAGCCACCACACTCAGGTAATTTTGTATTTTTAGTAGAGACACAGTGTCTCCATGCTGGCCAGGCTGGTCTTGAACTCCCCACCTCAGGTGATCCACCTGCCTCAGCCTCCCAAAGTGCTGGGATTACCGGTGTGAGCCACTGTGCCCAGACTGGCTTCCCTCATTCTGACTCTTAGACACACTCTCTTAGATGTTGTTTCACCTTCAGCTTCCTTTATGTCTAAGCACCCCAGAAAATGACCCTGCCTTGTCAATGCCGGAACCTGGGATGCACTCCATGGCTGCTTGCTTAGCCATTGTCAGATCTTTTGACTTCATTAAAGCCAGTTGAAAGAAAAGGAAAACTGGGTCATGAGCAAGTTTCACATTTCCAGATTAGCTGTCTCTAAAACTAAAAGGGCATCCCGATGACAGATTCCTGAATAATCTCTTCATGGAAATCACCATTCATCTTGGCAGCTGTGGTTTCTCAAGAGTCACCAAAGTCCAAGTCTTTCTGGGGTTGATGACACCCATGTATGACATTTAGGACTTCTTTTGTTCCCTGCCTCAGTTTCAAATATGGTACCTGAAGGTTAGAAGGCTTTACAAAATAATCTCCCGGTTCAACTGTAATTCTAATTTGCTGAGCAGGGGAGAGCTCCAGGATGTTATGAGAAAATGCACTAACAGGAAAATTTATCGAGGAATCTTGCTTTTCCTATTACCATGTTACTTCCTTAATCTCATTCTTCCAACCCATATTATCACCTCTTAAGATTTTGTCTTTGAATCAACTATTCTAAGAATTACTTTTACTCATCCAATGTCTATATGCCCACTAATCTTGCACGTGAAAGATGTTTTTTGTGGAGCTTATCCATAGTGAGAATAAGGAGATGACTGTAGTTTTCCTGATCCAGTCAATTCAGAACTGTCATCTGTTTGAAGATGTCTGAAAAGGAGAGCCCAGCCTAAGCCTGCTACCAACTGCCTATGTGCTCACAAGGGAACGAATGATAAAGTCAGGAGAAATTTATATATGTCTCTATTCTAGATAGGAAATTTAAGAGCCAGGCACCACAATAGTATTTTTATCCTTCTAGTTGAAGATTCTGTCTTTAAGAGAAGGCAGTCATGAGATGTGAGTGATAGCTACATGGCTGGCTTACCATGTCTCAGGATAAGTACCTGGTAAAGATTGAGGGCCACTTGTGAAGGTTTGAAGGAAATCATTTAAAAAGAAAAATAAATGGCAACCCTGAAATGATGAGGAAGAAGAAAAAGTCTAAGAAAAACTATAAAGATATGAAAGAAAGATGAAACAGAGTATTAAGTGCTGGATAATCAGCATCCACATGGGTGCTGATGTTATTGAGGACACAATTAACCATTTTCAAGAAGAAATAGTAGGAAAGTTTAAGGAATAATTATTTGTGAATCCCTAGTGGCTATACAATAAACCCCAAATATGATTGATTGCTAAAGTAATTTAATAGGTTAATATGAAGCAAATGCTTTTGTTGATACTCCTTTCTAAAAGATTTGGGGCCACAAGGTAATAGAATTTCAGTGGTATTGTTCAAACTGGCACAGATATTACCAGTACTCCTGAGACTTCCACTACTTTGATACCTGTGGGAAGTCTCACCCTGCTGAAAGTAGAACATCTTATAAATTTCTAACGTCCTTTGCTAATAACATCTTTTCTCAGAAGCAGATGGATCAATAAAGGAAATATGGCCAACTCTTAACTCTGAGCGAAAAGGTAAAACCTATTAGTAAAGTGGAAGTAAGGTGAACCTTGGGAGACAGTAGCTACAGTGGACATCTGTTATTCTTCGGCATTCTATCATGTATTCACCCCACTCCAGGTAATTGCACCCCAATTCCCTCTGGGAGCATTACCTCCTCCCCCATTGCGTGTAGCCTTATTGGACATGTAAATCAGAGTTTCCTAGCCTACACTAGTCAAGGGATAGGCATCTCACCTGTGCTAGGCCAATCAGACTCACCATCTCTCTTAAGATTTTCAATCTGAAGTATGTGATGGGTCTTCAGAATGTTCATGAAAATGCATATTATGAAAAAACTGAGTGAATTTCAATTTTGTGCACCAAAATAAACTTGTGCTAACTTGTTATAACATATCTAAATAGGATCTTGTTTGAGGCATGTCAAGAGGGATAAGACTTCAGTTTGAAAACAGCCCATATCAGAGCAACATGAAATCAGCTAAAAATGAAGTAAAAACAAAACATCAAATTTATGATGAACCTTGGGTGGAAGAATGGTGAAATCATTAATGCTTTACAAAAAGTTTATGGGGACAATGCCTCAGAGAAATCAGCAGTTTACAAATGGATAACTAATTTTAAGAAAAGATGAGACAGTGTTGAAGAAGCAGCCAGCAGTGGCAGACCATCCACACCAATTTGCAAGGAAAAATTCATCTTGTTCTTGCCATAATTGAAGAGGGCTAACAATTAAGTGCCCTGATTAAGGAAAGCTGACAATTAACAGCTGAAAAAATAGCCACTGCAAACATCTCAATTGGCTCAGCTTATATATGTGACTGAAAAATTAAAATTGGGCAAACTTTCCATTCAATGAGTGCCAAAACTGTTGTGCCCAGATCAGCTGAAACAAGAGCAGAGCTTTCGATGGAAATTTTAAACAAGCGGGATCAAGATCCCGAAGCATTTCTTTGAAGAACTACAACCAAAAAGGAAAACAGTACAATCCCGCAGACAGAGGACAGTGAGACCAATGGCTACCAAGAGAGGACCAGTCAAGAGCGAAGGTCATGGCAACGGTGTTTTGGGATGCTCAACTCACTTCGCTTGTTGACTTTCTGGAGAGCCAAAGAACAACAGCATCTGCTTATTATGAGAGTGTTTGAGGAAGTTAGCCAAAGGTTTAGCAGGAAAAAAACTGGGAAATCTTCATCGGAGAGTCCTACTTCACCACCACAACGCTCCTGCTCATGCCTTTCATCAAACATGGGTAATTTTTGAAACTTTTGATGGAAAATCTTTAGGCATCCACCTTAGAGTCTTGATTTGGCTCTTTCTAACTTCTGTTTGTTCCTAATCTTTAAACAAACTCTTTAGAGGACACGATTTTTATTCAGTTAAAAATATAAATTAGACATCACTGACATGGTTAAATTTCCAGGGCCCTCAGTTCTTCAGGGATGGACTAAATGGCTGGTATCACGGCTTACAAAAGTGTCTTGACCTTGATGGAACTTAGGTTGAGACATAAGTTAATATTTTTTAATTTTTATCTTTTAATTTTATTCTTCCACGAATGTTTGAAGTCTTCTTTTATTAGCACCAAGGCAGATTAATTTCTGCTGAATAAACTCCTGGAGCCGCCCTGGTTCTGTCTGTTGCATAGCCTGATTCTGACCATCTGTCTTTAAGCTTCTTGATAACGCTTCCAACAAATTCCATTTTTGTTTCCCTTAGCCATAGTCTGTTTCTGCTGCTACTAACTTAGAACCTTATTAAATGATATCCACACACTCTCCATTGTGCCCAGAAGAAAATGGAAAGCAGAATGAGGCATCTGTCTGAGATTTCAAATATTCAAGTATTAATGTAGATAAAGCCTTTTATATAAAAAGAGAAGTTGCCTAAGAGTCTATAAGAAATCTGAAGATATTATTTTTAAAAAATGATCGTGGAGTAAAAGAAAAGAGACAGGAAGGTAAGGAAGCAAAAATGAGTAGCTAAGTCCATGTCAGTGGAATCAGATTGTGGAAGATGACACGCACACAAGATCAAAGAATGGTACCTGACTAGGAGAGAAAAGAGAGATTGGTGGAGAAGAGCCAAAATCATAGCCAGAAGACTGAAGCCAAGAAAACAAATGAATCAAAGCTTATGAAAAAATCTAGAGGCATCGAAATGGCTTTCTAGAAAGCTACAACCACAGTGACAATGGCCGGAACTGTGTACCGAGGCTCACATTCTAAAGCTAATGGAAAAAACCAGGGAAGTAAAACTTCTTTACAGCTTTTATTTTGCTTCTACCTTCTCTATGACAGTGAGAGAGCCTCAAAACCTGAAGGTGTAGAACAAACGTGGTTGCACTGAAGTCCAAGACGGGGGCCAAGTTAGTAACAGAACAGGCTTCGTGAAAGATTTTGATTCTTTAGACTTGGATGAATTCTAGCTCAAGATGTAAGAACTAATCAAAATAATTGTAGAATTGCTGCCATTAATTTTTGGAAAATCAAAAAGAATAGAAAAAGTGCCTGAAAGTTAGAGATGGACAAATGACTTTATTTCTAAAAGCAGGTAAAGTAACGCAAATTTTTTAAAATTATATATAATAGAGACAATGTCCTACTATGTTGCCCAGGCTGGTGTTGAACTCCTGGGTGCAAGTGATCCTCCTGCCTCAGCCTCCCAAAGTGCTGGAATTACAGGCATGAGCCACTGTGCCCGGCCAGTAGTACAATATTGAAGTTTGGAAGCTACAAATAGTGAATTTAATGTGAAGCCTGGTAATTTGGGAATTCCAAGAGTTAGATCACCATATCTGCAGGCTACATATTCTCATAACTTAAACAGATAAGGCCTCTCATGCTATCCATTCAAATAACATAGAAAACTGGACTAAGAGTACAAGTACATGAATTTCTAATGGGTTAAAAACTTCTACCCAAGAAGTGCTGAATTGTGAATCAGTAGTCTTCTAGAGGGCAAAATATTGCACTATGAGGCAGGATTCTGTTTTCGTTTATATTATACGATATTTTATCAACAACATGCACAAAAACACAGAAGCCACTTTGTGGCTGACTCCGAGCTAGAAGAAATAGTAAATACACTAGAGGTAAGACTGAATCTAAAAAATTACTGCTATAGGTCATTTATGTATGGAAATTTGTTTATGGATAATTTAGAAAGATGTTTATTAAGAGTCTAGAAAAATACACACCAAAGTATTCCCAATGGTCAACTACGGGTGGGTGGCATAATAAAATTTTAATGTTCTTTTTTTTGTTTATCTGTACTTTATAATATTTGTGTAATGAGCATATTAAAAAAACAATAAAAAGATTTATTTCAAAAAGAAAAAATTATGTTGGCTAATGCAATATAAAAACAAACCAGACGAAAGTTAGCATGGATAACTGTAAAGTCCTTTGTCAAGGTGGAGAAAAAAACGTACTTACATAAGCATAAGATGGAGGCAAGAAGGGTCTGAAAACAGTTTATTTGAAAAATATTCGGAAATCTTGGACACAAAGTGGATACATACCAAAGGGATAGACTAATGCAATCATAGGCAGTATTAATAGAATATCAAATTCTGGAAGAAGAAAAATGATGAGTCCAATGAATTGTAGTCAGATTCCACGTGAAGCACTGTATCCAGTTCTGCACCTTGATGGCCTAGAGCAAGGTCAAAGGAGGGTCTCCTGAACAGTCACAGGTTTGAAGTCACTGTTCATTAAGACTTCCTGACCCGGGACAATTAACCTAGATCACAGGTTCTCAGAAGTCTTTTTTAAAAAATTATTTAAGACCTTTATTAACAAGTCCTTGCAGTTTGTTGACTTTTCTGAAAAAAAAAATCAAGTCGTAAACCGTTATTACAAATTAAAAATGAAGTTCTTGAAAATCTCAACTTGACCAGATATGAAACAATTTAAAAATCTTTAAAGGTATATTTAAAAGTGGGGGGGAGCTTAAAAAATGTTTATTACCACAAAGAGACATCTTTAGGTAAATTTTTTAAGCCGGGTGCAGTGGCTCACACTTGTAATACCAGCACTTTGGGAGGCTGAGGTGGGTGGATCACAAGGTCAGGGGTTTGAGACCAGCCTGACCAACATGATGAAACCCGTCTCTACATAAAAATACAAAAATTAGCCGGGGGTGGTGGTGCGCACCTGTAATCCCAGCTACTTGGGAGGCTGAGGCAGGAGAATTGCTTGAACCCGGGAGGTGGAGTTTGCTGTGAGCCGAGATTGTGCCATTGCTCTCCAGCCTGGGCAACAGAGCGAGAGACTCTGTCTCAAAAAATAATAATAATAACTTTTTTAAAAACTGGCTGGAGGCGAGCTGATTGCTTGAGTTCAGGTATTCAAGATCAGCCTGGGCAACATGGTGAGACTCCCCCACCCCGTCTCTACCAAAAAAGTACGAAAATTAACCCGACATGGTACACATGTCTGCGGTCCCAGCTACTCAGGAGGCTGAGGCAGGAGGATCAATTGAGCCCAGGAGGAGGTTGCAGTGAGTGAAATTGTACCACTGCACTCCAGCCTGGGTGACAGCATGAGTCCCTGTCTCAAAAACAAAACGGCCAGGCGCGGTGGCTCATGCCTGTAATCCCAGCACTTTGAGGATGGGAGAATCATGAGGTCAGGAGTTTGAGACCAGCCTGGCCAATATGGTGAAACCCCGTCTCTACCAAAAATACAAAAAATTAGCTGGGCGTGGTGGCGGATGCCTGTAATCCCAGCTACTCGGGAGGCTGAAGCAGGAGAATCGCTTGAACCCGGGAGGCGGGGGTTGCAGTGAGCCACGATGCACTCCAGCCTGGGTGACAGAGTGAGACCCTGTCTCAAACAACAACAACAACAACAAAACCACCACTATGCTGCATAGGCACTGCAGATAGTTCCAATTGTCTGGTCAACAGACAAATAAGCTCTTAAGATCTTCAGCTTTTGTTCATTTCTTGTGGCTGGAATTTCGCCTTCCTTTCTTCTCGTTGGATGGTAACCAGGATGATGGTAGAGATAGAAAGCCCGCATTTACTCAGCCTCGAGAGCCAGATTCTCAGCTGATGGATCCGCTGCTTTTGTCTCTTTGCCATCTTGTAGTTTAGGGTTTTCCGGGCGTCTGGTGTCGGTAAGTGACGTTGAGGCCGCTGCTGACCTTGGGTCTCACCCCCTTGATCACTGCAGAGGAGGGCCCTGCGGAATCGTGGTGTGAGTCCCGGATGCGCCTCCTGCTTCCCCGGTCTACCCTGTTCTCCTGCGCCTGGCTGTGGGCACCCCCATCCCTGCTCCTGCAGGAGGGCTGGAGTGGTGGCCCGCGCCCGCGCCCGCCGGTCCCCGCAGGTGGTAAGGGCGGCCCTGCGCCTGCAGCCGGCGCATGGTTGGGCCTGGCCTTCGGGCGTGCGCGCTCCCATCCCTTGTTCTTCCCCTGTACCCATGATTCTGCTGATTCTGCTGCTAAGTGCGTGAGGCCCCTGCCGCGCGGATGGTGTCTCGGAAGGTGGAGGGTTGCAGTCGCTGCAGGTACTGCCTTGGACTGGACCGCCACCAGGACCCGTGGCATTTGCCGCCTCCACACCCTTTGCTCCTTCAACACCAAACACAGTTCTCCATGTCCAAGGTGCGAAGATGCTTCCTGAGCTGCTGCTGCTTTATGGCAGTCTGCTGTACAAAATGCGTCTTCCTTAGTGTAGTTCCCGCTGCTGAAACCGCATCCTTCTTGTCCCCTCGGGCAGGTGCGGCCGAGGTGAAGCCCCTGGCCACCGCTCCCTGCGGGCTGCCCCTGGTGCTGGGCTTGGTGTCCCAGCGGCTGCTGGGCCTCAGCCTCGCCGCTCATGGGTGCGGGACGGCGAGTGGCGCCAGCTGCGCTCTCGAGGCTCCTCCCGGGCGGCGAGGCGGTGGGGCTGCTCAGGGTCTCTGCAGTCAACTCCCCGCCCCCATACCATCCAGCTCAGAAGTTTTAAGGTACATGTGACAGCTGCCATCGCCACAGCTCAGTTTGCGGAGGGACAGGACGCAGTAGAATCCACAGGCCAGATAAACCCCTGAAGTGGCTATGATGGAGGAAGTTTTCTAGCACCTGGAAGGCCAGGAAGGCAGACGGAGAACAGGATCGTCTTGCAGATGAGAATAGGTAGAGACCAAGGAAAGCAGGCGGTATGGGGCTTCTCAGAGCAGAGAGTGGGGACTCAGGAATGACGTAGAGGGAAAAGGGAACTAGGCCCTGAGGAGTCGGGGTACCAGGCAGGCAACAAAGGAAGCCACTCAAAAAGGGGAGTCAAGAGGTGGACTCAATGAGCACACAGTAGTGGTTTTCACAATGCCCATCTCACTGGCAGCAGCAGCAGAACCTTGTCACCAGCCAGAAATGCAAATTCTGACTCTTCCTGCTCCAAGATGTCTGAATCTCAAACACCTTGTAGTCTATGTCTGAGCAGGCCCTCTGGGATTCTGAGGAATGCTCACGTTTGAGAACCACTGGCTTAGAGAGTAAGTGCATGGACTCTAGAGCCAGCATGCCTGGGTTTAAATCCCAGTTGTGCCAGTAATTAGCCATGTGATCTCAGTTGCCCAGGATAAAAATGGTACCTACCTCATAGGGAAGTTGCAAGGAGTGAGACAGGCACATAAACACACACACACACACACACACACACACACACACACACACACACACACGAGTACTTAGAGCAGTGACTCCACACATGTTATTGTCAGTTGCTCTTCTCATTACTCATCAGAACTAGGATATTCAGGTGAAGTAGAACCACCCATAACACTGCTCAATGTGGAAGCACAGAAGTTTGCATTCAAGGTCCTTTCATCTTGGTCCCTCACTGGCCTGTAGTGAGAGGTAAGAGGTTCCAGCTGTAGAAACTGGGGAACTCAGGGATCCAGGAAGTGGAATGTAACAACTGGCTTTAAATGTTTCAACACTGGGCTTCCCTTGCTCCTCATTACTCCTGAAAAGCAAAACTAATTATAAAAGATGGCAATTGGGAAGTTTTTAATTCAAGATCAGAAGAACTTTAAAAGCTGTTCTGTCCAGTGATGGAATGAGCTGTCTCCTGAAAAAGGCAACTCTTTCCTACCCTACATACATAGTCTGAGACAAAGTAGTTATTTGCAAAGCATGTCAGACACAGATCTCTAAGCAGGGAAGGAAGTTCAAGTCTCAGTGATTCCTTCCACATTTTGGAATCCGGGAGTCTAGACCTTAGCATTTACACATGCAATAGGCCCTGTTTTTGTTCCTCCTTAGTCTAGACTTTTCTAAAGAAACAAAAATGATTATACTCCCTTCTCCCACAAATAAATGCTAGGCAGTTAGCTTTTACTCTTACCTTTGAGAGTGGTCTTACCAATGAACAGGGGGCCAGCTCTCCACCACAGCAGCATGCAGCAGAAGGAGCTGTGAGAGTGACCAGTGTGATCTAATAGGCAGATTCCTGTTTCCTCCAAATACACACACACACACACACACACACACACACACACACACACACACACGGATGTGTGTATGCACACATAATTGGAGACACATTGATAAGGAGCCACTGTCCAAGTGCAACCCAAAGGAAAGGGTGAACATGAAAAATGGCAAATATTAGACTGGTACTGACTCCCCCAGTTGGGATCTTAGGGTCACAATTTGTTTTAGAAAAATAAAGACATCTGTCACTCCTTGACACTGACATGATCTGATGTAACTGATAGATGTTATAAATCAATAGCTCTTTATTGAGTGCCTATGAAGTGACTAACGACAGAAGCTCCCAGGCTTTCACATACTTTTAAAAGTAAATGGAAAGGAACACCTTAGAGACAGGTATTATCTCCATTTTGCAGATCTCAGTCAAATTAATGGAACAAGGACACGAAGATTCTCTACTAAACCATGCTACTTTGCTCAGTGCCAGATCATTAAAAAAAAAAAAAAAAGTTAGCCTTTGTGATATCAGACAAAAAGCCAAGAATCTACCATAACTGATAAAAAGGAAAATATCTTATTTCCGGGAGAATTAGAACAAGTTTTATACTTGTTCTTGTTTTTATTAAAACAAGATTAATTATGTGCAGATATAGATAATGGGTTAAAAGTTACATGGTTGGAGAATAAATTGAAATTTAGTTTCCTTTAACAAAAATGCAACGTCAATAAAATTTCCTACAAAAACAAACAAGCAAGCATCATCATCTCAAGACAAGGTTATACAACAACAGGCAATGGCAGCATCTCCTCGGAAAGCTTCTCTCACAAACAAGCCCAGACTGAATTTTATGATGACAAGATACAGAATAAGTATATATTTGACAATTCAAAACAAAACTTTCCTCAAATTAAGTTATGTTTTCTTAGTCTTCAAAATATCTGATTTAAACATATTCTTTTATCTTCATTTGTATAAAAGCTTTATTCTTAAAGACTTGTGCCAACAAGTCAATGTTTCTCCCTTCCTGAAAGATTCTGCTATTTAAAACCTTGGGACCTTGGCTTCGCTTTGATTTCTGAATTTAAAAACTTGGAGATTTTAAATTTTCCATTCTATAGCAGCCATGGAAAACATATCACACTACTGCTTATGGTTTTGTATATGTTAAACATCTTTTTTAAAATATGCTAAACATCTCATCTTTTTTCAAAAAATGTATTTTAAACTTCTTTTTAAAATGTGCATAGATTCATAGTTCTACTTCTTAAATTCATCCTAAGAAAATCATCAGATAGGTACACAAAAACATAGGTACAAAGGAGTATTTTTAATAGGTAAAAGAAGGAAACAATTTAAATATTTAATAATAAGAGATTGGCTAAGCAAATCCAGTTATATTCAAATAAGTGAAGTATTAGGCAGCTAGTTAATAAAGATGACATAAATGCATGCTGACACAAAAGGTATTAAGATTATACTGTTCAGTTTAAAAGGGAGGTTACTAAACAGCTTGCGCAGCATGGAAAAAAGTCCGGAAGGTTGCCCACCAAGATGCTGACAGAGTTCATATGTCTTCATGGTACGATTAAAGGTTTCTTCAATAAATTTCTTCTTCCTGTTTTCTTATCTATATTTTCTAATGTGGCTACAACAAACCTATCTCCCTTGTCTGATACATAAATAAATGAATACCACATAGAAGAAGAAAATAACACTTCCCATCATGAGAAAACACTCCTTTGACCCCATGTCATCCAGCTTCTGCCCATTTTCTGCTCCCTTTTATAGCAAATCTTTTCCTGCTGTTTCTGCTTCCTTCCTCCCCTTTCCTTCAAGCCATCCCCCTACACTCCGCCAGAGCTACTCTGTTAATGTCGCCGTTCGTCTCCGCTTTGCCCCATCTGGCCTCGTCTTACTTGTTCCTCAGCATTGGACAGAGCTAATCACAATTTCCTTCTTGAAACATTTCCTCACTTGGCTTTGAGACACCGCTCCCTTCTCTTTTCCCCATTCTTCATTAACAACTCCTTCTCGGTCCCCTCTGCGGATCCCTTCTCATCTCCCTGACCTTTTGTTGTTGGAGTGCCCAGAGCTCAGTCCTTGCGCCTTCTCTCTCTGCGCTCCCAATACCATCTGCGGAGACTCCATCAATACCCACTTTAGTATCTCCTCTGCGTTCCAGACCTTGATAACCAGCTCTCTTCTCTACATTTCCATTTGGGTGTCTAAAAGATGTCTTTCTCTAACCTATTGATCCTCTACTGTTTCATACCTATTAGCAAATCTTGAAAGCTCTGCCTTCAAAATAGATGATACATATGATAGTGTCTCAACTACCTTTACCACTGCTACCTGAGTCCAAGCTAGCACCAGCCTCCTCTGGGTAGAACTCTGCAAAAGTCTCCCATGCTCCTCATTTCCCGGCTACCATATTCTTCTTGCTGCTCCTTGGACAGGACATCATGCATTCTGGACTCAGGCCTTTGGGCTTGCTATTTCCTCTGCCTAGAATTTCCTTTCCTTAGATATCCATCCCATTGCTCATTTCTTAACTGTCTTTTGGCCTCTGGTCAAATGCCACTTATCAGAGAGGCCTTTCCTGCCCACCCTATTTAAAATAAAACAGTCCATTCCAGTTTCACCTCCATTGTCTTGCCTTAGTTTACCCACAGTACCTATTGCCTTCTAACATACCATGCATTTATTTGCTATTGTCAGTCTCTCCCAACTAGATTATAAGTCTCACGTGTGTGGGGAATTTTTTTTGTTACTGTTCACTGCTGCACTGCCAGCTCCTAGAACAAAACCCAAGACAGGATAAGAACGCAACAAATATTTGTGGAATGAATGACTTGTCAGTCTAAGACTTTTCTTAGACTTAGAGGAAACTCTTCTTACTTTCTCTATATTTTTAATATCTTGGGGTGGTGAATTGAGGTTCGTAGTGATAGACAAATGGGGCAGAGTGAGGAATAGGAGTTGTAGCCCCTTCTTCTGGAAGTCTCAGTCAACTACAGGATACTAATGTGAAAAGAAGAGCAAAGAGCAGCAGAAACTCTGGGAAAATAGCCCAGCACCTCCAGTCTATGTTTGGGGGGTGGAGTCTCTTAGCATAGGTGTTGATCACTGACGTTTCCCATTGAACAGTTTGGCCTTCAAATGGAAGAAAAGAAAAAAAAAAAAAAAAAACACACTCTTGAACAGCAAGCTCCAGACCACTTCAGTAAAATCAGTTCAATTTCATGAAAACTCTAGGCAAGAACAGCCAGAGGTGTCTGCAGTACAAATGACCCTTTTCCCTCCACTCCTGCTTAGGGGCAGCCACACTTCTGCAACCATGATGTCTTGGCCCTAGTTCCCTTTACTCAGCCTTGTTTTCCTCGGTGCCGTCTGAACTGCCTGGTTTAGACCTAATACCAGAAAACACTCTTCTCCCACCTTCCTTCATCACTTCTGTTATCTGACATCCTTCACAACTTGCATGTCATCTGACCATGACAGCAAGCATTATGGTGGATTATGTCTGTCTTTTTTGGGAAACAAATGTCTGATATTCATTGTAAAAGGCTCAACAAAGTTACAAAATGCCTCCTATCCCTTATAGTGACCATGAGCCCTTTCTGTCATTACCTTCTTAACATGGAAAAGTAAAATACAAATCAGGAGTCTCAATAAGTTAAGTTCCCTGGATGGGAACTTAAAGGTAGTCTGTGCCTTTGATTTGCCTGTGTCTCTGATATCTCTCTCACCTAGAGTGGGCCGAGGGTGGGCAGCCAGCAAGCTGTGGTCTCCGCTGAGCTGTCTGCAAATGGGTATAAGCAGATTTCTCCTATGGCTTGCCTTTCTGCAGGTTCCTGGAGGCTTTTATTTACTTAAGGAGACTTGTCTTCTGGTCTGAATACTGGCTGTGTTAATGGATTGCTTTATGTGAAATCTATTTAAACACAAACCTAGGGGGGCTGCCTTGCCCTGGAAGAGTAAACTCTAGCACCTGTGGAATATTTCAGATCTTAGGACAAGTCTCTGTTTCTGAGAATATTACCAAGGGGCAGTAATTTCAAATTCCAGGAGAAAATTATTCCTATCTTAGATTTGCATCTGTGTAACACTAATTGTGCTGAAGTGGTTAATTTCAAAGACAGTATTCATTCTCATGTCATTGATTCTCTCATCATTAAATACACACACACACACACACACACACACACACACACACACACACACAAATGAATACCTACTATGAGTTTCGAACAGGGCTGATCTTCCCCAAGGGAAAGCTAAGAGGAAAGGGTCTTCCCAGAGCTTGTGCTCCAGTAAGCGGAATCACTAAGTCAGGAACCTGAAGGCAGAATCTGTGGGATTTCTTGCTGGATTTTGAGTTGCATCATGGTGTATATTTTAACAGTGGTGTAAGCTTAAGAGTTCAGGAGAGCAAATATTAAGTCCCAGAGAAACTCCAACATTCAGAAATAAAACGAGCCACTTGTGAATGGCAACTCTTACTTTGCATGTAATAGGGCAATCAATTAACATGATTCCATTCCAAGTCTGCAATATTTATTGAGCACTCACTCATGCATATGAGGCATGTGGCAGGGCTACAGTATTTCTCAGACTTTCCCAAGGAAGTGCTGTGAAGGGCACAGGGAATGAACTGGAGACCCACAGATTTGGGAGTTAGGGGTCTTAGCGGGTGGGATCTGCTACAAACTTGACATTTCTCTGAGTCTCTGTGTTTTGTTTTAAATATTCACATTAATTTTCTTCTTTCGTTCAATAATACGTCAGAGTCTGTTTTAATATAAAATATTGTTTTCTCCAAAACCTTCAATAAAATGGGGTGTTCCAAATAGGTGCTTACACTGTGGCTTTGAATAGCCCTGACACAAAACAGTGAGTACAAGCACTCCAATTTGACCAGCACAGCTCTAGGGACTACCATGTGGAATTCGGTAAAGTGCCGATCCTTAGGCATGCTCCAGCCGGGCTCGAGCTTCACATGTTACCCTTCTTGACCTTCCCTGACTGCTGGGTCTACAGTAGTCTCCTTTTCCCCAAAATATCATGTTGGCTTTTTTTTCACAGCATTTATCACCATCTGAAATTATCATCTTCTTTATTTTTAAGATTTTCAACAACCAGAAAGTTTAATAACAGGAGACAGGTTAAAATAATAATATACCCATATTGTAGAATGCTATCAAACAATTTAATATTAAAAATGTTTTATTATTTTCTCAACATATTGTTAAGACTAAAAGTGAGTCTACCAAATAGCATGTATAGAATACTATAACTTCATAAAAGAAATATACACACAGATATGTTAATAGTTGTTGTCTCTGAGTGGTAAGGGGACTTTAATGTTTTTCTGATTGCTTCTCTAATTTCCAAATTTCCCACAGTAGTATATATTGCCTCTGAAATTAGGGGAAAATATTATTTATTACAGTGCCATGGAGACACTGGTATGGAGCTGGCAGATGGAAGGGAAGGAGATGGTGGGTCCCTACACTCTACCTCAGGTGGCACCTCTGAAAGTCACTGCTGAGGATCCAACTCCTGGCCACCAGGCTTGTCATGATTCTAGATCCCATCTGATGCCCATGAATTCTGATGCTCACAGGAATGGTAGTGGCTTCACTCCTAAACTCTGGGTTGCCTCGCCTTCCCTGTTGGCTCTGCAGCCACTTCTAGCACCTGTGTAATCTTTCTTTTTCTTTTCTTTTCTTTTTTTTTTTTTTTTTTTTTTGCATTAATTCCCCACTGCTATAAAAATTTTAAAGGAGTTTTCTGTTTTCCTGGTTGGACTTGAATTGATACTCTATCTGACTTATCATCCTTTCCAGTAATCTATCATACAGAAATGGAGGGGGTGACATCAAAGATTTCTGTAAAATATTGCAGCATTATCATTTGGAAAAAAAATAGAAATAAGCATAAATGCTCTACAGGAAATGCTGTGGGTTAAATTGTGTTCCCCCAAAAAGAAGTGTTCAGGCCTCAATTCCCATGCCTGTGAATGTGACCTTATTTGGAAATAGTGTCTTTGCAGACATAATCAACCTTAGATGAGGTCATACTGGATTAGAGTGGACCTTAATCCACTTAATCCAATGACTGAGAGACATAGGGACACAGACACACGTAGAGAACAACACATGACAATGCAGGCAGAGATTGAAGTGATGCGGCTGCAAGACAAAGAATGCTCGGGCTGCTGGCAAACACCAGAAACTAGAAGAGACAAGGAAGGATTCTCCTTAGAGCCCTCAGAGGGAGCATGTGCCTGCCAACACCTGGATTTCAGTCTTCCAGCCTCTAGAGCTGTGAAAGTATACATTTCTGTACGTTCAAGCCACCTAGTTTATGTTAGCTTGTTAGGCAACACTGGGAAACTAGTACAGTAAGCTAATAATTAATAAATGTTTTAGAAGAATTGGAATTTACTCCAACATTGCTGTTAAATATATATGCATATATACACCCACACCTATATAAAATCTATCTAAATAATAACGCAAAACTTAATGAGAAGCTTGTTTACAATGTTGCAATGCAGTCTCCTGGGCCTCACTGTAGGTATTCTGATGCAATAAGCCTGATTTAGCAGGCAGTAATATGTTCTGGAAATCTTAGCCTACCCAGAGGTAGGCTTGTGGGCCACCCCTAGCTGGAGTCAGTCACAGACCTTAATCTTGTTTCCTGAGATATAATTTAAATGATTTAAGAAGGAAAAAGAGAAAGAGAGAAAGAAGCCACTTTTCTTGGTTTCTGCTTTCAAGTAGTCTCAGACTTCAGTGGAGCCTTAATTTCAAGCGAATTGGCCTGTCAATCTTACTTAGAAGAAATTAGTTTTCTGGCCAGGCGCAGTGGCTCACGCCTGTAATCCCAGCACTTTGGAAAACCAAAGTGGACAGATCACAAAGTCAGGAGTTTGAGACCAGCCTGATCAACATGGTGAAACCCCATCTCTACTAAACATACAAAAATTAGCTGGGTGTGGTGGCAGACACCTGTAATCTCAGCTACTCAGGAGGAGGCTGAAGCAGGAGGATTGCTTTAACCCGGGAGGCGGAGGTTGCAGTGAGCCAAGATCGCACCACTGCACTCTCGCCTGGGTGACAGAGTGAGACTCTGTCTCAAAAAAAAGGAAAAAATAAATTAGTTTTCTTCAATCAGTGTTGAAAAGATGTCATTGAAGACTGAGGTGACATTTTCCAGCTTTCTCGCTGTCTTAGATAAGGCTCTTCTAGTCCCAAATTACAGAAACCAACCCTCCGTAACTTAAACATAAGTAAATAAGTAAGTAAGTAAAGAAAGAGAGAAAGAACTCAAAGGAGAATCCAAACAGCCAGCCTGAGAGAGGACTGGGGCCAGGGCAGATTCAGTCATCAGCATCAGTGTCAATTCCAGGCCATTAACCTCCCTCGACCACATGGACTCCTGAAGCCACTCACTTCAAACCTACAAATTCCTCAGAGACAAATCTAATTGGTTCCACTCGCCTGAGCCAATCAGTTATGCTTAAGAAAGAATAGTTTCGTGGGATTCAGATGTAGCAATTTGGGGTCTATTTATGTGAGGGAGGGCCAGTTCTCAGAAAAGGAGAAATGAGAGAGTGGTAACTTCTCCAAGAAGCCTCCACTCTCGTGACTCACCTCTCTAACTCCTAACAACTCTTAGTCCATGCTCTGAGAACAGATCTTAAACTTTCCCCTAGAATAAACCATTCCTACCTTCCCTTTCCAGTTCTCCACACTCCATTCCAGCTCAAGGTATTTCTGAAATGCCTCCCAGGTTCCCTTTCCCCACAGGTCCCATCCATGTGGAATATAGACACTTGCTCATCCTGCTTATTTATGCATTTTGGTGAAATCCCCTCTCTAGAGGGAACTCCTTTAAGATCAATGAGATGATACTGCTCTTTGGATAAATGACACCAGTAAATCAGAGCCAGTAAGTTCTGGTTTTGGGTTATTTTTTCTAGTGGCAGTGATGGGTCGAGTTGAGTCACCCATACCAGTTTCCCTTTTGACCGCTATTGCACAATGAAGAGCAGCCTGGGTGATTGGGGGATATAGTCTATGGCTAACCACACAACATGGCTTTTCCCAGTGGAAAGGATGGCTGGCCACTGTGGGAGAAGGAAAGCTAATTCAGGCACAACAGCATGACACCCTAAATTGAATGAGTTATCAATTTTGAAAATAACCTATGTCTATATCAATATTAAGTCAACTCTCTTGCCTCCATTCTGTCCTTCAAGGATGAGCTGAGTACATTGTCAAAAAAATTAAGGTTTCCTTGGATACCATCCTACTTTATTCTTTCTCCACAGAAACTATGTTAGCTATCATATCATCAAACTTTATTAATTGTGATGACACAGTTTTAGCTCTTAAGAGTCATGAAAAGGTGCCATGAATCTCAGACATGTTGTCCTCTGAACTGAACTAAGAAAAACACATATTGGAAGTTAGCTCACACTAACTGTGTGCCATTGGGGCCAGTTACATAACCTCTCCAAGACTGTTTTCTCACCAGTGAGATGTCATAATAATAATCCCTCCCTCAGGGGATTGTTGGGAAAATTAAATAAGTGTCAAAAATTCAGAGCAGTTTCTGTTTTGGGTCAAGTTCTTAATAAATGTTAGCTATTATAACCGTTTCCTAGCCCTCAGGTAATGTCTGATACACCTTCTCTCTATAAAACATCCTCCACTGTAAATATCAACTTACCTGTCTTTCTTCATTGCTAGACCAGGACCCTAGGTGGGAGCCTCTTCATCCTGCATCTCTAGCACCCAGGGAGCCACAGTGATGCTGGCTGCATGTATGGATGGTGTCTCGAGAGCTGAATGTGCGTCATCAGGACTGGGATGTAATCAAGAGAACTATGATCTCCCTCCCCCCACCTCCGAGGAATTTTAACCTGTGTGAAGGCATTCTTTGACAGATTTTCCTGAAAATCATAAAGAGGGAGTGGAGAGGATAGTTAGGAGTTTCGTGTGAACTTGGGAAAGCTGTTTCACCATTCTTAGCCTCAGTTTCTTCAATTGTAACGTGTAGATAAGACAACTTGCCTTACATCATTGTGTGAGAACTGAATGCAATAACAGGGGTACTGTGCTTGGCCCATAATCAGCATAAATAATAACTATACAAGTAAGAGTCTTCTTACCAAAAGACATAACGACAAACGCTGTTAACACCACCAACTATGCCTCTAGCTTTGACTCTACTTTTACAAAGTACCTTTTAGATAGTAATTTGGTTTCCTCTACAGGCTTACCTAGAGGAGAGAGGGGACTTACAGCCAAGGGGAGTCCAATTGACTCTTGAGTCTTGTTTAAACTGGTCAGGCATTTAAAAATTTCCTCTGAGAGCCTCACTGAGTTGGAACAGCTCTTGGTGACAAACAGGGGTGTTTCTGGACCTGCAAATGTCAAGACCTGATACTGGTACAGAGCACCCCATCTTATCTGGCCACAAGCCAAAGTGTATTTACCAGACATATCAGCTCACCTACTGCTTCTCTTTAACAGCAAAAACCACTATTAGATGGTAGAATCAGACAGAGTGAAGCTTAGAAAGTCAGCATTACTTCACAGAGGAGCAAGTCATATGGGAATACTATTTCACTCTGGGAATACTTTTTTGGAAGGCACACTGGTAATTCTGGCCCATATTTTTGTGTGAAATATCTTATTTTTAGTGGTTTGAAAGATATTAGGGTTTTTTTTAAGTGAGGTGCAGAAGACTGTATAGTGTGCTGAAACTCATGTAAAAATGTTTAAATGTGTAGACCATGTCTAGAAAGATTTATGATAAACTGATAGCCTTGGTAGTCTTTGGGGAGGGAGCAGGGTGATCGAGGGTTAGGGGTAAAAGGAAGACTTTCTATGTGTGCCTTTTTGAACCTCTGAAAATTTTGAACAATGTGAATGTAATTGCTTGTCAAAAACTACAGTTTTTAAATGTTAAAAAATGAAATGAAAGAATCAATTTCTTCACATTTAGTAATTTGCTAAAGTCTCTTGCCTATTCGTTGCATATGCTTGTGGTTAATTACATTTACATTCATGACCTAATCAATTCAAAAACTACATTTTTGTCATTTCATTCCCAAGGATATTTATTCATTCATTCATTCATTCATTCATTTATTTTAGTGATGGGATCTCACTATGCTGTCCAGGCTGGTCTCAAACTCTTGGGCTCAAACAATGGATATTTATTTTTAAATACCCTTTTAATCCTTTTGCCTGTTATTGAGGTTATTGAGGTCCACATTCACATTTTTTTTAATCTTCATAAACTTTTGAGGGCAGAATTCTTGAATTTGAAAGACTGCAAGATAGTTCTGATGGCTAGATAATATTTTCTGGGTAGGTGGTGAGGGAAGAGAGGCAAGGCAAAAATATAAAGAAAAGGGGAACCTTTTTTAGTGCCTATTTTCCTGTTTCCATTCATTGTGACATGATTCTGATATTTGAACTTTTCTTGTGCTTACCCTAAATCTTCAGTCACTGAAATTAATGAATGACTAGTTCCAATGTTTAGCAGATTCTTCATTCTATAGAAGACTCTCTCCTGGAACCATGCCATTCCTTGGCATGGAGGATGTGGGCCCCATCCTGCCTGGAGCCTCACAGTGAGACTAGCCTGAGAACAGAGCAAGAGCAGAAGCAAAGGTGTATGCTCGGAGATTGCCATTCTCTGCCTTCAATCACCCTCCTCGTTCTCATGGTGCCTCCTGCCTCATACTACCCTGAGCCTCCATCCTTCCCAGACCTGCCCCCCTCAACTCACTGACACTCACACTCTGCCTCACGTCTACAGCAGCAGTTGTCAGATGGGAGTGTGAGTCAAGTCACCTGGAGGGCTTGTTAGAGCTCATGTATCTGGTTCCCGCTTCCAGAGTTTCTGATCTAGAAGGTCTGGAGTGGGGACCAAGAATTTGCATTTCTAACAAGTTCCCAGGGTATGCTAAAACTTCTGGCCTGGGAATTGCACTCTGAGAACATCTTACTCATCTTTCTCTTTCCTCTTCTAAAAGGGTTTTACTTTTGCTCACTTAGAAAGGATCTAATCAATGAATTAATTCTAGTATAATGGAAGTGATCTTGAAGTTGGAGGCAAGTAAAGCCAGATTCACAGACAGACCCCATCATTTGTTAGCCATGTGATGCTGAGCAAGAACCTTAACTTCTGTCAGCCTCAATTTCCTCATCTGTAAAATGGGAATACCTACCTCATATAATTAAATAATGTGTGTAATGGGCCTAGACCATGTTAGATATTCAATAAACATCAGTTTCTTTAACGTCAATCCCTTTCTTGATGTACAATGGGCTGGTTACCACTTGAAGTGTTAACTCATTCAGGAATTCCCAGGATAATATGAGCAATTATTTACATACATGCAACTCTTTACATTTACAAAATAAACCAATATACTTTATCTTCTGAAGGAAAATTGAGAATACACATTTTTAACAAACATCCAGAATAATTTTCATATGTACCACAGTTTGAAACCAAAAAATATCTCATTTAATCCTCACAACAACCTAAAAGATGGCATTATTAATCAGATCTTATAGATGAGAAACTGAGACTCAAAGAAGTTAAATGACTTGCCACAGCAACAGAGCTAGATCCCAGACCGCTGGCTTATGAATTCAGCTCTTCAATATCAAGATAAAAATCTTTAATGGTGATATTTTAGGCATCAGAGACAGGAAAATGGGAGATATTTTTGCCTAGATGATCACCGTTGGCGCCACCTGATGTCCGATGAATGAGTTGCATGGGAATCTGAGAGGCTGTTTGGTTAGTTCTAATATGACAGGGTCTGATTCTGTGGCTCCTGTACAGTTAACTTACGAAAGGATGCACCTGATCCAGGTGTCTTGCGGCCTTTCAACTCTGAATGGCTGACCAAGTGCCAGCTGGCTTTTTGGAATGGAATATTTAGTGACCCTGCTGACAGACAAGCTTCCACCTTTTCCATTCCTTCTTTTATAGCTCGAGCCTTAATAAGGGAAGGATGCGGTTGTTCCTAAATGTGGCTCTGGGAAAATCTTAACCCAGGAAAGAACAAATCTTGGCTTGGACCTTTACAAGTGGGGATGGCCACCAGCCAAGAAACTACCCGTTAGGTTATTTATACTGCAAAAGGAAATGATTTACTTGCAAGCTAATTCTTTTCAGCTCATGCCTAATCCAAAATATTGTTCCAGAAATCAAAACCTGGGGTTGAAATTAGCAAAAAATATTTAGCGGACATCACATGGCTTCCTATTATAAATTCACAATTCCATGTGGTTACCTATGACAGATGCTCACTGTTTTAAGTGGCCATTTTTAATCAAGACTGATTTGATTCTTTCTCTGACCTTCCCATCCTAGAATCATATTAGCTTCTTGGAAATTCCCCGTGAGCACATGTGTAAGGAATGCCCCTCAGGCTTCCATGGAGAATTTTTTGTACTTATTTATTTTAAGTAAAATATGTTTGAGAGGAACATAACTATGGACGAAGGCACTGAAGCCAGCCAAGTGAGAAATTAATCCCCAACATGGCATGAGAGTTCAACAACTGGAAATGGGATTCTTATACTTAAGGACACTCCGACCATCATGGGTGTGGCACCAAATCATGTAAGTCAAAAATTTCCCCATGAGCTCTGGGAGGGAAATTCCACTTTCTCATCTAAGAAATGGAGTTTATCCCCCTCTACTTACTGGAGACGGAGGATGATTTTTCTTGATGTTGGTATCCCAAGACTTCATAATAAGTCCCACTGGGAATGTGACACCTGAACTCAGAGTCAGATCTGGTGCTACTGGCAAAGACCTTGAATAGGTTTGCCTATGCTAGACTGCAAAATACTTCAGGGGTCAAAACCACCTCTTCACCCACCTTTTGCAGGTCAGTATGAGCTTGGATTGAAGTGCATAGTAATGAACTCTTGAATAAAGCAGTAACTGTGAAATAGATCATTTTCGCATTGTGGACAGGGTGAATTTGTGGCATTCAGAGACCATGGTGAAATCAAATCAGGAACATTAGAATCAATTTCTCAAGTCTAGCTGAAGATGCAAAGCAAGAGTTTATAAGCCTGGTGAGAACATGAACACATTTTCTTTACATAACGAATTTCTCCAGTTGAGGGTGAAAGTTTTTAGGAGGAATACGAAGTAGTTCAGTCATTTGACATCTAAAGCAGAGCTTATCTCCTGGATATTAACAAAACCACTTATCTTGAGCCATTTCCCTGAAAGTAGGCTATTTCTTAGCCAGCTGAGATACATCAGCTACTGAAATTCTCAATCAAGGAATCCAAGACAAGAAATAAGTCAGGGTTCTTCTTTATTGGTATCAGCCCAATTTTACTTAATGCTAGGCCTGTACTAATTTGCACTATATAATTCTTTTTTTTAAATAAATTTTATTTTTGAGACGGGGTCTTGCTGTGTTGCCAAGGCTGGGGTGTGGTAACATGATCTTGGCTCATGGTAACCTCCACCTACCAAGCTCAAACGATTCTCCCACCTCAGCCTCCTGAGTAGCTGGGACTACAGGTGTATGTCACCATACCAGGCTAGTTTTTTGTATTTTTTGTGTGGAGATGGGGTCTTGCCATGTTGCCCAGGCTGGTCTTAAACTCTTGGACTCAAGCAACTTGCCTGCCTCGACCTCCCAAAGTGCTGGGATTACAGGCATGAGCCATCATGCCTGGTCTGCAGTATAGAATTCTGAAATTAAACTCTAGAATAAGCAAATCTGATGCATACCATAATGAGGAAGACAAATACAGAAGAATAGCTACTGTGACAGTACAATTTCTGTGTAATTCAGAAATGTGAGTGATAGATTTACTCATTCATTCATTCATTCATTCAATAAATGTCCAATGAGATTCTGGTCAGGGGGCCACTGCACAACCCTAGGGCATACCATTCATAGATACTTTCATACTCTGTATAAAGTTCTGGGAAAACAAGAAACACTTCCTGTAACTGCCCGACAGGTTCTCCTTGCCTGCTGCCCAGATAAAGCCAATTTGTCAAGACAGGGGAATTACAATAGAGAAATAGTTTAATTCACACAGAGCTAGCTGACTGGGAGACGGGAGTTTTATTACTCAAATCAGTTTCTCCTAAAATTCAGAGGCTAGGGTTTTATAAGGATTATTTGGTCGGCAGGGGAATTGGTACTGCTGATTGTTTGGGGATGCAATTATAGGAGTGTGAAAAATAGTCCCTGCATACTGAGTCCACTTCTGGATGGGAGCTATAGGAGCAGTTAAGTTAAAAGTTGTGGATCTGGATGGGGACATTTGCAGAAATGCAAAAGCCTGAAAAGACATCTCAAAAGGCCAATCTTACGTTCCGTAATCATGATGTTATCTGCAGGAATAGTTAGGGGAAGTTGCAAACCTTGCGACCTCCAGAATAATTGCTGGTAATCTTTTATGCCTATATATTAGCAGAATTCAGGCTCCTCTCATTCTCCAACCTGGTAGTCTTCCATTAATTTTGCAAAGGCACTTTAGTTTGGGGAAGGGCAGTTATCATTTAAGCTATAAACTAAATTTCTCCCAAAATTAACTTGGCCCAAGCCAAGAATGACCAAGGGCAGTTTGGAGGTTAAAGGTAAGATGGAGGTTGGTTAGATCAGATCTCTTTCACTGTCATAGTTTTCTCACTGTTATAATTTTTGCAAGGGGATTTCATCCCTGCCTTCAACGGCCTCATGGTGCAGTGTGGGAAGGGACAAGGGGTCAGGCCATTCAATACAGAGTGGAAATACCCAGGATGGCATGGTTAGCAACTGTAATCCTGGGATCTCACAGGTGGGACACTTATCTCAGCCTTAGGGGATCAACAGAAGCTACCTGGGAGAGGTAGTACCAGAGGACACGCTAAACGAATAGACGGGACCTAGTCAGGGTAAGAAGAGGGAGAACAGTCCGGAGTTGACAATGAAGTGCTATGTAAATTCAAGGAAAAGAGGGAGACAAGGTAGGATAACCAGAGGAAGCCATTTTGGACCAGCTGAGTAGAGAGAGTAAAGGAGAGTTGCCAAGAACGGAGAGAAGGGGGAAGGGAAAGGTGGGAAGGAAATGGGAGTGAAAGGAAGAGAGAGCAAGAGGACAGAGGAGGCGATTTAGCCAGAGCCCAAGGCCGCTCTGGCTCTCACCCTCCCCACATCCTAGCGATCTGATTCCCCTGGGTTTTCAGCCTGGTCCTTTTCCTGCATTAGCATGTGACCACACCGTTCCTTACAATCAAAAGAATCACAGTCCTAACAGGGGCTGTTGATAGTCAACAGACTGAAATGTAAGTAGGCCTTTTCATCTTTTAGCAGGTAGTAAATAAGTATGTGGTTTTGAACAGGGTAGTTCCAACTTTGCCATTCTGATAGTCTGAGTACAAACCACTCCTGAGGACTGGAGGCGCAAACGGCTTGTTTTGCCACATTATTTCCCAGCACTTCACATTAGGCATCCTCTCTGCTACTTTGCCTTACCTCTGCCCACTTGAAAAAATGCTTGCTCTGAATTCCTCCCTTTAAGTCTTTGCTGCTCAACAGTTGAGCACCAACCAGTATTTTTTTCTAGTTATCCAGTAATTGTTATCGCATAGATAACTAGAGAAAATACTGGTTGTGGATTTTTCTGCAGATTTTAATCAGATTTCAACTTAACAAGGCAATATATTCTGGTGGAAAAATTGCTACAAAAGAAGTTCTAAAATGACAAAGCAAGCATTAGATTTTCCCAAATATCATTTACTCTATCTTCATAATTCCTATACTTTAAAAATCAAAATATGAAAAACTAGTTCAATGAATAACTGCCTAACAACAATAACAAAAATAGCATAACCCCATTTTGAAGAATGCATTCTTTTCTCTCCATTTTACCACTTCCTAGTCAATCATCATCTATTAACTTTTTTTCACACCACACTCAGAAACCGATAACAGTTAGTGAACATAAACATCTCCAGTCTACCTCTTTTACAGTTTTGTTCCTCATTTTTCTTCCCACTTCCCCTTAAGGAGGATTTTTCTCTCTTTCCTAAATGGGCTTAAACTCCAAATTTGTCCTTTAAAAGCTTATGTAGGATCTTATCTTCTCATGTACAGTGCCCTTAGGACTTTAATCACAACACAAAGATCTTCAAAAATACAGTGGCTATTTTTGAAAGAAAAAAAAATAAATTCTAAGAAGGCTGGTTGCAATTGTTAGAAGGTTCTGCAAACAATTATAACCATAAACTAAAACAGAAGCAATTTCACAGATGATAGCACTTAGTAAACATCAGTGGTTCTCATCTTCTTAGCCAGACCCTTGAAATAGCGTCATCTTCTTTAATTATCAAAAAAAGACAATGTATCATTGGAGTCATTCATGACCCTTTTCTTATATCATGCCTTCTACCGTCTGCTTCATATTTTCAGTCTATCCCACCATTGGGTTTCAGTCTATCCCACCATTCCTTTGTCTGTCCACTAAATGGGTCATGCCTGAGTGCTTAACATTCAGCACCCAGCAATCAAGGCCACCTCTCTTCATTCCCACTGCCAGCCATGGGGGACACTTGTCACCCTCTGGCTGAAGCCCTCCCTTCACATTCCCATGGTGTGTCAACCACATTCTGTCTCTACTTCTCCCTGGAAGTTTCAATTCTTAAAACCTGGTAATACTGAATCTTTTCTTAGTTTCCCCCCAAGTTGAATTCCTCTCTATGGGTACATTTTTCTCTCAGAATTAAAAAACAAACAAACAAAAAACAGAAAAAACTTGTCTCATTCTTTTTGCTACCCATTCTGTAAGCATATTTCTAGCTTTGAATCCGTCGTATGTAGGTATGATTCCTTCCTGCCAATTTAAAATGGGCAAAACAAAAGCTAATTCTTTTTCTCCAACCTTCATTTTTTACATGAAAGGAAGAAAAAAAAAGTCAGGACCCCAGTTCACTATGCCAAAGGCAAAAAATGAAGCCAGAAGCTGAGTCATGCAAGAAACTGCCTTTCAGTCCCGGCGCAGTGGCTCAAGCCTGCAATCCCAGCACTTTGGGAGGCCGAGGCGGGTGGATCACTAGGTCAAGAGATCGAGACCATCCTGGTCAACATGGTGAAACCCCGTCTCTACTAAAAATACAAAAAATCACCTGGGCATGGTGGCGCATGCCTGTAATCCCAGCTACTCAGGAGGCTGAGGCAGGAGAATTGCCTGAACCCAGGAGGCAGAGGTTGCTGTGAGCCGAGATCGCGCCATTGCACTCCAGCCTGGGTAACAAGAGGGAAACTCCGTCTCAAAAAAAAAAAGAAAAAAAAGAAACTGCCTTTCCTCTCTTCCTAAGCAGATGGCTGTAGATAACATGTTAAACATCTCCACAGGTAGCTACTCTGCCTTCATCCTATCTTATGGAAGGTGCCGATTTTCTGAGCACCAGAGGAATACAGAGCTGACTGTTCCCCTACCTGCTCCTTTTCTCTTGCAACATGTGGATTAGCGTACCCCCCCTCTTTCCCCTCCAGCCTGCTTTTCCCCTTTAAATAACGAAGCCCTCAAATTCATCTTTGGAGAAAGGCGCAGACCACCGACCGTTTCTGTGATTCTGGGTTTGTTTTTCTTCTGGGAGTGTCCTTAACCTTGGCAAAATAAACTTCTAAATTGATTGAGAGCTGTCTCAGATACTTTTTGGTTTACATACCTTAAAAACATCTGAGAAAATTTGTCCTGTTTATTCAGTTTTTTATGAAAATATGCTTAATCAGTGGTTATTTCTGAGATATGGGAATTGGATGGTTTTAGGTAAGAATTGACAGGAGAATGGCATGTTTTTGCAGTTCATTTTATATTTATTTTTCTGTAACTTGAAGTTTTTATAACAATAACATTATTTTTACAATGAAAAATCTTTCTTTTCTGTATTTGTTTATTTGAAATAGGGCATCACTCTGTCACCCAGGCTGAAGTGCAGTAACGTGATCAGGGCTCATTGGCAGCCTTGACTTCTCTGGGCTCAGGTGATCCTCCCACCTCAGCTTCCAGCATACCTGGGACTACAGGCACGTGCCACCACACCCGACTTTGTTTTTTCTTTTTTTTGTGTGTGTAGAGATCAGGGTCTCACCATGTTGTCTGAGCTGGTCTTGAACTCCTGAACTCACAGATCCACCTATCTTGGCCTCCCGAAGTGCTAAGATTACAGGTATGAGACACTGTGCCCAGCCCTTTCTTTTCCTTAAAAACACCTTTAAGTTATTCAGAAGAAAAAAAAAAAAATTCCACCTAATGCTTTTTTTTTTCTTGAGATGCAGTCTTGCTCTGTCACCAGACTGGAGTGCAGAGGCATGATCTTGGCTCACTGCAACCTCTGCCTCCTGGGTTCAAGCGATTCTCCTATCTCAGCCTCCCAAGTAGCTGGAATTACCAGCATGCACCACCACACCCAACTAATTTTTTGTATTTTTAGTAGAGACAGGATTTCACTATTTTGGCTAGGCTGGTCTACATCTCTTGACCTCGTGATCCGCCCTCCTCAGCCTCCCAAAGTGCTAAGATTACAGGTGTGAGCAACCACACCCAGCCTTACCTAATGCTTTTTAAAACTCCTCTAAGATTATGGTTATTAAATTTTCCATCAATAAATAGTTACTCGTTGAAAAGAAGAGGGGAACAGAGCTAGTGGGAGACTGAAACTGGGGGAGTTTCGGGGAATTGTGCCAAGCCAGTTTTGAACCGCCTTCCAGGTTCAAACAATTCTCCTGCCTCAGCCTCCCAAGTAGCTGGGATTACAGGCTCGCATTACCACACCCAGCTAATTTTTGCATTTTTAGTAGAGACGGGGTTTCACCATGTTGGCCAGGCTGGTCTCAAACTCCTGACCTTGGGTGATCCACCCTCCTTGACGTCCCAAAGTGCTGGGATTAGAAGTGAACCATCTCACCCACCCCACATGTGAATTTTTAAGTACTGGCATGTGTCTTAAGGCAGGAAACTTGCTTTCTTACTTCATTCAAAATACTTTCCCTCTTAAGGAAATTTTTTGGGCAACTCCATGTTATCAACCACCTTAAAATGTCTTCTGGAAATGCTCCTTCTGGCAAGTAAAGTCTTACTTCTATGAAGAGTTCTTCCTTGCAGTGGAATCATAAACAAGAAGTAGTCTCAGAGGTTATCTAAACCAATGTCTTCAATTGGCTGATAAAAATTCTTCATGCTTTTTTCTCTTTTTAATGATAGTGCTTAGATTTCAACTAAACTCTTCTGCTCTCCTTTGTTCTCTGATATCGTTTATCTTTCAGTTATTCTTTAAGGTCTCCTGCACCTCTAATAAGATAAAACAGAAATCTGTGGGGTTGCTGTCTCTCAGAGAGCTTTTCCTGTATTCCACTCCCCATGTTAGATGACCGATGAGCCTGGGATTCTTTCTCTCAGCGTCGTCAGGTTTTCAGAGGAAATGTTGACTTTTGCCGCGAATGGTGATTTTAATCTCTAATCTTCTGGGACCTCATGCTAGCACACTCTTGCCCCACCTAGAGGTGCTTTGGCCCAGAACTTTTTTGGATCTTTGTGGTAGAGACCTCTGGGTTCCTGCAGTGCAGCGGGCACATTCGCAAGCAGCTCCCCCAACTTCATCGCCACCTGATTCTGCTATGAAGAGGAATTATTGTTTGCATGTTAAAGGGGAAGAAACAATGACTGTGCGATCACAGTCCTGATGGAATTTCTCTAGTTGGGGCTACTGCTGGGATATAAGCCTGGGTTTTCTGACTCCAACTTATTCACATCGCTATTTTCTTTATCTATTGCTAGGCTTTTTTCTCCTCTCTTTTACACTCTACTAACCAGCCCCATTGTGTGCTGTCAGGAAAGAGATGAGCGAATAACAAGGAAGAAAGCACTGCCAGTCCCTCCCCTTGGCCCGTCTGAAGTTAAGACCTGACCCACCCCTTAAACAGCAAAGGCCACTGTTTTTTCACGTATTGTCCCCAGAAGGAATCAATGATGTTATGTGTTTTGTTTATTGAAACAGGATCCAACTGTTCTTTGAGACAGGATCCAACTATGTTCCTCAGGGTGGTCTCGAACTCCTGAGCTCAAGCAATAACAATGTTAAGTTTTAACCACTTGTTCTCTTCCTGCTTGTCTAGAATGTTAATAATTGTTAATATTAATTTAATGTTAGGTTTAATGCAACTTTTCTCTCAGAATAACTTTCTTGCTGTGTTTTCGGATTTTTTTCCTCCCCTTTATTCAAAGCAAGGTCAACAATCTGTTAGAGACTGTGCCTATCTAAAACACCCTTATCACTATTTTTCTTTAGTAGAATACTTTTGGGCCATTTTAGGGATATAGCCAAGCAGGAAGAGGAGACATATGTTCCCATGCACCCATTTATGATAGAACCATTATTTTTAAAAAAGTCAGTCACATTGAAAGCACAATCCATAAAATATAAATATTGATAAATTGGACTTCATCACCATCAAAAACTTCTGCTCTTCAAAACACTCCACTAAGTCAATAACAAGACAAGTCACAGGCTGAAAGAAAATACTAGCAAATCATGTATCTAACAAAGGACTTGAATTTAGAACATATAAAGGACTCTTATAACTCAATATACAAGAATACAAAGAATACAATTTAAAATTTGACTAAATAAATATTTCCCCAAAGAAGACATACGAATGTTTAACAAGCATATGAAAAGAGGTTGAATGTAATTGCTCACTAGAGAAATGCAAAGTAAAACCACAATGAGTTGCTACTTTGTACACTAGGATGGCTAAAATAGAAAAGATAGACAATAAGGAATGTTAGGGAGAATATGAAGCAATTGGAACATTGCTGATGGGGATGAAAAATGGTACAGCTACTTTGGAAAGTGGTTTGGTAGTTTTTAAAAAAGTCACACATAAACTCACCGTACAAACCAATAATTCCACTCTGAAGTACCTATCCGAGAGAAAGAAAATCCAATATCTACAAAAAGACTTGTAAGCAAATGCTCATTGAATAATTGTTCATAAGAGCCAAACTTTATGCTGAAACAAGCCAGATGTACACATGAATACATATTGTATTTCATTTATATGAAATCCATAGAGACAGAGATTAGATTAGTGGTTGCCTGGGGCTGAGGGTGGAGTAGAGATTCACTGCAAATGGGCATGAAGAAGTAATTTTTTGAAGCAATGAAAAAGTTGTTAAACTGGGTGGTGGTGATGATTGCACAATTCTGCAAAAAAAAATTGAATTGAGCACTTGAAATAGCTGAATTTTATGGTATAGAAATTCGTCTCAGACAATTTCCTTACTTCAACTTTGCTAAGTGCTTATCTTTAGCTTTATTGATCAGCTTTTGAACCTATGAGCCGCCTTAATTTGCTAGGCATTTACTCATTTCTGGGCAAACTAGCATCAAGGGAGAGGGTCAAAACACAGTACGTTATCACCTGGTGCCATTTACCCTTGCATGAAAACTGAGCAACTTATACTCCAAATAGACGTTTACGAGTGAATGTTGATTTGCTTTAGTGGTGTACCAAATTTTGACAATGTTAGTCAATGCCTTCAAAATCTAATCCTGAATAAACAAATACATTTGAAATGTTCTCTTAAACTTTAAAGAATGGTGTCACTTTGTTCATTCAATTAAAAGATTTAAAGATAAGAAGTAAAAAGAGGCCTCGTATTTTGCCTTTATCAGTGTTAACTTTTTTCATCAAAATCTGGGTCCTCTTACTTACCAGACTGGTCTTCTTGCCACTAAGAGGATATTAACCTACTCTGGTTCCATGTTGATAGAAGGTCAAAAATGTTTGCCATCTGCCCTGACTCCATTCAAACATCATGTGACCTGCCTTAGAGCTGCACTATTTTAGTAATGAGAATTATCCACCTGGGAAAGAGGCCAGAATAGCTGAAGAAACCAAACCAGAAGTGGCTAACAGACAGAATCTCCTTGTTCGGCTTTAAGTAATCGTAGTGAAATTAAATTTTCTTGTCAGACTATCTACACAAATGCCAGTTGCACGTAGGTTATAACTGGGCTCTGTGCTGCACAGCTGAGGCAGCTTACTCATCACCTACTAAATATGCTCTACCATGGCAAGGTAAAAAGTTATATAACCCTTTGTTTGGCAGACATTTGAAACAACAACAAAGTAGCCATGAGCAACAGAGGAAGTTAGGCTATGATTCATTAAACAACTCCAGCTTAAATGCTGTGGTTTGCATAGACTCGAGCACTCACAAACATTAATTTCCCCCATGTCTTGAGAGATCTTTTGTGCATTTGGAAATGGAAAGAAATCTGATAATGAATGTCTCCAAAAGTGCAGCCAGCCAGCTGGCTTTTCCATTTTCCTTTGTTTTCATGATGGGCCAGTCTGGTTCCAGTTGGCATGCTCTGCCAGGTACAGTCATTTCTAAGGGGCCTGGAGTCACTCTATCTCCTTTAGGATATCTGAGTATCTCTAGTATAAAACATGGCGTGTTGATTTGGGAGGCTAATTTATAATCAATATGCTGAACAATAACAATTCTTAGGATGTAATCATCAAGCAACTTTATCTTCTGCCCCCACTGACCCTAAATTAACTCTTCAGGCTAGTTCTTCTCCAGTTCCTGGAAGACGACTCGAACAATTCCATGCTATTTCTGGTTACTCTCTAGGAATAAAATATAACAAGTTATGATCTCAATTCGGTAAGAAAAAATATTCAGATTTATATAATCACTGAAACTCTAAAGTTGGTTTAAGGCTAAAACATTCTTCTCCCTCCCATTTGCAAGTTACAAGCAGACAGAGGAAGGGACTTGGCTTCTCACAGTCTGCTTGTGCTATCTTTACAAAATACCATAGACTGGGGGGCTTAAACAACAGAAATGTATTTCTCACAATTCTAGATGCTGGGAAGTCCAAGATCAAGATGCTGGCCAATTTGGGTTCTAGTACAGGCTCTCTTCCTGGCTTGCAGATGGCCACCTTCTTGCCATGTCCTCATATGGTAGAGAGACAAAGCAAGCTCTCTGCTGTCTCTTCTTATAAGAAGAAAAGGAAGTCAGGAGTTCGAGACCAGCCTGGTCAACAATGAAACGTTGTCTCTACTAAAAATACAAAAAATTACCCAGGCATGGTGGCAGGTGCCTATAATCTCAGCTACTCAGGAGGCTGAGATAAGAGAATTGCTTCCCAATATACCTTTAATAATAGACACCTCCCACACACACCCAATGCCCCAGCCAATTTTAAGACAGTTGTGCATAGCATGTTGCCCGCATGGCAGCCTCTACCAATCACGAAGAACAGCAGTTTGCTTGGCAGGAGGATCAGTCACCATCTCTGAGTTCCTATGCTAATGGCTGGTATGAGTGCTCTCTTCTGCTCAGATGTGAGGATTCCATGGAAAATATCTGTCAAATCTATGCATTTATATGGAAATGAGACATTGTTTTGTAATGTCAGTGTGTTTTTTGAGGACAACGCCTGTAAGACACTCAGTTCTCATTATTTTAAGAAAGCAGTGATCTAACTAGGAAACATTTTTAGGTATGCATCTTTATTTATTTATTATTATTATTTATTTATTTATATTTTTATTTTTTATAAAGATGGGGTTTCACCATGATGGCTAGGCTGGTCTTGAACTCCTGAACTCAGGTGATCCACCCACCTCGGCCTCCGAAAGTGCTAGGATTACAGGCATGAGTCACCGCGCCCGGCCGGTATGTGTCTTTAGATTTACACCACCTTTCTTCCTGAGGGCCACCACCACCAGCCTTATAGAAGCCACCATCGTCTCTCACTGGACTACTGCTTTGTCTCCTAACTGGTCTCCCTGCTTCCATGCGGGCCCCACTACAATGTTCTCCACATCAAATACAGAACTATTATTTAAAAATGCAAATCAGTTCCAAACCCGACTTGGTTTACGAACCCCTCACTGGCTTTCCACTGCACTTGGAATAAAATAGACCTTGGTGCTGGGTGTTGTCCTCCCTGTCCTCCAGCCAGCCCAGCTGAGCCATGCTTCTGAGACTGTGCCAAGCTTGTCCTGCACAGCCTCTGCCTTGCTCTCCTCTGCCTGAGGCATCATCCCCCCAGGTCTTCCTGGACTAACTCCTTCTCTTTCTTCAATTCAGACTCCTCAGCAGGTCCTCCCCTGACCAACTACTGAAGCTAACCTCTCCTTATTTTCCTTACAGCTTCCTTTCCTATTCACTTTTCTTTTAACATATATTATCTATAATTATGTGCTTATTGTCTACCTCCCCCACTTGACTGAAAATTCCATATGGGTGTGGACCATTAGCGCTTCAAGCATTCACTGAAACCCCAAGAGGCCTAGAAACCAGTTCCCAATTCCTACCATACCATCAGTATGTTATCACCTGCAAAATTTGCTTTAACATTCTTAACACCATCAACCTAATTTTACCGGACAATTTGCCAATAGTCTAAAATTTGCTAACTCTTCCAATAAAAATCTAATAAGTAAACTTCTAAGTCAACAGCAAGGAAGCCAGGATGCCGAAAACAGCCAGTTTTGACACAAGGGTGTGGCTTAGGTGAGCTTTCCGTCAGCTTGAAGGTGCGATAGCTGATTTTTGTGGTAAGGTAAAGATCAGAGTGCGGTTCAACAGAATAGGATGCAAAAGCATGACTCTGCTCTCTCAGCTCAGATGTTTTCACAATGACCTCATCATTTTATTTGAAACAATGAGAATTCCAGGATCATTGGAACATCTGTACTAAAAAATCTTAAGGAAAATATCTTAACCTTTTTTTCAACTCTTTGTGTCAACGGACATGAAGAGTTCCATTCAAATACATAATTCATTCCATTCAAATACATAATCAGTATGATTTCTTATAACACATAAATAAAAGTATTAAAATAACCAGTTTAAATTTTCTTAATTTTTAACAATAAAATTATTTATACATTAGTGAAGATTTAGTCAAGGTCACAGCTAAGAATTACTATTATTTTATGAAGACTTATATTTGAAACAGAAAATTAGGCATGAAGCTATTAAAAGACATATTTTACAACAGCTACTTAGTTACATAGCTTTGGGGGAGAAAACCAGCCATGTTTGTCACCACTGAAAAAATAGAAGGCGGATTAAGAAAAGATCCTATTGTGAATCTCATTTAACTAATCAGTTAAATTGACACATTTATTGAGTTTCTACTATGACTTTAGGAAGTATAAGACATGATTCCAGCTCACAAGAAGCTTAAGTTGAGGGGTGGGGAAGGTAGCACAGAGGCTAGTGTATTGTACATTTATTACATTAGTAAGTGTCTTCTTACATTTATGAGGTGCCTACCAGTTCCAAGTTCTCTGCTAAGACTTTATCCATGCCCTATTTCATTTTGTTCTCACGACAACCATCATGTACTTTAACTACATACCAATTTAACTTTTAAGACAACTAAGGCTCAGAGCGATTCATTGGCTCCCTACTGACATACAGCTAGTGAGTGGCTGAGCTAGAATTCCATCCAGATCTGCCTGACTCAAAGGTCCAGAGCTCTTTCTACCATCAAAAATGTGCTGTGGTTAGGAGATACTGTTCAGGCTTTCCCCAGGAAAGAATGCAAAACTAAGACCAGATAATGAAATGAAAACACAAACCCTGTGAGGGCTAGACCGGGTTCATGTTGTTTCTCTTTTTATTTCCCAAACTCAGGACAGTGTCTGTACTGATTAGTATTTTTTTAATGAATGGCGTCTGACAATTAAGCTTTGAAAGCAACAGATTTTAACTCAGAGCCGAGAGGCACTGGGGGAGCTTAAAAAGACAAATAATTCCCAGGTATATAAAATCTGGGAGAGCTGATAGAACATACTGTCCTATCAGAATAAAGATTTAAATCAGTCATCAGAGAGGCTGGTTACCCTTGTAAACATAGAAAAGGAGAATGGAACTTTAGAGGTGAAAGCTGATCTTTGTACATCCAGTTTATTTTTCCCAAATTTACCAAGGAGAGAAGCCACTCCATCTTCCTGGGGACTTAAAGAGAAGCAAATTGAGTGAAAGTGGGAGAGAAAGAAAGGTCAGGCCATTACAGCAATTGATCTTCACTCACAAAGAGAGAAACGGCAGGCAGGAAAGAAGCATCCCCACATAAACCAGGCAGTAAACCCACATGGGTGTGACAGGATGATCTGAGCGTTGGGACACCCAGGAGATCAACCAAGGAGAACTCAAGGCAATAGGCTGCAATGCTATAGGACTTTAGTTGGAGAAAGATGCATGAACAGAAAAGCACAGACTAGAACATAGAAAATAAAACCGTGTATGTGCGTGCGTGTGTGTGTGTGTGTGTGTGTGTGTGTGTGTGTGAGAGAGAGAGAGAGAGAGAGAGAGAGGTCTGTCAGGGTCACCTAAGCATTGACACTGTGGAGCTAATTTCCCTTGGTTTGTACCTCTAATAAATTGTCTCACCCTACCCCCACCACTGCCCACCCTCTCACCAGCAATGGTATATTTTTCATCATACATTAAAAGAATCAGCATTCTGGTTTGTATATATCAGTCTCTGTATCCTTGGTTGACATACATACTCCCCAAAAGGAGAGACCCTTCATCTGTATATAGCACAAACAAAGTCCTATGTCTGGATGGCTGACAGAATATCTTGAACCCTTGTGAATCCCTACAGGATAAATCACCTAGAATGGCCTCTTGACAGCCAAGCAGCAGCTCTCCTGTGCTACAGTACACCCTTGTACTACACTGGGACCAATGTTTCCTTCTGAATTGACATTATCAAGGAGTACATAACTGCAAGAAAATACATTTCAGTTCTAGACTAACAGGAGATCATCAACTGCACAAATACAGCACAATGGCTATGCTACAGTGTGTGACGGGGAGTGGGGAGGGAGGAAAGAGAGAAGGACTGACATGCATTCGGTGTCTAGCTTGTTTTTGAGAAGTCTTGCATACTTACCTTACACAGACAATAAAAAGAGAACTAGAGGCTTGGTGAGGGTAAGTCAATTGATCAGAGTCACCCAACTAGTAACTATCAGGGATTTCAAACCCAACTAGTAACCCAACTAGTAATTCTCAGGGATTTTTAAACTCTCAGGTATTTAAATGCAGGTCTGTCTAGTTCAAGGATAATAATAACAATGATACATAATTAGTATAAAAATAAATGAAAAGACCCTTGTAATAAGACTTAGAAATTAGAGGCCAGGTGTGGTGGCTCATGCCTGTAATCCCAGCACTTTGGGAGGCCGAGGCAGGCAGATCACAAGGTCAAGAGATCGAGACCATCTTAGCCAACACCATGAAACCCCGTCTCTACTAAAAATACAAAAAAAAAAATTAGCCGGGCATGGTGGCACGCGCCTGTGGTCCTAGCTACTCAGGAGGCTGAGGTGGAAGAATCGCTTGAACCCAGGGGTTGGAGGTTGCAGTGAGCTGAGATTGCACCACTGTACTCCAGCCTAGTGACAGAGCAAGACTCCATCCCAAAAAAAAAGAAAAGAAAAGAAAAGAAATTAGAATGCCCAGTTACCTAAGAGTCACTGGTCTCTCTCAAGTACTTTTTAAAATATTCAACAGAAGACCGGGCATGGTGGCTCATGCCTATAATCCCAGAACTTTGGGAGACAAAGACAGGTGGATCACCTGAGGTCACGAGTTCAAGACCAGCCTGATCAGCATGGTAAAACCCTGTCTTTCCCAAAATACAAAAATTCGCCTGGTGAGGTGGTGTGCACCTGTAATCCCAGTTACTTGGGAGGCTGAGGTAAGAAAATCATTTGAACCAGGGAGGTGGAGGTTGTAGTGAGCCGAGATCATGTCACTGCACTGTAGCCTGGCCCATCTCAATAAATAAATAAATAAATACTCAATAGAAGTATTCTGTTTGGACTCATTTTTCAGTCCTGTGTGAAGGCAAAGAAAAAATAAGTGAAATGAGAAACTATATAAAAGCAAACTATAGTACCTAATTCCTGCCCCTGCCCCTGTTACAACCACAGTATGTGTTTGCACAACTGGTATATAGGAATGTTTGGAGAAGTGATGGAAACTTTATAGGAATTTATATGAATTGGTTTTTCCCTTGTGAATTTTATAAGCAGATTAATTCCACATTCAAATTGCTGCACTGCAGCTTATTAAATATTCACTTTTTTAAATAAGTTGATGCATTATTTACAGCAGAGCAGATTCAATATTTAAATTGTTTTTTCAAAGAGTCCCTGACTAGAGCATGTCACCAGCATCCTCCTCCTGGCCCAGGGGATGAGATGAAATGAGTCTTATTTGGTGCAAATCCTAGGAACAAAGGCTTAACCCAGACTAGAAAGCCAGCTTTGATTAATGCCAAACTCCAGGCTGCATCTACTTCTGGACCTCTTACTTGCCTTCTTTTTGGCTTCACACAGCATCTTGTCCCTCATCAGCATTTCTCACACTAAAGGCATCTGGCCACTTGGGGTCGAATCATCTGGGATGAGTTTTCAAAATGCATTGGCATTAAAAGCAAATGTTTTTAAACCTCAGGGTTGAGAATCACTGATCTAACCAAGGTAGTGCCTAATAAGAAAGCCATCTTAAGCCTTATCCTAGACTCAGAGTTCAGACTTTGTCTTGTGAGCGCTGGGAGACACCAAAAGGGTTAAAGCAGAGAAAGAACATGTTCACATTTTGAACTTTAAGATTGGTGTAGCGGCAATGTGGAGAATAGACCACTAGGGCAAAGGAGACCAGGTGTGGCAGTGGTCTAGGAGAGAGAGGACGTGCACCCAAGGTAGAGCAGCGGCCATGGATGGATTTGAGAGGCACTTAGGAAAGATGGAGCCCAGAGCCTCGTTGGATGGAGACTGGGGAGGTCAGCAGGTGACAGAGGGGAAGAAAGTAAAGAAGAACTTATTGTATTTAGGAGGGGATGTGCTAACATGAACACTACTTGTTACCATTAGATTATAACTGCAATGTTCTGATACCTAAGGTTTTTCAAATATACTCTGTTTTCCTAAAATCAATTAAGTGGTAGAGTTTTGATTTATTTTATAATTAACAAAAGGACATTCTTTGAAATTCTTTTTGGTATGAGGTGCTAAATAATATAAAGTAAATTAAAACAATGTATCTAGGATTCTAGTGAAGTTATTTCTCTTTAGCTTCTCTGAGAAGCTGGGCAATGAACCAAAGCCTGGGCTTTCATTCCATCATACTGAAAATACTCAAGTCTCCTAACCTCAAATTTGGAAGTAAGCGCTGTCTTTTTAAATCACTGGCAAGTCATCTCCTCCTTTTCCTCTCTGTCTTACTTGCTCTATCCTAGATCTTTCAGGCTTTATTTGGAGACTGTGAGTTCACAGATGGGTGCTGTCTAGCTGGAACTGGAAAAATTTATGAAGGACAGAATGTAGCAATGGTTTTGGACAAGAGGCAAAAATCTGATCTTCTGATCTCTTTATTTTTCGGTTGTAGTCTGTATAGTTGCAGTGTTCTTTTTTCCTAATCAGAATATAATTACAATTTATTATCATTATTAGGAATTCAAACAATTCAGGGAAGTATGAAACAGAAAGTGAAAATACCCTGACACCTGAGCCTCAGAAACATACATGTTAACAGTTCGATGTATACTCTTCCAGATTCCTGCTGTAACATAGGATTAAGGCTTGGAATTAGGCAGGCATTGAGCCTGCCTGGAGGTCAGGGCTCCAGGCAGATGGAGAGCATGTGTTCTTAAGAGAATGCACGACACATCAGGGAAGCTGGAGGTTCCCTGTCGCGCTGGGATCCGAAGTGTGAGGTGGGCGTGGTGATTTACAAGGAATGGAGGTCGGCAAGGACCCTTTAGAGTGTGTGTGCACACGTGTATACCTTTTAAGAAAATCAGATCCTACTATGCATTATCTTCTAAAACTTATTTTTCCACGTGGAAATCTTCCCACATCAGTGCATTTAATAATTCATCCTTTTAAAAGGGCCATATAGTACTCTATTATTTGGATGGACAAAATTTGTTTAGCCAACCCACTACCAATTTGAGTAGCTTCCAGTTTTTGCTATTAAGAGCAAATCAACATTATTAAGTAAATACCCACAGAAGAATATTTCAAGGTTTAACTTCTAGGATTGATATTGTTAGGTCAATGGCTATTTAAAATTTTTTATTACCTACTGTATATGGGATTGGCTAATTCCTTACACCCTTCCCAGCACTGGATGCCATTTATTTATTTGTTGTCACTCTTATGGGCAAAAAACGAAGGTCATTTTAAATGTTATTTTAATGACCATTGCAATTGAACACCTTTTCACATCTTTCTTGCTACAGATAATCTGTGAATTACTAGTCCATGCCTTTTATATCTGATTATTTTATTTTATTTTACTTTTGAGACAGAATCTTGCTCTGTCACCCAGGCTGGAGTTCAGCGGCACAATCTCGGCTCACTGCAAACTCCACCTCCCAGGTTCAAGTGATTCTCCTGCCTCAGCCTCCCAAGTAGCTGAGATTACAGGCACAGGCCACCACACCTGGCTGATTTTTGTATTTTGTAGAGACAGCATTTCACCGTGTTGACCAGGCTGGTCTCAAACTCCTGACCTCAAGTGATCTGGCCACCTCAGCCTCCCAAAGTGCTGGGATTACAGGTGTGAGCTACCACGCCCAGCCTGTGTCTGATTATTTTAGATCAACCACACAGAGAGATAGTTAACCTAAAGTAATCAGATACAATAGGCTACTGTAGAGCTGACTAGTTTTTGTTTTTGTTTTTTGGTGGCACTAGGACTTACCAGGCCATGCCTTAGTCCAGGTGCCGGGCTTGCCCGTGGTACTCTTGTTGTATAAAGCCTGGACAATCTGCCAATTCACCATGAGCAGTGACACTAGGAAGCTAACATCCAGAAGGATGTTGTAAACAAGGTCATCGTCTGTCCTCTTCACATGGCCAAAGGTCATGGCCAGACACAGCACCTCCGTCTGGAACTTGACTGTGGACTTCACCTCATCAACTCTGGCCACCATGTTTTCATTGTGCATGGACAGGGTAGGGCATTTGCTAGCTGTATTCAGTCTGGGGCCGAGGATGCTCTTCAGGACGTCAAAGCTCCCGTGGTGATAGCCACAGCCTTGGCTTCCGCACAGTGTTGTTGGTCCCCAGGGCACACATGGAGGGTCTGGGGCGGGGAGTGGACGAAAGGCTGCCGGGGAAGTGCTTGTCCTTCTGAGTGTCATAGTTCTTCAAGGTGATCTTCAGCTACACCCAGAAATGTGCAGTGCCTGCACTGGTTCCTGTGTGGGGCGCTTTGTACAGAGTGTCTCAAGAGGCTTTGCTGCTCTTGGTGTCTCATGCCACAGAAACCAGAAAAGAACGTTACTGTTGAGTCTTGCACCTTCATTTAACTAAAGAGTTTGCTATGTTGGTGAAACAATGAAAGTCAGTGACCTTCAGTATCTTGGAATCATTTGTGCCTTTAGGTTTTTACTGAAATTGCAGGACATTGAACTTCCTTCATAACTAGCCATGTTTGTTCTTGGCTTTTTCTGTTGGCCTCTACCACCTTGTCTATGGACCTCAGAACTTCTGATTTCCACCAGTGCATTTAATTGTTTTTGAGAAGGACGTTTAAAATGCTTCTCAGGATTGCTTTGGGAATCACACCTTCACTTTCCATTTATGGATTTATCGTTTTCTGGGAAGCAGACACATCTCTTCTTTTGAATGCGGCCTGGTCTGTCTTTCTATTTAGACTTCACAGTTCTCCATCAGCAACCAGCCCTGATCTTGTACTGTTTGGAATCCAAATTAGAGTCCACATGTCTGTTCCAACTAGTGCTGGAGTGAAACTCACACCAGATTTTCCCCCTACATTTTTATACTTAGTCTGTAGCTGGACAAATTGGAAGAAATAAGTTATCCTAGAAATTGTGGTACAGACTTCTTTCTACACAGCCAAGGGTGGGGTAAAAAACACAGTAAGGAATTTTAAATACAGATGTCAAGAGCCATTGGAATCATAGATTGAGGAATGTTTAGAGTAGGTTTTAGAATCATAGAATTTGGAGTGAAAATGCCCTTTTGATGAGACACAAATCAACTTCGTCGTTTTGCGGGTGAGTCCAAGGCAGATCAGACAGCTGCTCAGCTTGCCCAGCCAGCAAGTGACAGAGCTGAAATGCAGCTTTCCTGACTCCTAGTCCACAGCCGTTCTTCTTTGAGGCTGCCTCCTTTCCTCTGGTTGGAAGAAGACATTTATTTAGAAGATTCATATCCCAGAAGTCACTTTGCTGGTCACCTATCACAAGGGAGGAACTGAGTCTCAAGGAGATGAAGTGACTCGATGAGGGTCACAGGGCTGGCAGGCAACATGCCCATCCCGGGGCATAGGTTGCACTGCCTCTCGTTGCCAAGGAGAGCTCTACCAAGTCACTTTAGCATCTTCTGCTGGGGATGGCCAAAGTTCTTGGAGCAGATGGAAACATTCCTGAAGTCTCACACTCTGGTGGCTGCTCTCAGAAATCCTAAGAGGCCTTCCTTCTTTCAGTACTCTGAGAAAACAGTCTGTCCTTTAAGATAGTCTAACCCTACACCTTACATCTTATTGAAAATAAACCTTTTTGATTCTGCTGGGTTTGTGACTTGCGTAATAGTGCGTGTGTTCAGAATAGTTGTATTTCATTTTCTTGTAGTAAAATATGTCACTCTTTTCCTCCTAAGTAAGTTGGGTTCTTTTGTTTTTAAGGAATACTGCTGTAAGTGAGCTTGAGACAAGGGGGTTTTACTGCAGGAACTGAGATAGCTTTGGGGACTGAGGCCGCCTGAGAAACTGGTCAGCTCCGGGGACCCACTGCTGTCTCCATTGCTTTCTCACGGCTTCTTGTCCTTCCTTGCGCTTCTGCTCAGATCTCCTCTCTACTGCCTGGCTTATCCTGCTTGTCAGAGGGTTCTGAACTGTGACTTACTCAGAATTTTGCTTGCTATGTCCCAGACTCTCCCTCAGGGCATCTCTAAGGATGTAGGAAAAAACCAAACTCTGTTTCTCCCACTATGCTCTTACAACATACAATGCTTCTGTGAACAAACGTGTGGGTGTATCTTCTCAACCTCAAGCAAGCAATAAGTTCTGCAGCAGACACCAGCTAGGTGTCCTCTAATTCAATTCAGTTCTGACACTGTCTACCTGGAGAAGGGGTCAGGTCCCACAAGACTGCCCCCACTTCCAATGACAATCACAAGTCCCAGGTTGTTTCACCTGTGCTCTGACCAGCCAGCTATAAATCAGGGATCCCACAATCCCCTCCTCAGGTTTGATTAATTTGCTAGAGTGGCTCACAGAACTCAGGGAAACACTTAGGTTTACTGGTTTATCTTAAAAGGTGTTACAAAAAATATAGATAAAAGCCAGATGAAAGAGAGGCATAGGGCAAAGTATGTGGGAAGAGGCAAGGAGCTTCCAAGCCCTCCCCAGGCGAGCCACACTCCAGGAACCTTCCCCTGGAGGTGCAGCTATCTGGAAGTTCCATAAACCCAGCACTTTGAGGTTTTAGGAAAGCTTCATTTAGGCATGATTGACAAAATCAATGGCCATTGATGATCAACTTAAACTTCAGCCTCCCCAGAGGTTAGAGAATGGGGCTGAACATCCCAACCCTATAATCCTCCCTTGGTCTTTCATGGGATCAGCCCCCATCCTGAATCAACCTATGGCTGCCAGCCACCAGTCATCTCATTTGCATACAAAAGATACTCTTATCAACTTTGGAGATTTCAAGGATGTTAGGAGCTGTACATCAGAAAACGAGACAAAAATCAAATATATTTTTTATAATATCACAGCATCCTTGCAGTTTCTGTTCTTGTTGCTGTGGGCTCATTCCTTCTGTGTTTCCTAGTTTTAGTTCTTGAAAGACAGAGAACATGATTGGCTCAACTCATCTTTCTTGCACTAGGACATAGCTCATAGTTACTGTCCAGCCTATGGGAATGGCTGCCCTTTGGTCAGGTGCCTACCTTGTACCAATGAGATATGGCCAAAGAGGGGTTTCATCACATGGCAAATTATCTGGCGAATTAAGCATCTGTTGGTGGAGCAATGTTTTTAGAAGGGGCAGAGGCATTGCAAGCATGTCTAATGTATCTGCCTTAAAAAAAAAAATTAAGCTTCAAGTGCCATGGAACTGAATCTGCTAATTGGTGTCTTTTGTAAATTTCTTGGGAATTACAAAAAAAAGAAAATGTTATTCAGGAACTCCTTCAACTATCTAGCAGTGAGTCATGGCAATGCTATAATTTTCCATCCGTGAACTGCTTGGCTATTTTCCAAGTACTCCTATTGGGTTCCACTCCCCTGAGGCTGAATTTTCAGTGTGCCACTGGCAGAGAATGAATATATGCCTCGGCCTCTGAGCTTTGACTTAAGAATGTCTTATGATCTCTATATTCCTGACCTGGTCGATTCCTTTATGACACCTTTAATGAATAGAGGTGAATCTGCAACACTGAATATAAGCCTTATGCTCATATGTAAACCCTATGCTATGGCCCATATGATAGAAATTAGTTGATTTAGGAGTTTGGGAGGATGCATGGGAGTTGGGTAGACATGTAGGAAAAAAGAGTTAACCTTTACTGAGCATCTACCATGAACCTGGCGTGAGTATTCTCATTAAATAGATGAGGAACCTGAGGTTGAGAGAAGGCGAGACACCTGCCCAACAACACACAGCGAGCAAGTAGTAGAGCTAGAATTTAACCCAGATCTCTCTGATTCCAAATCACACTCTTTGCATCATGCATTGGAATTGGTGGTTGAAAAGCGGGTAGAGGGAGATATTGCAGGTGAAGAAAATAGAGACCATTGCAGGTAAAGATGTGAAGGTGGGCAAATAGAAAGCAGTGCATGCACTGGAGTGACAGATTTCTGTTGGAATACAGCAAGATTAACTGTCAGAGGCAGCCAGATTCTTGCACAATATAAAGTCCAGGCCAGGGCGTAACTGACATTTTTGGAGGCCTTGGGGACTCACTGAAGGCGAGGCGAGGCATGATGTCTCCGAGCAGCTGTTCAGATTAGAAGGATTAGCCTGGAGACAGGTGACAGATGGATTGGAATAGGAAGAGGTTCGAGGTGATTCAGGCACTCATAGCTATGGAGGGCCCCTGTAATCTCAGGGAATGTTTCACAGCTGGCTTCGTCTTCTTACGCAAGGACGCTTTTTAGTCCCTCTTCCTCCTCATCACTTTAATAGTCACAAGCTCAAAATTGCCTGTCCTCCACAGAAACTAAGTTTTGCTATACAGCATCACCTTTGATGAAGAGAAATGCGGTCAATTTTTTTTTTTTTTTTTTTTTTTTTTTTGAGACGGAGTTTCGCTCTTGTTGCCCAGGCTGGAGTGCAATGGCGTGATCTCGGCTCACCGCAACCTCCGCCTCCCGGGTTCAGGCAATTCTCCTGCCTCAGCCTCTT
>NW_022436941.1:67646713-67721871 GCF_009761245.1 Sapajus apella
TCACCATTTTGACCAGGATGGTCTCGATCTCTTGACCTCGTGATCCACCCGCCTCAGCCTCCCAAAGTGCTGGGATTACAGGCTTGAGCCACCGCGCCCGGCCGCGGTCAATTTTTTGTAATAATTTTTATCTGAAGCCTCCAAATGCTGCACTTTTGATTTTTAAAAACAGAACTACTGCAAAGGGTAGCGAGTACTGGGAAGCTGGGGCTGTGGTCTAAATTTCCCCTCAAAGTCTTAACCACGGGTGAGATTTTGTATGTGTATCAATCATACCATTTCCATCCTCATTCTCTGTTCCTGTCACTCCAAGTGTGAGAAGAGAGAGATGATTAAGATGAAGCCCAGTTCCTAGGACTTTACCTTCTAGTTCTCCTTTTTCTTTTCCAAAGTAAAATCACCATGAAATTATAAGAAGTTGCAGGCAATTTGGCTAAGGTATTTGTGGATTTGCCTTGGGAAGAATAAAAATCAACAAATGTTATTTTCTTCCCTGCCTTTTGCAGCTATTGAGGGCATTTATATAATTATATAATGCTTATTGGTGCTGAAATATGTCTTTCTGTCACCAGAGATTAAGTATCAAGTTTGGCGATGAATTAGTTTGCAACTTTTATTGGTGAAAAAACTGAGGTGGAGTTTAACCCCTAGACTCTGAGGGGCTCAGTAGCTGGAAATCCAGCAGGTAAAAACGGCAGCAGGATTGTAGCACATCTGTAGTCCCAGCTACTTGGGAGGCTGAAGAGGAAGAATTGTTTGAGGCTAGGAATTTGAGACCAGCCTGGGCAATGTAGTAAGACCCCACCTCTAAAAACCAAAAATCAGCTGGACGTGGTGGCACACGCCTGTAGTCCCGGCTACGCAGGTGGCTGAGGTGAGCAGATCACTTGAGCCCAGGAGTTTGAGTACAGACTGGGTAACAGAGTAAGACCCTGTTTCTAAGAAAAAAGAAAAATGGCAACAGGTTGATCTGCATTTTCCTTTTGCCCTAGGCTAAATTTGGAGTCCCTCTTCCGTGACATACTTGAAGTACTAAAATTTACAGCTTTGACAAAACCATTGGAAGAGGTCCTTCAAACAAAAGTTAAACTTGTTGTCCTCCCACCTAAGGAAACAGCAACACAACCAAATCAAAAACCTTGATTGGCTGCCCTCAATGTGGAAGACACTGTGCTAAGAGAACTTTTCCTTAGGAGTTTAGTGTCAGAGGAATGGTTTACTGTAATAGCAACAATCTTCACTGAAGCAGAGGTGAGCTGTTCTATTTAATAATTCCAAGAGCACACTCTTTACCCAGTGCTTTCTTTGCTGAGTGTGAAAAAAAAAAAAAAAAAACCCTCACTGCATTCTTTAGTGTTTAAAGCACAGGTCATTAGACTTACTACACCCAGGGACTCAATAAAATGGCTACATTTTCAGGGGACTGTGATGATGTCAAGGTGTGAAAGCAACCTCTGGCTCCAAGTCACGGGACTTTGCTGTCAGGCATGGATCAGGCCAGATGCTGGGTGATTCTCAAACCAACACCTGGAAATGCTCTGCGGGTTAGGATCACCTCTTGGTCCCATCACAGCTGGATTGGGTGGACTAGGGTTGTAGGTAGGAATGGTGAGAAATCATTCAAACAGAATTGAATTGGTCAAGACCAGATTTGTGTACAGTCTTATTTGGTATCTAGTTCAAATCCAAGAAGGTCATCATGGTGGGGTCTCATCTATATATTTGCACCTCTGGGAATTTGGGGGAACCAAGGCAGACCAACCATAATAGAATGAATGACTATTGGTGTTTAAAGTCCTTGGAAAACAAATAGTGGGAACTTTGAGATTCTTGAACAAAGAAAGAGGGCTTGGCCTGTGTCAACCACTCTGAAGGAAGAAGCGCCCAAGCAGGCAGTTATTCACCTTCTGAGGTGAAGGAGGGACACAGTTCATATTCCTCATATTGAGAGACCTTTTGTTCATAGTCAATGGATGCTTTTGAGTATGACAAAGAGCTATCTTTCTGCCCATGGCACTTGTAAATTCCTACATTGAGGTTGTCTCAAGGGGCCTTAACAGTCTGTGGTCACTTAAGGGTCAGACAATTCAAGGTTATCTGAAGGAATTGCATTTGCTTGGGGTGGGGCTGGGGTCTAATCTCTTTAGTTTTAGCAGGAACAGAGCAGATCAGGGACTGCAGGAGAACTGAGGACAGGAGGAAAGAATGACAGCAATTGGTGAGAAATGGAACACCCCTGAAGCAGCGGCTGAAACTCTAGGGAGATAGCAAGGATCACTGGGGAATGCAGGGGACTGGGGGTTTGGACTTACAGTAACACAACATGTGAGAACTTAAAGCCAAATGTCTCTGTGTCCGTCATCATGCAAGCTGTGACTATCACCAAGGCCTACGTAGCCTGAAAAGCCAAGGGGGTTTCTTTCAATCTTCATCAAATACTGGCTACTTTAAAAATGTTACCATTTTCATCAGTTTTGTGATGTGAAAGGCTTGGGAAGGTGGACTCATGCAAGGGATTCATCTGGCCAGTTTGCCAGCTGCTGGAGGTGGGGAACAGAGAGGGACCAGAAGCACTTGGGGCAAGACTTGTCCACTATGTGAAGAGATGACCTACATACATGACACAGTTAAGCAAGAGTAGAGTATCTGACCTTGTGTCCTGTGGTATTCTCTGACAGTTTGATGGCAAATAGCAGCAAGATGACAGACATTCTCACCTCCCTCAGGTCAGGTGAGGATCTGAAAATACTAAGGTGCTGAGAATGTCCTCCTTAGTTACCTCTTCACACTTGGGGAAGGGGAAGTCCTGATTTGGCCAAAGCAGTCATCTTGCCCTGTAGCTCCTGTGAACTGAGATCAGTTAAGAGCCAGAACTCACCGTGCAGGAGGTATCTCCATTGATATTCATACAGCCATTTACAATAAGTGTGTATTAATTATGTATTGCTCCATAACAAGTTACCCCCCAAATTTTGCAACTTAAATCCACAATAAACATTTATCTCATATAGTTTCTACAAGTCGAGACTTCGGGAGTGGCTTAACTGGCTGTCTTGAAGTTGAGGTCATTGAAGTCAAGAAATCAGCCAGGACTGCAGTCATCTGAAAGCTTGACTGGGGTGGGAGAATCGGTCTACAAGATGGCTCACTTGGATAATGAACTCATACTGGCAAGAAGCCTAGTTCCTCACCATCTGGACTTCTCCATATGGACGTTGTTTAAGTGTCCTCACAACATGTGATCAAGTGATCCAAAAGAGAGCAAGATGGAAGCCTCAGGAATTTTTGCAACCTAGTCTCAGAAGTCACACTCTGGCAATCCTCCAATATCTTATTGTTCACAGAGATCAGTCCTATTCAGTGTAGGAGGGGACTATACAAAGGCATGAATACTAAGAGGTCAGAATCACTGGGCTCACCTTGGAGACTGGCCACCAAAAATAGCCACTACCCATCAAGAGTTTACTGAGAGACAGGCACCTGCCAATAACCTTACATACAGTAATTCTTCAGAGTTATTGTTTTCTTATTCTCCCCATTTCTACAGATGAGGACACTGAAGCCTAGAGAGAGTACGTAACTTCCCCAAGGATTTTCCATGCTGAGCTTGCCCTTGGTTTGCACCTTGAAGGAATAAAGCTCAAGTCACGTTTTCATTCAGCACACAGGCATTGAGTGTCTACTATGAAACAGGCATTGTGTTCGGCTGGAGAATATGAGTAACAGCCAGACCCAAGCCCTGAGGTGTGTGAAAAAGTCATAGGCACAAAGATGGCCCTGTGTGTAAGGTATAATCTGGCTCTACAGAGGCAGTTGTCAATTATTTGAGGATAGGAATAGATCAGAAAAGACTTATTGTGGGGGCAGTGCTTGAGGTAAGTCTTAAAGGACCAGGAACATTCTCAAGTGGGAATGTGCCAGATCTTTAGGCCTGGAGTGGGAGTGGGGAGTTCCGACTGATTCCTACAGAGCACGTGGGAATCTCCCGTCTTCATCTTCTAGCTTTGAGTCTGTGTTTGGTGAAGCCAGATGATGCTTTATCATACTGCCAGCCTAATGGAGCTGGGGGTGGGTGTGGGTAGTGCTAGAACCAGGAGACTCGGGTTTTACACGCTGTTTTCTCATCAACCCCCTGTGTGATCTCTGGCAAATCCTTAACTTGCATGTGCTTTGGTTCTGGCTTCTGTTAAGTGAGAATAAAACCATTATTCCTGACATCGTGGAGAGGGAGGAGCAGGGAGCATGGGTGTGAGGATGTCAAGTGCTACTAAAAAGTTCAAAGCTCTCGTTTCTACATGATCTGAAGTCAGAGATGGTCCTGCTGCAACACATTTCTTCTCTGCCACCCCACTCTGCCTGCACCGTGCAGACACAGAAGGGCTATAATAGTTAAAATTTCGTTTTCAGTTACTTTTAGCCAGGGAAAAGTCAACAGCTCCTGAGGATGTTTGGTACACTAGGTTCCCTCTGAAAAAATGTGCAGATGCTTCAACTGTCCATCTAAAATTATGTTACTGAAAAAGGTGGGTGATAGGAGAAGAGAAAGAAGTCTCCTGTCTGCAACTGTGCTGTCATCTGTGCTTTGTGCAGCTCTTTCAGGACAACCATCAGGTGGATGACACTATGATTCCTATAGTTGCCATGCATTTCATTCTCCGAGAAGTCAAATGCATTCTTTTTTTTGATGCATTAATGCTGAGATTTATTATTGTTATTGCAGAAGCTATTGAGCAATATTTTTCCTGTGAACAGGATTGTCATGTATATGTAAACCACAGTCTGCAATTCCTCAAAAAAAAAAAGAAAAAAACAAAAAGAGAGAGGGATGCTCAATGTTCTTACTCTCAACTGGATGGTTCAATTCCATACAGAGATCACCACTGCCTTCCCATGCATCCCCTGGGCCAACATCCTCACTATCAGCATAGGTGAACAACTAGGTATTATGGGCAAGTAAAAAATCTCCGGAAGTACTGATCATTTCATATATGCATGAATGTGTTGATACTATTCATATGAATAATACACACAGAATATTTAGCTCCCAAGAGTCATTTTCATTTCGTTTTGCTCTTTTCCTTCTCTTGCCTGGAGCCTTGGAAACTAATCCCACACGCTCCTTTAGGCTCTCCCTTATCACTTCCCTGAGCCCTTTTCATCTACAAGAGCATCAGGCACAATATTGTGACCTGCACACAACTTCAAAATGCACTGGCCAATCTGTTCCAGTGTCTATGGAGTTCTAAAATCATTTTCTCTCTTCTGGTCAGGAAGGTTCAGACAATTCTGGGGTGGAATTTGTTAACACCAGATTGAGAAGTGAAGATCACCTTGTTCTATGGAAAGTGAAACAGGAATTGAAGCAAGGAAGCTAAAGTTCTTCTTGTAGTCCCAGGAGATCAACTTTCTCCTCTCCTCTTGAGCTTTTCAATTGTCACGAATGGTCAAGGCCTTGTTGCCTGGTGCATCTTTTAAACTATGGCTTTCAATGCTTTATTGTGGTTAGAAGATGTGCAAGAATTAAAAGCCCATATATTCTTCAAAGACTACTTGTTTTGCTTTTTAATTAAACAGTAAAATCTTTTTATTGGTGTACATTTTTCTGAGTTTTAATTCATATATGGAGTCATGTAACCACCACCACAATCAGGGTACATAACAGTTTCATCATCCCCCAGAACTCTCATGCTGCCCCCTAAAGTCACACTCTTCCCCACCCAAACCTGGTAACCACTGACCTGTTCTCATTATAGTTTTGCCTTTTCCAGGAAGTCATGTAAATGACACTAGCCAGTTATATATTGGCATCAGCCAATATACAACTTCTGAGACGGCCTTATTTTCCTCAGCATCATACCTTTGAGATTCATCCATGCTGTATATATCAATAACTAGTTCTTTTTTGTTGATTACTAGGATTTGATTGTCCACATGCATATTGAACTCAGCAGTTTTCAGTATAATACAGACCCCATGAGTCCTGGGAAGAAAGGCCAGTTGGGTAACCAAGCGAGGAAGTAGCTAAAGTTCCTTCTTCAAATTCTATGGTCACCTGTCGTAGTCATGTTGGGTGATCATCTGGAGATGAAGAGGCACAGCGGTTTTTATTCAAGAGCAAAAGAAGCCCAGAGAAAGCTGAGGCCCAATCACCTCAGGCTTTCAATAGCCCCCTTCCTCCATGCGGCATCTGTGAATTCTTAACATACTTCATTTTTTTTTTTTTTAGATGGAGTCTTGCTCTGTCACCAGGCTGAAGCACAGTGGTGCAATCTCAGCTCACTGCAACCTCCGCCTCCTGGGTTCAAGCAATTCTTCCGCCTCAGCCGCCAGAGCTGGGAACACAGGTGCGTGCCACCACGCCCGGCTAATTTTTTTGTATTTTTAGTAGGGGGTTTCACCGTGTTGGCCAGGATGGTCTTGATCTCTTGACCTCGTGATCCGCCCGCCTCGGCCTCCCAAAGTGCTGGGATTACATGCGTGAACCACCGCGCCCGGCCAACATACTTCACTTTTAAGCTGCCCTGTGTCTTCCTGACTCTGGCTAATGTTGCAGTTCTCCACAGGGGGTGGTATTGCCCCTCACAAAACATTTGACAAAGTCAGGGGACATTTTTGGCTGTCAGAATCCGGGGACTGCTATTGGCATCCAGTGGATATCGGTACCTACTAAGTGCCAGACAATATTCTGTGCTGGGGATACAGGCGTAGACACAGAAGGCAGAGTCCCTGCCCTCATGGGGCTTATAGTATAGAGCAGGGGTTGACAAACTTTTTCTGTAAAGAGCCAGATGATCAATATTTTCAGCTTTGTGGACCACGTAGTTTCTATTGTAGCGTGAAAGCTGACAAAGACAATGTGAAAACAAATGAGAGCGGCTGTGTTCCCCAGTGCAACTTGACTTACAAAGGCAGGCAGCTTGTGTGGTGTGGCCCTCGGGCTGTAATTTGCCAACTCTTCTTCTAGGGAGAAGACAAATCACTGACAAACAAATACAAAGTTGAGTAGTAAGTGCTATCTATTTTTTAAAAGGCAGGATAAGGGATAGAGAGGCAGAAAGGTGGAATTTAGACTAGGTGGTCAGGGAAGGCCTCTCTGCAGAGGTGACATTTGATCAGGCACCTGAATGACATGCAGGACTGAGCCAGAGGGAACAGCAAGTGCAAAGGCCCTGAAGCAGGAATGTGCTGGTGTCTTCAGGGAACAGAAAGAAGACCAGGGTGGCGGGAATAACGCACGGAAGGTGTGGGGAACCTGAGGTTGGAGAGGTCAGTGGGGCCAGGTCATGTTAGCATGTGGACTTTGGAGTTGATGTTCAGGTTGCTGGGAAGCCTTGGTGGTTCTGGGAGAGGCATCCATGTTCCACGTTCTCACCGTCAAGCAGAAGAGGTCAGGTGACTTTTCATGGCCTCCATTCATCCACACGTGGGTTTGGGTGAATTAGCGAAAGGTGCCTCTCCCTATTGGTAGCAGCAGCCTTGGATCCTGGCTTCCACTCCCCACCTCTGACACGTGCCCTTAGTTGGGGTACACCTTGCACAGCTGTACATTACAGTCCTTGGTCTTAAGTGCTGCTGAAGGTACTTAAACTTTAAGCAAATGGTATTCTTCCGACTTTCATATATTTGGTATGCAAATCATTGTCACTAGGCAGTAGTTTCTGGGGCTCCAGCTCAGTTTCCAGGGCAGATTGGAGGACATCTAATCTGAGGGTGCCCTTCCTTTTCCCTTGAAAGGAATCTTGACCCATTCTTGAGACCTTTCACCGCTGGGACCAGCAGTCCCCCTTCTTCACTCTGAGGTAATGCACAGCGGTGTGAATCAGGGAAACAAAGAGTCAGTAGCAGAGGCACCTCTCTGTTATGGAAACTTGCATTAAAGGAAACTTGTGGCAATAGTGAGGGCTTTCATTTCCTATTCTTTATTAAATGGCAGGTTGCCAGGAAAGCACTGTCACACATTTGCATGCAGGTTAAATTTCTCAAAACCTGTGCCCCTACAGCTAGTAACAGTGGGAAGTGTGAATGAAAGGCTTGGGATTCACTACCGCGCTGTTACTGTCAATGGGTAAATTTCTTTAGCAACTTGTGTTCCATTGGATCTGACTGGAACAAATCCAGTCATGAGCTGTTTTTTAGTTGGTTTTTTCTTCTATTTATTATTTTGAATGGAGAGCATGAAAGCCAGGGATAAATAATGAAAGCCATTTTCGTTATCATCATTAAATACCAAACACAGGTGACTACGCACTCCTAAAATAACTCCAGATGGGTTCACCATGGGCCAACATCTTTCACTTTTCTAATGTGCTTTTGAAGGTTTTGACACCAGGAATGCAGCAGTGCTTTCCAAACAGAGTGGACTTTACCTAGTATTATCAACTGAGTCATAATGAACTTCATGGTTCACTCTTTCCCATGGTTGTCTTAATTAGCTGTACAATTTTCCCTGATCTCACTTGCAAACAGTCTCCAAATTCTTACCCAGAGGTTTGGTTGAGTATTTTCTATTCATTTGTCAATTCTAAGAACTAGTTACTGGAATTAACTTACAAATGAAGATTCCTTCCCTAATGGCTGCAGACAAATACAGTTTGGCTGCTTTGACTTAAAACAATCAAGATGAAAGTAATAGTATAATAAAATTAATTTTGTGGTAGTGAGCATCTTCTAGGCTGTAACTACATGGAGCGGATGAGACATGTAGTTCCAGAATTGTGCTTTAAACCAACATCTAAAGTTCATTGTTATTAGGAGGTATCTGAATATTTGGTCTGGAAATGTTGAACTGGCAAACGTTTTTCTGTTTTTAATCTTTCCTCTCTGTTTTCCAAGGGAAAAAAATTAATATTTATTAATATTCTCTTTTAAACGACTGGGAAAGTTAAAATGTACCTTGGGCTTCGGTAAAAGATAGTTTTACCAGATTGATCTTTCCCATGCCTTACTTTGAGGGACTTAACTCATGTCAAAGGCTGCACAAGATGCTGGGCATGGGAGACACATTTGGGGAGAAAATGGGCAGCTCCAAGTGTCCATGTCAGCTTTCTACAGGATGTAGCCCAAGGGCAGCTGGCGAGGAAAATGATTTTTAGGCTTGTTGCTTGCTTTTCTCAAATTGGCCTATACATCTCCCTCGAAATAAGAGTTTTAGACTAGGGAGAAAACAGGACTGAAAGCAAACCTCTGGCTTCTCCTAAGTTCCAGTAAAGCAGCCCCTACTCTGAGTCAGTGAGCGAAAGAGTGAGAACACAGGAAGCCAAGCTCCGTCACAAAAGAACCCGAAAAAGGGACCTAAAATATTTTTTCTTTCAAAGGGAGAAGCATTAACAAAATGATGGGGAAGACACAAAATAGAAGAACAGAGAAAGAAGAAAGAGGAAGCAGAATTTAAGGAGAAAAAGAATCATAACACATTAGTTTATTGGAAATGTGAACAGATGGCAAAATTTCACATGGTCCATTCTAGTCCAGCCTGCTTGCCAACTCTTCAACTCAAAGACACAGGGACCCATTCCACCTATTTGTCTCAGAACCTTTAAAATGGTGTCAGGAAATGTGCTTACTTGGGCTTAGAAATGTGCTGGTTGTTTTTGTTCCCAAATCTGCATCCACCTAGGTATTTTGCATATAAGAACATTTCAATAGCATTAAATCATCAATAACTAAAGTCATGTCTACACCTTCAAAGTGAAATGTGGAATTGAGATAGTTTAGAGAAAAAACGGGATTTTTGAAAACAGACCCAAATAGTCCACATGAAAAAAAAAATTTGCTTTTGGGGCCGAATCATGGCCCTCTGAAGTTCGTTTTTTTTTTTTTTTTTTTTTTTGAGATGAGGGTCTTACCATTTTGGCCAGGCTGGTCTTGAACTCCTGAACCTCAGGTGATCTGCCCACCTCAGCCTCCCAAAGTGCTGGGATTACAGGTGTGAGCTACCGTGCCCAGCCCTGAGTTCGATATTTTGACTCAAAAGGCATATCACAGGCTGTGGAATGAAAGGGGTATAGGAGCCCAGAGCCATCCAATTGGTTCACTGGTTAACCGCCCAGCTCTCCACTTTGTCATGGCAGGTACTTCAGGAGTGAGCTTTATGCTACTGATTATTAAAGCTACTGATTATTATTTATCATCTATCCCTCCACCCTATGCAGCGCAGTAGAACACAGCCTAACTGTGGTCCTCCCTCCACCTCTACCACGCGAATGTGATAAAAGCCTGCTTAACACAGCATATAAAGAAAGACTGAGTTCTGGCCATTCAACTCCAGACTCCTAGAGGTGTTTGACCGAATGACCATCAACCAGGTGTTTTGGTTTTTTTGTTTTTTTTTTTTTTTTTTTTGATAAGTGAGGTAAATCATAGACATTATGTAAGGAATATGTACAATAGGATTTTCCCCAAGACTTTTTTCTAATTCCTTTATCCCTGAGCTGGTGTGGCCAAACATACGAACTCTGTGGGCCACAGAGTTTAGAGTGATTAACAGTTTGTTTCTTTCACCCCATCAGATGTTGTACAATGCACAGGAGCACTAGGGTCTCCTCCAGATACTTTGGCGGTTTTCAACAATGTATGTATTGATGCCCATGAAGAAGTCATCTTGAGCAAGGGCATCTGCCCTTTCTTCCTCCCAAGCTCTAGTCTCTGTCAGGGATATCTTTCATCAGAAGCCCCACTCCAGCTCCAGTATAGTTAGTGCTCTGTGAAGTCTCAATATATATTAAAGGCTGATGATAATAGAAATTTGATCTTTGACCTATTCTTAGAGATGGGTGATAAACACACCAGGAAGCCAACACTTCCCTTACTTAAATGGAGAATGTTCCAAGATTTAGTCATTCCTGATGATGGCAGGAAGAGATGGTCAGGTTGACTATCATTTAATTTGGAAGGCTAGAGAGACAATCAAAATAACCAAGATCCTAATTCCCTTTTACTTCTCTCATACACAAATGTGATTTTAGTTAATAAAGGCAAACAGTTAAATTGTGGGGATTTTCCTTCTAGATATGGGAAGAAACCCTTTCCCAAGTAGGACAAATGACCATCCTTTTTCTTTAATAAGAAACTGAGTTGCATGTTTTCTCATCAAACATGTAATATGTGTGTGCATATGTGCTCACGTGTACACATACATACACATTGCATACTTACATTGGTCTACTTTCTGCAGAGGATCAGCTTTACTGCTTTCTTCTAAAAGTTCCTTTTCAGCACTAAATAATTCTTAACCAGCATGAAGGCAATATTCTATATATTCCCTGAAGTCTATCTACGGCTGCCTTTCCTGTCTAGCCTGCTAATGTGGACCTCTGTTCTCTCTGAATTCCAGAAATGCTTTTGAAAAGCAGCACCTTTTAAAAATGGTGACTCTGGACGCCCTCTGCCGTCTATTGTAAGTTCTTCAGCTCTGTGACTGAGAGCAAAGCATGAAGTTGGCCAGGAATTACTGAGAATACACGCACGCAGCCGCCACTTGGGCAGGCAATACAGAGATGGGGTTAAAAACATCAGACCTCCTGGGTTCAAATACTGTGCTCTCGTGCTCCCTAGTGTTATATCCACAGGCAAGTAATTAAACTCTCCGAGCTTCAGTTTATCTGTGAAATGGGGTAATATTATCTTATGGAGTTTCCCAGGAATTGAGATAAAGTGCTTTGCACAGGACCTGGCAACTGTTAAGTCTTCTTATCATTACTTTTTCTAAGAAGTAGTTTTGCTCTTGCCACCCAGGCTGGAGTGCAATGGTGCAGTCTAGGCTCACTCCAACCTCCACCTCCTAGGTTCAAGCAATCTTCCTGCCTCGGCCTCTGAGAAGCTAGGATTACAAATGCCCACCACCACACCCCGCTAATTTTTTGTATTTTTAGTAGAGATGGGGTTTCACCATGTTGGCTAGGCTGGTCTAGAACTCCTGACCTCAGGTGATCTGCCCACCTCGGCCTCCCAAAGTGTTGGGATTATAGGCACGAGCCACCATGCCCAGCCAGTAAGTCTATTATATGTTATTTTTGTTCATACTCTTTGTAATTTCATGAGCCCTAGCTTTTCATAAGCCCCGTTTTTGTTGAACTCTCTATCACCCAAGGACCAATGTGTTAAAAATCGATTATGCTCATCTAAATTGGAAATGATATTTCCTCACCCTGTTACCTTTTTTGTATAACGACAAGCTTTTTTGGCCAAAGCCTCATGATGCATGCAGCTACCAGCTATAACCAGAACATACTCCTCACCCTACCTGACATCAACCCAGTAATTTCTAGCTATAAAACTGAAGGTTAACCTAATCCTCTTCAACCTTCATGACTACATGTGTCTCCCTGGGATGCAGAATATATCAGCAGGTTCTGCTACTATTAGTTACCAGAAATGAGACTTGCATTTGTGGATTTGAAATCAAATCGGGTTGTAGGGGAGTCCCTTTGCAGGGGTTATGCCTTCCTTTGTGCTGTCAATTGTAACAGATGATGTTGCTGCCTGGGGGTAAGGGCTACTTGGGGGACTAAGACAGGGTGATGCTGTGCTCTTCCAGGCGAGCATCTTGGCCTGACTTGGGTCAGGAAAAAGGAATCAGGAAAGACAAAGGATTTACAAAGTATCACCCTAATCCAACAATGCTCGGGCAGGGCTGCAGTTCAGACCATGGTGCCTTGCAGGCCAACTCAGGGGCCCCTGGTTCTCTTTCGTCTCCTCCTGATTAAATGAGGACTTCCTCTCCTATCCCAGAGGAGCCAGCTCTGCAGTGTTTCAGCTGCAGGGCACTGATTAGCAGGTAAGCATGTGGTTCTCTTTCCTTCTGGGCCTTCTTTCCCCATCCCCGTCTTTAATGGCTGTGTTAATGCTGCCTCTGAGGCCTTTGGAAGAAAGTCAGCTGGGTAAGGTAGGCCAAGTGCGGGGGGAGCAGTTCAGCAGCGTTTTGATCCTCTTTCATTAGCAACTTGAAAGTCACCTGGAACCACTGTGCCCACTATCTACTCCCCCAACCTCTTCCCAAATTACTTCTTTCTCAGATTAGCTGAGTGCTATGGATGTCTGGGGGGAAACTCCCATGGTTACATTACTGCAAGATACAGGGGCTCTGGTCCAGTACATGAATGCACTGGCCAACCCAGGACCCCCGCGCAGACCACGTCATTCCACTCCTCTGTGTCTTGGCTCTGTCATATGTAAACCTGGGATAGCAACCAGTTCATTAGAAAACTGTGACTTATCTAAAGTATATTGGGACAGACTACACATATTAACTAAAATATGCCATTAATTAATCAAATCACTCATTCAAAAAATACTAAGACCTTATTAAATGTATAAATAATATGCTACATAAGCACCTTGAGGTCACATAAGACAAATGTAGAATACTCTGTTCTTCAGGAGAAACCAGATACGGAAAAAACCATCTGCAACAATACAAGACAGTGCATTTTAAGTGTTAATGACACAGACAACTGGGATTACAAAACACCAGCAAATGGTCTTCCTTTTATTACGTTTGTGTGTGTGTGCATATGCACAACATGCACACACACACATACACAACTTATATACGCCACAGGGTGATATATTACCCTAGAGTTAGCACTTATCCCAAATGCAATCATGTGGTCATTTGCCCAGTTATCCTTTTGATGTCTGTTCCTCTTGCAGATTGCAAGCTCCATGAAAACAGAGAACATTTTAAAAATCTCCTTGTTTTCACTGAATGTTATTGAATAAAACATATCTTATGAACTCTTGTTATACTAAGATCAAGTCTCCCATGACTCCTGTTTTCAGTATAACCAGAGTTCCATTACACCAATATCCATTACTTTTTGTTGAGAGAACACTTTTTTGAGCTAAGGCAATTTAAGCCAATGTAATTCCTTGATTTATTTTCTATGCAATACAGTTGAACCACTTCCTTTTTAAAAATATCATTTCACTTTTACTTTTGTGCAATCATTTCCTTAGAATCAATTTTACCATGATTTGGTTCCTCACAATTTCTTATGCATATCAAATGTTACTGATGATAGCTTTTGCCACTGTAATCATTTTTATGGCTAGTTTATCTATGAAGTGTAATTTCTCTGAATCAAATGTATAGATAGAAATGTTATGAAGGAAATTTGAATTGTGGGTTTAGTTGAGTCTCGCGTATTTTGCCACAATTGGTCTTAGTTTGTATGGATTTCTTTATGTGTATCTGAAAAAATAAATGGATATATTTTTTATTGTCTTCAAATCCTAATGCCCTGGGATTATTGATTCAGTTAATTCAGTGGTGGGCCTGGGGTCAGCATGAGAGAACAGCAGAGGAAGGGTACTTACTATGTGTAGGGCAGATGGCAGAGACTACACACCTCAGCAGTGGGTGCTGGCATGACCCTCTAAAAGGGCCTGTTGGGTCCAACACTGCCTCAGCATATATTTACTCAGGACTCCAGGGACAAGGCCAGACTTCCCACTCTTCCCCCTCCTCACAACTGAGACCAGAGGATCCAGAGGTTGGATCTGAAGTCTATACCTCCTGTCCACACAGACACACCAGCTTTCTGTTATACCAACTATTAAAGTGTTGCCCAGACTAGCAACAGCATCATCTGAGAACGCCTCTGTAATGCATATTCTTGGGCCCTAACTCATATGTATGGAATCAGAGATTATGGGGGTGGGGCCCATCAATCTGTATTTTAACAAGCTTTCCAGGTGATTCTGATGCATGTTCAGGCTTGAGGGCCACAGCCTTATACTCAGCTATCATTGTGGCTATGAAAAGGTAGGAGGAAGATATGCAAAAAGATTGAAAATGTACTTCAAAGAAATCAAAGACTAAAATATCCTTTTAAGCAAGATCAAGTCTCCCATGACTCCTATTTTCAGTATAACCAGAGTTCATAAGAAGTTTTAGTTCACTGCAAAGAAATAGAGAAGCCTACAATTTTGCCTACCTGAATTGTGGCAGGAAAATCCTTACTTCCTCATTATAATATTCCGACAATATTCATTATAAGTAGTTAAAAGTTTGTATTTACTTCCTGGATCATCCTCAACAAAAATATCAACAAAAATTGCCCAGGATTGTTCTATTTCACAATGAAGTCCATTCTTCAGTAGGAATGATCACTCTGTAATAAGCAACACCTACAGAAACAATAAGCAAATGAACAGGCCAAAAGGTCCGTGGGAGTCAATGTGGCAGGCTAAAATTTTCCGTGTTGGGACAGAGATCTTGTCTGTCTTTTCCCTGTGGCATGCGAAGAGACTTTCATAGTGCCTTGTCCTTTGTAGATGCTCAATATAGATCTCAATAGAGATACGAATGAATGGATAATCCTTGAGGATATAAACAGCTTGTGAATGCCTCATTGAAGAAGCGACAAAAGTTAGACCTTGAAAAATGGGCAGAACAGGATAAAGAGTGGAGACACTTTAGGTGGGAGGAGGAAGGGATACACAGTGGTCTCAGCAAAACCTGGAGTCAGGTCTAAATGTGGAGGGTTGGGACTGGCTGGCTTAGTCCCTTCAGGCTGCTATGACAAAATACCAAAAACGGGGAACTTATAAATAACAGAAATATATTTCTCACAGTTCTGAAGGCAGGGAAATCCAAGAACAAGTTGCCAGCATTTGGTGTCTAGTGAGGGCCCACTTTCTGGTTCATAGATACTGCCTTTTTGCCATGTCCTCGCTTAAAGGAAGGGGCTACCAAATTTCTTTGGGCTTCTTTTATAATGGCACAAATCCCTTTCAAGAGGGGCTCACTTTAATTCCCTCCCAAAGGCTACATCATCTAATAACAACACCTTGGGGATTTGGATTTCAACATATGAGTTTAGGGGGACATTTAGACCCTGCACTGAGTATATGGTATTTACAGAGGAAAAGTTGTCCATGGGGGAACAAGATGACCACCAACATTATTATATTATATAGTTAAATGAGCTGGTGAGTTAAATAAGTACTAATCCTCTCACACATCCCCTACCATGCTAGGCACCCAGCAAACAGAGGAGAAAAGGACAGACATGGTACCTGAGTCTAGTGAAGAAAACAGACAGTGACAGGCATATGATGAGTACTTTGATAAGTGGTACACGGGGCACACGGGGAGCTCACCTAACCAGGTGAGCTAGACCAGAAAGCCTTCCCAGACAAAAAGATGTCTAAGCTGAGACCTGAATGATGAGTAGGAGTTAGCCATCCCACAAGGAGGGAAGAGGGGTGTGGAACAGCAAGAGTTGGAGCTGGATGGACAAATGTGGGGCAGATTAGGAAGGACCTTCTAAACCATGTTGAAGACGCTGAGCTTTATCCAGAAGCATGTGAGGTCCTCAGGAGGTTTTAAACAGGGGAGAAAACAGACTATCTATGACAGTTTCACAGAATTTATTCTTTGAAATTCCTACCACTGAGATGGGATATACGCTCCCTCCCTTTAAATCTGGTCGTGGGGGGGCATTGGGACTTTAGTGGAAGTGATGTTATGACTTCTGAGAGTAGGTCATAAAAGGTCCTACCCTTGGGACAGTCACTCCTAATACCTAACCACCTTGCTTTGGGGAAGCACATGTAGATGTTCCAGCCCCAGCACTGGCTGAGGTCCTAGCATCAATTGCCAGAAATACTAAGGAAGCCTTTGAGATGATTCCAGTCCCAGCGATAATCTGATGACTAAAACTGCAGGAGAACCTAAATGCGAACTGTTTGGCTGAGCCCAGTCAGTACCTAGGATAATGAGGATAACTCAATGAATGGTGTTGTTTAAACCACTGAGTTTGGAGTATTTTTTCACACAGCAATCAATAACCAGAACTATTCCTGATATCACCTAATTAAAAATATCTCTTTTTGTCTCCTTTTAGTAACTGTGTTAAACTTACCATACTGATTGTTGGGATTCTGGAGCAACAGACATCTATGGTAAATAAAAACAATCTACAAAAGCACATAACAGAGTTAAGGAATAAGATGTTCTGTCCAATCAAATATTCTCATTAATAGACTAAGCAGGCCAGGTGTGGTGGCTCATGCCTGTAATCCTAGCACTTTGGAAGGCCAAGGCAGGCAGATCACTTGAGGATAAGAGTTTGAGACCAGCCTGGCCAACACGGTGAAGCCACATCTCTACTAAAAAATACAAAAAATTAGCCAGGTGTGGTGGTGCACAACTGTAATCCTGGTTACTTCAGGAGGCTGAGGCATGAGAATAACTTGAACACGGGAGGCGGAGGTTGAATGAGCTGAGATCACACCACTGCACTCCACCCTGGGTGACAGAGTGAAACTGTATCTAAAAAACAAAAACAAAAACAAAAAAACAAAACCCAAAACAGAAAAAAACAGGATAAGCAAATGATTTAGGTAAACTACTGCTTACAAATAAACACCATTTTTTTCAAATGAATTACTGAATTTTAAAGAATGAAATACCCACCATAACCTATATTGAACACTATTATTTGTTAAGACTTTAGAATCATCTGTTACTTTGGGGTGAACAGTATACACATTAGTTACCTCTGTACTAAGGCTTCGAGGGGGAACAGGTGGAATGGACCAGTTTTTCCAGTTGGCTAAGCACCAGCCACCTCCTGGTGCCGGGACTGGGGAGCTTGTTGCTATTTACCGCTCACAAAATTTGGTGACTTTGCTAATGAATGGTTGTTAGCTAAAAACCAGGGCCACACTCACCGAGAACATGAGAGCGATTTGAACTGTGAGAAGCGGAGAAGATAAAAAGTAAGCTGAGGGGACAGGAAGCATGCCCTATTATTCCCTAAGACTGAAGGTGAAGAAATCCAAGCACCTTTTTTTTGCATGTGCAAAACACCAGACACACACAGAAACAATTAGGATTCTATGAGGGCATAGAATTCGTTTCTCTAAATGGGGCTGTCCAGTGTTTCACAGAGCACAAGGAAAAGAAATTCTTTCAATATTTTTGAGCGGGAAGAACTCATTTGTTTTTATAATTCCTTAACTAGTTGCACACATACTGCATGTACTATGTGCCAGCCACTATTTGCATGCTCTACATTCCCTACCTCATTTCATCCTCACACCAAGCCTAAGAGGTAGGTACTATTATTCCCATTTACCAAATGAAGAAGCTGAGGACGCCCAGGGCCACACAGTAAGTCATGGGAGCCCTTAGTATTCTATTTCTTAGGAGATGCTCCTTTTTCCCTTCTGAAAAGGCATAATGTGGTACAGTGGGAAGGATACTAGATTAGGAATCTGGATTCTATCTCAGCTCCACCACAAATCAATTATGCCAATTGGTGACTCTCATCTCTGGATCCTGTCTTCAGGTGGAATTGTGATCTCAGACCTGGATTTGGCAAAGACTCTTTGAGACACAGTCTACAGGTGATATTGGGGCTGTCTTGAATGGATCATTTCCTTAACCTGAAAGATGAAAGCAGTAATTAGGAGACTCAGAAGACTCCTCCTAGTCTACAATTTCTGACTCTATAATCCTTGCCTCAGAACAACCACCAAGTGAACAGTCTTAGTTTTGGAGGTGGCAATGAAGAGTCTGCAGCAATCCTGGCAAAGAGCTGCTGAGGTCTGAGCAACCCTCTGGGCTTTCTGAAACACAAGGAGCAAGTGAGGTGCGGTCACCGTGTATTTTCTGCTCACTGGTGACCAGAAGGTAAAATTCAGCACATACTATATTTCAGACCATCATAAGTATGAAGCAGCTTTGAACTGCTCTCATGCTATATTTTTTAAAATATCGCATTCAAGAGAAAAAAATCATTAACATATAAGATAAACTGTAGGACTATTTATTATCCACATAGTAACCTGAGCATTATGTGGCTTTTAGTGGTATTTATTTTGAAAAGCACATGGCTTGCCCATGATCAAAACAGTAATCATTTAAATTTAGCTTACTTAGCAGTTCTAAAGGCTAAATTCTGGTTTTGTTTGTGCTGCTGAGAAGACAGACCCACCACAATCCCATCAAGTTTCCTTTGAACCTTATTTATTTTTGAGAACATCGGATCCTACTGAAACTTGAAGATTTCAAATCTGTATGCAAATACACATAGGCATTATTGTTTTGCAGATGGAAAAATGAGGGCTCAAGTCATAGACATATATGATGGCAGAAATGAGAAAGTCCTGGGCTGTTTTCTAACATGGCAGAATTCAGCAAGGATGTAATTTGCAAGTAACTACTCCCTTGAAAATCAGAGTTGACCACACTTGTAGTGAAATTAATTCCTGATGGTGCTTACTGGGTTCCACTCTGGTGCCAGAAGCTGGACTAGAGACTGACCATGTTCCTTCAAGAATCCTCAGCAGTGCACAAGGGAAGAGCCTTTCTGAGGGAGCTAAGCTTGCATCTAGACCTTCACAGTGGTGCAACATAACTTCTCAGAGATTGGCATGCCACCATTCAGTGAACTTGGGAATTTCAGGAGGAGACCAAGTGTCAGCACAGTGTCTGTTGAAGTGCAATGACTGGCTTCTTAGGAAAGGCAATAATTCACTAGAAGCAGGCCCTTCAGATCCATAGATGGACTGAAACCAGGGTTACTCAGCCAACAGGGACTGGCCGAGTGGCTGGAAGGTGCGACGGCTGACCATCCTCTTGTTTAATAGAAACATGTGGGACTTCCTGCCCCCGGGGATGTGGCAGAGCACAGCATCCAAAGAATAAGTGGTGACTTGGCCACTGACGTGCAGTTTCCCATAGAGCTCATCAAATTTGGCCACAAGGGCAGGCACATCCTTCACTTTTTCCCTCACTTTGGCCAGCTGGAAAAAAGCAAGAACAGATCATTATATCTCTGCAAGATTTATTCCTTGTTCTTACTATAACTCTAAGAAAAAGTAACGGACATGAACAAAAATGTATGGTAGGCCAGATCCAGTGGCTCATGCCTGTAATCCCAGCAATTTTGGAGGCTGAGGTGGGAGGGTCGCTTGAGCACAGGATTTCTAGGCCAGCCTAGGCAACACAGTGAGACTCTGTACAAAAAAATTTTTAAAAAATTAGTTGGTGTGGTGGAAGATCAGTTGTGCCCAAGAGACAGAGGCTGCAGTGAGCCGTGACTGTGCCACTATACTCTAGCCTGGGTGACAGAGTAGAGTCTGTCTCAAAAAAATATATATGTGGTATATACCTAAAATAGTGAAAACCAGTGTATGGGGGCACACAGAAGTATTACTATGAGAGATTCCAAAAGCCACACACAAAATTCAAAATTAGTATTTGAAAATCATACCTAATATAAAGCAGGGGTTCAAATAACACATTTATATAATGAAACACACCAAGTAAAGGAGGTCATATACCAGTGGAATCAACTTTGTTCAATGTAATGATTAGAGCAGGAGGAGGCAGGGCCAAATTACATGGGGCTTTATATATATTCCACAATAAGCTTTTTGAAATTTATTCTAAAAAAGCCATCAAAGCATCTAAAGTGGGACAAGATTTCATTTACGTTGAAAAAGTTGCATAATGGATTGGTATGTACAGAAATGAGGAGACTCTTCTGGAGGCCCACACCATAGCCCAGATAAGAAAGGATGGTGGCTTAAGATTGGGAAAGGTACAGAAAAGATGGAAAGTGTCCGTTTGTGAGGTACATTTTGGAGGTTACATTGAAAGGACTTATTTTTGAATGGGTGAAGGAAAGGGAGGAGTCAAAGTTATCTTCTCAACTGGGGCTTTAGTAACTGGATGATGGGTGCTACCATTTCCTGAGATAGAGAACAGGGCGGGTGAGATTTGGAAGGGAACATCAAGAGCTCTATTTGGACCTGATTGAAGTAGCTGTGAAATATCTAAATGGTTATGTCTAGAAGACTGTTGGATATACAAATCTGGGGCATGATGGAGAGGTCTAGACTAGAGGCATACATACTAGAGTCACAAGTATATGAATGGTATTTAACCCCAAAAATGGGCGAACTAGAATGGAGAATGTGAAGCTACTTTCTGAATAAAACCAGTATTTTACTTAGTTCAATCCTTATCAAGGGTATAAACTAAACACACTTCTTGATGGAATTTAATTGGGATCAAGCTTCCTAACAAATCCTTTGGCCCTCTTCTAAATTTATAACACTGTTTGCACCTGCACATCTTCCTTTCAGACAGGGCTCCCAACCACACCTGCAGACAAGCAGCTTAAGCACTTCTTAATGTTCTTAAAAACGAATAGTTTGTTTAGTCCCCACGTTCAAGGTGAAAATGACTTAATGTGCAGCGTATGGCTTCTAAAAGCAGCACAACAAACATGCCAAGCTGGAGATAATTTTGATCTAAAAGCTGTAATAGTTCTGTTACATAACTACAGAAATAAGTCAACAATTCTTTTCAATAGTCCTGTGATGGTATAATAGCACCTATGGTAGTTTATGGTCTTATCTCCATACGTAACACATTTAAAATAACTGTTGGCATAAACATTAAATGCAACATTTGTAAAATGCAGACTTTTACAATATAAGACTACATTTGCAATCTCACACATATATATTTAGAACTAGCTCAAAAGCTACTGGAGTTATATGAATCAATCCATTTCTCATCAAGCAGTTCCTTGAGTGACCCCCAGTAACCAGAGAGAAGATACTGAACTAGAGGGTTCATTTTCTAAGTAAAACAGTCTTATATGAGTATTTTGCAATATGAAGTTTGTTTGGGTGCTTTAGCCATACAAATGGTGACAATGTATTAATGGATCAGGTCTAAGGAAAGATTGTTAACATCAATGCTGCTGAGAAAATGGAAGTTGTATGAGTATTTCACACGTATGCATACACACATGACTATGCACTTTAAAATCTGTTCATGCTTCCACTTTCTCTGCTTTTCTAAAGTTACTCCAAAAGGGTTCGGTGGGTCACAACCTAAACAGAGCTAAGACCACAAACATAAAGAAGCTTGAAATCAGTCATATCCAGTTAGTCATTTTCCTGACAAGTTCCCATTTATCAGCAGGAAGAAGCCTTTGGGTGGAAGTGAGGAAATGTCACAGGGCTGGGAAGGCGACAGTGTGGCAGGAGGAGGAAGCAGCCACTGCCCTCTAGTGCCAAGCCTGCCATCTCAGCCGTCAGCCTGGACCAAACTATAAAAAGGAGAGGCAGGAGAAATGAGGAAGAAAAGGAGTACCAACCAACAGGCCACTTGGTTGATCAAAATGCCAATATCAGTGTTATTATTAACAATATGGTCATTGTCAATAATGTACAATTTCTTTACACTTCTTTTTTCACCTTAAGTATTATGCTATGAGAGAGGTACAAATTACTATATTTCAAATGACCTACAATAATTCCAATTTGTGTACTTAAGCCATCATCGTGACACATGGGTTCATTTGTTTCATTTCACGTTCAATTTTTAGGAATTGCTTTTTCTCTTCATTTTTATTTAACTCTGCTTTAAAGTTCTGAAAAGCATTTACATGGTTCCTAAGTTAAATATACAAACAAGGTACATTCAGAGAAATCATGCTTCTATCCTTCACCTTCACTTTCCTTTTTCTTTTAAAATTTTTTAATTTTTAAAAATTAAATTTAAAAAATTTGTCAAATTATAATTGTCATCAATTGTGTATATTTATAAAGTTCAATGTGATGTTTCAGTCTATGTGTATATTACAGAAAGATTTAATCAAGCTAATAAACATATCCATCACCTACAATGTATCTTTTTCTGCAGTGAAACATTAAAAATCTACTCCTTTGGCATTTTTGAAATATGCATTATAATTAACTGTAGTTCCTAAAGACAACTAAAAAACCTTTAGAACTGATAAATCAATTCAGTAAAGCTGCAGGTTACAAAATGAACATACAAAAATCAGCAGTGTTTCTATACAAAAAATGATCTGAAAAAGAAATCAACATAACCACTTAAATTTTCGGTTTTTCATCCATAGTGTTTTTCAAAATCCTAAATATATATAAATATATGGTACCGCTTTCTTAAGGCATACCACACACATCCATTTGCATCTTGCTTTTGTCACTTAAAAACATATTTAAGTGATCCATATAAATGGTGATCCACAGCAGTATATGATACAGCTGTTCCTCACTTCCTTTGGGTTACATAGCAGTCCTTTGTACGAACAGACCCTAATTTGTACAACTAGTCCTTTACTGATGGAAATTTGGGCTTTTTTCCAGTCTGCTATTACAAATTGGCCTGCAACAAATAGCCTTGTACATACAACTTCCTTGTATTTGCTGGTATATTTTTGGAATATATTCCAAGTGGGACGATTGAGTCAAGGGGTGAAATTATTTGTTTGTGAGATACTGCCAAATGCCTCTGCACAGGGTATACCAATCTGTTTTCCCTCTAGCAGCATTGGATGATAGTGCACATTTCCTCAGAGCCTCACCAACCAAACAGGCTGGCAAACTTGCAGATTTCTACTCACGAGAAAGATCATAAAGTAGTTTTATTTTGCATTTCTCTTGATATGGGCAAGAGAATCTTTTCAAATGTCTAAGGGCCATTCACAATTCATTTTTAGTAAGTTCTGTCCACATCTCTTACCCATTTTTCTTTAGCGTTGTTGGTTCTTTTCTCACAGTTTTCAAAAAGAGCTTTTTTTTTTTGGAGGCGGAGTCTCACTCTGTTGCCAGGCTGCAGTGGCATGATCTCGACTCCCGGGTTTAAGTAGTTCTCCTGCCTCAGCCTCCCAAGTAGCTGGGACTGCAGGCACGCGCCACCACGCCCGGCTAATTTTTGTATTTTTAGTAGAGACGGGGTTTCACTGTGTTGGCCACGATGGTCTCCCTGATGTTGTAATCCGCCTACCTCGGCCTCCCAAGGTAGGCGGATCACAACATTACGGGTGTGAGCCACTGCGACTGGCCTCAAAAAGAGCTCTTTAAATATTAGGGCTAATTATCCTTTTGTCAGTATGATTAAAAACTGAAAGTACTTTCTTCTAGTTTGTTATTTACCTCTTGACTTTGCTTATGGAGTTTTTGCCACACGAAAAAAAAGGTTTCAACATTTTTATTTAGTCAAATTTATCACTTAATTGATTTGGATTTTGATTGAAAGATAAGTTTTTCAACTCCCAGGACATTAAAGAATCCACTAATGTTTATATCATCTGCTTGTATGTTTCAATTAAAAAATTTAAATTATCATCCACTTGGAATGTATCCTGGTTTGTGGTATAAAAACATATACAGGTGTATCTTTTTCTATTGGCTCTCTACTTATCCTAGTACTCCTTACCAGTCTATCCATTTAGATTGATTTGAGATGCTTGCCTTTGCCTTTATGTTACACTAAATTTGTATCTGTGGTTTGGTCTGTATCTGGACTTTCTATTCTGTCCCATTAGCTGCTCTATTCGTGACCTAAGTCACAGTTTGAATTATAGAAACCTTAACATGCTTTGATATCTGCTAGATCTAGCAACGCTTACTGCCCCTCTTTCACAGGGTTTTTCTAGATAATCTTGTTTTTTCAACCAACCTTTAACTACAAAAAAAAAAGTGATATTTTCATATTACATTATCAAAGTAACTTCAAAAAAACATTTTTCATGAGGCTAGGTCTTCTTATCTAAACACATGGTCTGTCTTTTCATTTGTACAGGAGACTCTTTCTTTTTTAAGATGAGAGATACTATATCCTAATGTCTGCTGACAAGAATGACCCACAGGGAAGGGGATATTGATGATGCCCAAAAGAGTGAGTCAACTTCTGGACTGACGCTGTGGAACGGGTCAGAGGGGATGGGATCTAGTGCACAACTGGAGAGGCTGGCGTGAGCGGTGCATCCATAGTCATCATGGGTAAATAGGGCAAGGGGCCAGAGGCTGTCAATGGAGTAGTCATTCTCTTCTGATTACTTATATTTTCTCCATGAAGAAAGAAATAAGGTGATCAGTTGAGAGTGAAAAGTGAGGAAAAGGTTTTGGAGGCTTGAGAGAAAAGGAAAAAGGTGGAAAATTGACATCTAGAAGAAAAAGAGAGTGAGCCAGGACCCATGAATACAGTGTGGGGAAAAAAAAAAACCTTTGCATATAGACATGGATGTCTTAAAACAGGAACAGAGAAGTTGCCGTATTTGGCAATCTCTTTAAGGTACGCTTTAGAACTGAGAAATTAGTGGGCATTGTTAAGAGTGCCCTTTCACTTTTAAATGATTTCTGCAGCACTTGCATACTCACCACTTCCTCTGAGAACACCTGTCTCTTCACATATTTTGATAAATTTCCTTCTGTAGCATTTTTTAGTATCTCTATCACGTTTTCCAACATATTTAACTGGATATGGAGTATAATCTGAATATTAAGAAGACACAAACAAAACCAAAATGAAGTTACTGTCTCAATGCTAAGAAATGTACCTGGTTAGATAAGCCTGCATTTACAGGTACCCACCCTGCTTTGATCCTACTTCGTAATTTATTTGCTTGCACAAGTTAAAAAAATGTGCTTTAAATGTAAACCCACCAGCCAAAATGTGCTTTCCAATAGTTAGTCACAACACTTTAACTTCAAAATTTGTTTAAGGGTAACATTGGAGAGAGCAGAGATTTGGTGTCTGGATAGTTGGGCTGAAATCTACATACTGGCAAGTACCAGCTAAGTGACTCTGGACCATGTACTTAATCTCTCAATTTCAATGCCTTCATTTGTAAAATGGGGAAAATAGGTTTAGATCTCACATTTTAGGTTTTATGAACATTAAATAAAATACCAGTATACAGAAGGTACTCAATGAACAAAAATATTGGTTTCCTCCTCTCTATATCCTCTAGATTCAGAGGATATGACAATCAGACAATCTCATAAAACCAGTGACATGGTTTGGCTTTTTCCACCCAAATTTCATCTCAAATGGTAATCCCCAGGTGTCGGCTGAGGGACCTGATGGGAGGTGATTGGCTCATGGGGGCAGTTTCCCCCATGCTGTTCTCATGCTAGTGAGTGAGTTCTCATGAGATCTGATGGTTTCCTAAGTGGCAGTTGCCCCTGCTCTCTCCCTTTCCTGCCACCTTGTGAAGAAAATAATTTGCTTCTCCTTTGCCTTCCCCCATGATTATGTTTCCTGAGGCCTCTCCAGCCACACGATACTGTGAGTCAATTAAATCCCTTTCCTTTATAAATTACCCAGTCTCTGGTACTTCTTTATAGCAGTGTGAAAACAGACAACCAGAACTGGCTAGGGGGAAATGGTACCTTCAACGATTTTTTTTTTTTTTTTGAGACGGAGTTTCGCTCTTGTTACCAAGGCTGGAGTGCAATGGCACGATCTTGGCTCACTGCAACCTCCGCCTCCTGGTTTCGAGCAATTCTCCTGCCTCAGCTTCCCGAGTAGCTGGGACTAGAGGGGTGCACCACCACGCCCAGCTAATTTTTGTATTTTTAGTAGAGATGGGGTTTCACCATGTTGACCAGGATGGTCTTGATCCCTTGACCTGGTGATCCACCTGCCTCTGCCTGCCAAAATGCTGGTATTATAGGCGTGAGCCACGACATCTGGCCACCTTCAACGTTTTCTGTTGTTAGGAAGTTGTAGGCACACAGGCTACTGCAGGCATAGAGTGGAAACTGGCTGAAATTTTAATGAGGTACTCCTATTTACACTATCTATTAAGCAACTTTCAAAACTGGGTACTGTAGTTGTGCTTTCAAAATGATACTACTACCTATCTTCCACCAGATAGGTACAATTAACACAAGAAAAAAGAACACATTTCCCCCCAATTGCCAATATTCACTAGTATAATTCAAGAAAAAGTTTAAAGAAAGTGAGAATGAGAATTCACCAACCAATGTTACATCCAGTTTATAATTTGATGTATAAATCTTCCAAATATATTAACTTATCCCCAAAATTTGATCCTACTTTTGGTCAATTACCACACAATAGACATTTATTTCCTCATAGCATTAATATTAGAAAAAAGAAATCTTATTTTTAACACATACATAGCAATTCATCATGGAAATATACCATACTTTATTATACTGACCAATGTGTATATGCATTTTTAAAAACTGGTAATGTCTTAGAAACTTGATTCCCAGAAGTGAAATTACTAAGTCAAAGCATAGAGATGTTTTTAAGGCTCTTGATCCTTACAAAAGGTAGTTTTCCTGGAAGAGATTTACCTTTTTTATATTAAACCAGCTATGTTTTCTCACCATTCTGTTTGGTAACATTTTATACTTGTTGAGTAATTTATCAGGATGCAGGGTTGTCTTTGGTTCTGAAGAGAACAGAAATGATCCCAGGTAGATGAAATACAAAGAATTCAATTTAAATGCAGTGTTCTAAAGCCCACGCAAAATCATGAGCACACCCTTTTTGGGAGACAACTCTCCATGGAGTCTCTCAAATTTCTGCATGCCTTGAGAGCAAAAGCACTGCTTTTATTACAGACTATCTTTTTAAGGATATTTGTGTGCAACAGACATAGCGTCGCATCCAAAGCAAAGTTAAAGGCATGCTTACTGGCCACTATAAGAGGTTTGGGTTACCTAAGCTCAAGGTTCTTCTCTTAAAAGCAACTTCCTATGTGTGCAAGAGGCACATAGAGCTCTTCATGTCTTCCAGCAGGACCTGGGGCTCAGGAAACTGATGCATATCCTGGCGTCTGCTATATAATAATCTGTCCTTTATTTCTCAGTGTCTTGTACACGCCACTAGCATTCATGAAACTAGGGCAGGCTAACTCATTAGCTTCCAAGTGGGATAAAATCTCTAACCCGTCACAGTTCTTAACACCTTTGTTAATAAAAACCAATCCCAATTTTGTTGATGGTGGTGTCCTCCCAAAGGCAAAGACAAGTCTACCTTGTTCAATGCAATGCTATGTCTCCAGTACAAGGTACACAGCCAATTCTCATTAACAATAAACAAGAAGGGGAGCTTGGCTTCCCCAGCAATTTACAAAAATAAACCATCTAGAGCCCTCTGCTAGAAATGATGTGCTCCCTGGAAGATTTCAATATTTCTTCCTAAGTTTTTCCAACTTGTCTTCCTCCCTCCAGCAACTATCTCTGATTCAGTAGGGATTTCAAGAATAAGGCTCACTACCTTAAAATACACTGGTGAAGGACAATGTACATGAGGCAGTCACTGAAAAGGCAAAGAGAAAGTTTAAAGCTAGGGGCTTATCTCAAACCAGTCTCAGGGTGCAGCTAAAGAAAACGAAAGTAGAGTACGGCACATTGCCTTAATCTTACAGATTTCAAACAAAAGCCTAGGGAAATTCAGTTAGTAAGGAACAGGGGAATTTGGTAAGAAAAACTATTTAAAGAACACGTGCTTCCTGCCTCTTTGATTTTCTGAGGCCTCAGGAAATAAGTTACTAGTTACCTTTGAACAAAAAAGGGAACAGAAGCTCTGAGCATGCAGAACTTTACATTTCTTGTTTCTTTTATTTTCGTTTTATTTTTGCTATATTTGAAGAATATCATAGTATGGTAGAGGCTGCCAGTTTTCTAACCAATATCCATTGTCTCCTCCTTTTTTGATAACAGGACTCCCTAACTTTAACAGGCTCTTTCATGTATGAAACTCAAAGTCTATTTCTCAGGGTTCTTTGCAATTAGATGTGGTCATGGGATTAAGTTATGGCCAATAACACCGTCAGTACAAGTTGTTGGATGAAGACATTTGAGAAAGTATCTTTAAAAGGGATGAACTTCTTTGTCCACTCCCATTTTTCCTACTTCTTGCTGGACTAGGGATGTAATGAATGGAAGTCACATGTTAAAGATAGTAGAGTAGAAATATACAAAGAGGCTGGGTTCCTAATGACATCATGGAATGCCACATCAGGCGTGGACTGACCAGATTGCTTTTCTACATTGAAGAAAATAAAGGCTCTAATTTGTATAGGCTTTTATTTTTATTTTTGGAGTCTATATTGCATTGCTCCTAAACAAATGCAATTCTTAACTTACACATATGAGTAAGATCCTGCCATGAGGAAATTTGTGAGAAATGAGTCCTGTCTCCTTTCCTCCCTGTGCACTCCAGACTTCCTAGCATAAGTTAGAACTTTAAGGTGGCCTAAGTGGGTAGAAGAAAGGGGCATTAAGACAGTCACCTGTATTAACAAATAAATGATAAATGCAGCAAAACCACCTGTCAGTTTCCTTGCAAGGTAAATTCAATTCCTAAATGGATCTCCAATTGGAGGCGTGCCAGGTTTATAGAGAAATGATTAGAATTCAAATAGAATCAGTGGACAATTACCCTGCATTGGTCTCTCTACTTTCAGACATATTTGGAAGTAGAAATTAATCCTTTGATGTGAAGCAGCATTGCTAAAGAGGATCTGTGTTTGAGATTGAGAGGTTTCAACTCAGACTGAAAAGGTAGAGTCAACATACATGTGTTTTGATGAGATCTGTTAAACCAACGCAGTATGTATTAAGTATTAGCTGGAAAAATAGGAAACTGGGCCCTCTTTGTCACACTGGGAACAGGAGCAATTTAATAAAACAAGTTAGGGAGAAAATTAAGTTCAAATTTCAACTGACAGCAGCAAAAAATTTTAGCATAAAGCATTAATTTTTAAAGTTGATCAGAAAAAAGTTTCATTTATTTCTGTGAATACTGACTAACCAGACTCTACTCAGCCTGTCAGTTTCCGTCTCTTAATAATTAACACGCTGTCTTTAAGGATTTCAAGTAGATGAGTTAGCCTTAGAGAAGCAGCTAAGGTCCATGCAGTCTTTTTTTCTTTTTTTTTTTTTGAGACGGAGTCTTGCTCTGTGGCCCAGGCTGGAGTGAAGTGGCACAATCTCTGCTCACTGCAACCTCTGTCTCCTGGCTTTAAGTGATTCTCCTGCCTTAGTCTCTGAGTAGCTGGGACTACAGGCGTATGCCACCATGCCTGGCTAATTTTTTGTTTTTGGTAGAGATAGGGTTTCACTGTGTTAGCCAAGTTGGTCTCGATCTCCTGACCTCGTGATCCACCTGCCTTGGCCTCCCAAAGTGCTGGGATTACAGGAATGAGCCACTGTGCCCAGACATGCAGTAATTTTTTTTAAAATGTTCTCTATTAACAGAGACCTAGAATCTGAAAAAAATTACTAAACTTGAGAATGGCAACCATATAATTTTCATCATCTCTGAGGAAGATGACATAGGCTTATATTACAACATGAGAAATTTCAGTTGAACATTTGAAAGAATTTCCTGAGAATTTTTAAACACTGAAACTGTCATTAAGTTTCTTGACAGTGAGTAATTCTGTGATACAGTTCAGAGAGGATGATTCATACTCAGTATCTCTTCAAGGTTTCCTAAGGAGTCCTTGCCTGAAACACGCCCATCCCAACTGCATCCATAGGCTGACTTTCCTTTCTAGCCCTCAGCGGAAAGGAGCTGTTCCAGCTGCCTGGTGGGCACGCACATGCTTTCTCCACCATGCCCTGCATTGCTCTTCCTACTGGGAATGGACAGCCTCATGCTCAGCAGGCTTATGTTTAACTCCACCAAAGCACCTACTCATTTGGAAAAAAAAAATCATTAATAGATTATTTTTGTTGTTATTGGAGACAAAGCCTTGCTCTGTTGCCCAGGCTGGAGTGCAATGGTACAATCTCCACTCATAGCAACCTCTGCCTCCCAGGTTCAAGCAATCCTCCTGCCTCAGTCTCCCGTTAGCTGGAATTACAGGCACGCACCACCACGTTCAGCTAATTTTCATATTTTTAGTAGAGATGGGGTTTAATTCACCATGTTGGCCAGGCTGGTCTTGAACTCCTTCAAATGATCAGCACACCTTAGTGTCCCAAAGTGCTGGGATTACAAGCATGAGCCACCGCACCCAGCCCATGCGTAGATTCTTATAACTGTGAGAGATAGGCTAGGATGGGAGGAGATGATAAATGTAAATCCAGAGGTGGATTATATGCACTAGTGGGATCGTGTTTTTTGACATCCAGTCTTGTGTTGTTTTTATTCACGAGGAGCCGCTAGTCCCAGTCCTGGATAAAAAGAGACACACCCTTTTCATCTCTGTAGGTCTGGGGTGGTGAGGAAACCCTAAGCTTTGCAGTCAGAGTTGTTGGTGTTAAAACCCTGACACTGCTATTTAATTAGCTGAGAGAACTAAGGTAATTTATTTACTGTTGAATCTTCATTTTCCACAACTATAATGTGGAGAAAAATTGTTTTGATAGAACTTTTGTTGTATAACAAATATAAAGTACCTAGCATGATACCTTTGATAAATTAAATTAAAACTCTGCTTACCTCACTATTTGACTTCTTACCACCAATGCTTATTGAAATCCTCAACCTTGCTTCAACTCTAGAAAAAGCGACCAATGGTCCACGTAAAACACTTCTCCCCATTTTCTCCTGTCCTTCTTTCCTACCTGATGTTATAAGAGACTTGGATAGCTTTAGCTTTAGTGGAAGAGTATCTTGCTAATCCCAGTCACATTATGATAGATGGGACCTCTGAAGGCCACTCTCTCTCTCTCAGAACCAGTTATATACTGGAATACCAGAGCTGTCCATATCCAGTAGGAAGCAGAAATGTCAAAGATGTATTGTGCCTGTTGGAAGACCAGGCTTCCCAGTTTAGCTTACTAGTATGACTGGCTCAAATGACCTGACCTTCTGGACTCTGGACCTTTGCCAACCTTGGCCTCTCGGACCTGCTTTAGCCTGTGAGCTTTTCAGGCTGACCCACCTGCTCAGACCTACAGTTTCTGCTTCGGCCCCCAGGATGAACAGGAGCTACCTGCAGCAGCCTAACACAGGGACAGCTCTCAGCCATTTGGATTTCTACACAGCTATGAGTCCTTTCCTGTCTTTTCTGGTGCCTCCTCTGCCTCACCATTAATGCCTTACAAACTCATTTCTGAGCCCTCTTACTTTCCCGCTTGCTTATGGCATTCATCAGTTCATATCAAATCCATTACCAGGTGTATATAGTTGAGTTCATGCCCTCCAAGCTCATGCCCTTTGGAACTGAAAAGTCTCTTTGTCAATATTTTTCTAGTACTTTGTTTCTTCCATTCCAAACTCATTTCATTTTTTTCAAATTCTCTGTTATCACTGTTTCCATCTTTCTGGTTCCTCGGACTGAACTTTCTCTCATGTAAAAGCTGCTGTACCCTCCCTAAAGGCCCCTCACATTGCTCCTGCTAGCCACTCCTGATCCCCCTGATCCTCTGCATCTACTCATCTTAGAATACTCAATGAATTACTGCGATCTGTTATCCTAGTTTGTGTCTTGCTAATGGTTACACATTTCTATCCTTCTGAAAATGTTTTCTTCATCTCAACCTTTTGACTATTTCAGGAGACTATAAGCTCCTGAAAGTTTTTTCTTTTGCAACTCCCCACACATAAGTAGTCACAGTATGCAAGGAGTCTCAATATGGGCTGGTGTCCTTAATGACAAGATAGTCTTTTTTAATTGGTCTAGGAAGGTTTTGTGACTCACTGCTCAAACTCTGGGGGTGGTAATATGCCTCAAATTTTATTTATTTTTATAATCTTGTGAATCTGTGTAATCTTTTCCCTTTGCTTTTAGTTTTAGGGATTAAGATTTTGCATGTCTTGGTGATATGTGTGCAGTCGCTTGCTGACTCAGACCACAAGCCCCAAATAAGTGACCCAGGTGGCCAGATAAGTTAATGGGGAAGAAGGCCATGGGCATACTGGCAACATAATAAGAATAACAACAGATAACATTTATTGAATGCTTACCACATGTCAGGCACTATTTTGTGTACCATAGGTATTTAAGCTCATTAATTGCAACAATGCCATGAGTTAGGGACCACCAATAAGATGCAGCTAGCACACAGGTTTCTTTCAAGGCTCAGTAAAGAGCCTGGAGGATATGTCTCCATCCCCTCCTCCTCTCTACATCTACAGCTTTCTTAGCCATGTCTCATGTCTTCAGCATCTAACCATGTCTTATATGTGAGCATATCTACCACTCTCCTACCTGTTTACAAAATCCTGGAAGCAACAACTGTGTTGACTCTTCTTACAAGGATGATACTGTAATTTTCACAGAGAAGAATTCAATAAATGACTGCTGATTTGAATTGAATAAAAACCTTGGGAGATAAGTCACTGTACACAGCCAAAAATTTAGGCATCATTTTATTATAATACATGTATACATTTCAAGGCTTACCTTATACCATAAAGAAGTTACTTACATTTAAATTAGTGCAGGTTATGCTTTCTGGATTCATGATTTGAGAAAAAATGGACATGGCTTTTGCCACCTCATTCTAGAAGGAAGAGAAACAAATCATATCCTATATCACATGAACTAATGTTCTTGTAAAAAATTACTTAGAGAAGGCGGTATATTCCTATTAAAGTGACCCCAGGGTTTTGAAGTCCACAAGGAAAAAATGTTTTGGAAATTAAAACTAAACATTCCATAAAATGCTCCCTCCAACAGCATATTGTTGAATGTTTTAACAACCTGCCTGAGTCCAGATTTTAAGATGCAGGCATAAAATTGGCATTTCCCCTTCTTCTACTGGAATCAGCTTCTAAAAAAATAGGAATGAGGAACAAAGTGCAAAGCCTGTCTTTGACATATGTAATTAGAATATAGAAACTCCAACTACAGCAGAGTTGGAAACACTGGAGATGGAGGCTGGCCAGGTTCAGGAGAAAGCAGTCAGAGGTGGACAGTGCTCTGTGTCTCAGAAAGAACCCACAACAGGACAGCTCTCAAAGGTAAGGGCACAACCTGAAGTACAAAATCTAATTCCTGTTTACCATGATGAGAAAGAACAGAGTGTAGGACTACTAAAGAGAACTTCTGCGGATCCTTGTGGTGGTAGAGATGAGGCTAGTCAAGCATTTCCATAGACAAGCTGTATTCACTGGAAGCAGTATGTTCCTAAGACAGCAGCGGCAGAGAAGAGACTGCTCGCCAAAAATCTCCTCAGTGCCTGTTCCTGTTGGCTTAAAAGAAAGCAAGCCTGTATACTTGTTGACAAAACTCTGGGTTATATGAAGAAAAATCCTGCTAGTCTAGAACAGGGCTCTGGTGTGCCTCTCTGTTGCTTTCTCTGTCTCGACATAAATCTACAAGTGACGAGTCTAAAAGAAACTTAACGTTTTTCTTTTATTTTTGAATTTTTATTTTTTAGAGACAGAGTCTTGCTCTGTCACCCAGACTGGAGTATAGTGGTATAATCATGGCTCACTGCAGCCTCAAATTCCTGGGCACAAGATATTTTCCTGCCTCAGTCTCCTGAGCAGCAAGGACTACAGGCATGTACTACATCCTGCTGTACATACTGCTGCACTTGTTTTTGTTTTTGTTTTGGAAAGACAGGGTCTCCCTATGTTGTCTTGGCTGGTCTCAAACTCCTGGACTCAAGTGATCCTCCCCAATCCCAAAGTGCTGGGATTACAGGGAGGAGCCACTATGCTAGGCCTTAAACTTACTTTTCAATGATGAATAGTCAAAAAAGAACCACCACAGGACACTGATAAAGATCATATTTTTAAAAGGGGAAAAGGAACACAGTAGAACAATATTAAGAACATAACTGGCAGAGTGACTCACGCCTATAACCCTAGCACTTTGGGAGGCAGAGGCAGGCAGATCACTTGAAGTCAGGAGTTCAAGACCAGCCTGGCTAACCCAGATGGGTTTAGTAGAAATCCCATCTCTTCTAAAATACAAAAATTAGCTGGGTGTGGCCAACATGGTGAAACCCCATCTCTACTAAAATACAAAACTTAGCTGGGCGCACGCCTATAATCCCAGCTACTCGGGGGGCTGAGGCGGGAGAATAACTTGAACCCAGGAGGTGGAGGTTGCAGTAAGTTGAGACTGCACCACTGCACTCCAGCCTGGGCGACAGAGTGAGACTCTGTCTCAAAAAAAAAAGAATAACTGGCCGATGAAGAAACCCTAATAGAAAAATATTTCCATGGACATAGCAGATAGAAATGAGAAAAATGAACAAGATCATGTCAATCAGAAGTGGAAAAAAATCAGGCAGGCCTTAGATTTCTCCACAGCAATGTTCCATACTAGAAGACAGAAAGGCAATGCCTAAAAAAACCTCAAGAAAAGCACTGTCACCTTGAAATTGTAAATCTGGCCAAATTGTAGTTCAAGTACAAAAACAACAGGCAAATAAAATAATTTAAAATACCAAGAACTCAGGGGATATTGTTCCTCCAAAGAATTTACCAGAATACTCACTTCAGCCAACAAAGAGAAGATTGGAAAAATAACAAGCATCAAACAACCTATTTAACTACACATAGAACTAACAAGTGGGGAGTGAGGCTATAGAACAGAGTGTAAATGTTACATGCTTGGACAACAAAGCAATATTAACACTAACAAAAGTTAGAAACAGAAGGGAAAGACATGAGAGGTAGGGAATGCATTCCCATTTCCTTATCTTTATTATCAGTGGCCCAAAAAATATCACTTAAAACTGACAAATCAAGTACATTTCAGAGTAAAGTGAGCACTATCAAAGTGAAATACCAATTTCACCATTACTTATATTAGGGAATTAACAGGTATTATAAAAGAATTAGAGAATTAAGAAAAGCAAAACTATGGTTTTTAAGTCACCACTAGAACAAAAATACCAACTAGAGAAAATAACCACATGGCATAAAATAGTAGAAAAAATTATAGAAACAGAAAGTATCAAATGAGACCTAAGATCAAATATATGTCATATGAATATAAACAGATATTAAAAGATTAGCATCATATTACAAAGCAACATAGACATTTATGTAGTATATAAGACATACAGCTAAAACAAAACAATTCAGAAAGATTGCAAAAATAAGGGACAGGAAAAGCTGTACATCAGGCAAATGCACACCTGATAAGAACAAAGGAAAAAGAGGGGTGGAGATATTAATATTGGATAAGGTTGAATTCAGGGCAAAAGCAGAACACATGACCTAGACAGGCACTTTATAGTGCTAAAGTGAGGGATTTACAATGATGACGTTACAGTGATGATGTATCTGTGCACCAAACAGTATAACTTGCACATAAAGAAAAACTACAGGAGCTACACAAAGAAAGAAAAACACATACCTTAGAAGAGACCTCACTCACCTCATGACAGATTAAGAAGACAAAATAATTCCCCTGGATACCAAGGGAAACTTAGAAAGTTAAAGAAATGTTCTTGACCCAGTGGAGGCATGGTAAGTATATAATCTCTTAAGCCTTTGTTCTTCAGTGACTCTTCCCAGCAGTATATAGAAATGGATCACCCTCATATTTTGATTTTTAATTAATAATAAGAGTTCTCCAGCTATATTTTACCTGCCAGGAAAATAACCTGGCTTGGCTATTACTTTTCTGCTATAAAGTTTCCTTTTACTAACATGTAAAGCATTTCATATTTTTTAGGCCTTGGAACAGGAAATCTCAGAGGAGAGGCTCTTCCAAGAGAGGGTGTTCCAGGGTTCCAGCACTAACTCTGTCCATCACTGAGGCAGGACCTTAGGGAGCTCCCCTCTTATCTCTGGGTCTCTGCTACCTCCATCTGTCCAGTCAGGGGAATGAGGCTAAAAGATCACTAAAGACTTACCCCAATAACAGTAGTAGTTGGGTATAACTATGAAATATATGATGGATACCACGTCTACAATGGACTGACTCAGCAGTCCTCATTCATCTGAGGCAAATTCAACTTTGGAAAGCATTAAACTAAACTGTTCTCTGAGAACGTTACAACATAAACTGATGATCTGCAATTTTCCTTTTAATTACTTGAGAAATTTCTCTACCCTTCTATTTAGAAATGCATGTTAGGTTCCCAATTGCAAATGAAGACATTCTTTGCAGTTATATGTATAGATTATAGGTTTCCATAGCAACAAGGGCATTGGTCTCTTTATTGGGACTACTTCTTTGTGATACAGTCAGAAGGAAGAAAATAAAAGCAAAGACACATGAAAGTAGTAAAGTCCTGGCCACTCCCAATTTACTTACGTGCACCCCAAAGCTTTACCTGATTCAGAGCTAATGCCACAGCGAAACAGGATGCTCTCCTGGAGAGAATTTCTCCTTTGAGTAGGGCTTCTTCTCTTAATATAGTACAGATTTTAAAAGACTCAGGGCTATTCTGTGAGGAGACAGGATTGTTCGATTAATGTCATAAACCTTTAAGTTCAATAAAATGATTAATAGTTCTCAGTATTTAGAGTTCCTTTTGTAAGGATTTCCTACAGCCTCCCTCAAGCCACTTAAAAGATTAAGCCCCACATAGAGACTATTTGCAAATAGATCAGGCTACTGATATGTTAGCAGCTCAAATCTAAATTAATTTATTTTTAAAGCTCATTTTCAATTTTCTGAATTGGGGCAGTTTTTACCAGAATAAGGTTCAACAACACAAGGAAACTTTTCCTGGGGGAATTTCCAATCTAAAAATATTCATATGTCAAATATTTGAAAACATCAACACTAATTTGAACTTACATTATAAAAGAATCCCATGAAAATAGAAACCTTAAAAAAAAAATCCAAGAATGTGAATGACATAAAAACAGGAGGGGTAAAACCAAATCCTCTTCCTTTATGCATGCTGCGGGGTATTAGGTTTATGAGAGCAGCCTGGCTGTGCATCTATGTCATCTGTCAATACTAAGTTGCAACTCTTGTCAAAATAAAGTCCAAATGGGATGAGAGAGGGCCAGCATTGATGTGGAATTTGTACTAGCTGACCAGATCACTTTTTCAACTCATTTCCACTGGGTGAAACAAGTTATTCTCAGACATGGCACAGGGGAGAAAAGTCCTCTGGCCTTTCCTAAGTAGAATTTATTAATTTTTTTTTGAGACAGAGTCTCACTCTGTTGCCCATGCCGGAGTTCAATGGCATGATCTTGGCTCACTGCAAGCTCTGCCTCCTGGGTTCAAATGATTCTTTTGTCTCAGCCTCCAAAGTAGCTGGGATTATAGGTATGTGCCACCACACCTAGCTAATTTTTGTATTTTTAGTAGAGATGGGGTTTCACCATGTTGGCCAAGCTGGTCCACCCACCTCAGCCTCCCAAAGTACTGGGATTATAGGCATGAGCCACCTCATTCAGTCTCTAAGTAAAATTTTAATTCTCTTCACTGCAGTATACACTCAAGGAGGCATCCCTAAGTAGAATACAGGAAGACTGGGAATTGCAATGCTGAGTAAGTGATGCTCTAGTGCTGTGTGGTTTTCTGGCCTCCTAGAATCATAGAATGGTATGAATGGAAAGAATTACTGAATCCAGAGGTCAGCAAGCTATGACCCTCAGGCTAAATGTAGCCAAAGCTAAGAATGACTAACATTTTTAAAGGCCTGTAAAAACAAAAACAACAAATATGGGACAGAGAGGACAGAGATCATATGAGGCAGAGACGTATGTGGCTCCCAAAGCCTAAAATATTTACTATCTGGCCTTTTATTTTAAAAAAAGGCCAAATCTAACCCTCTCATTTGTAAAATGAGATAGGTGATGAGTTCTAAGCTACATAAGCCAGTTAATACCAAAGTTGCAACTAGACCCCAAGCTTCTCAATTTCCGGTTGGTTTTCTTTCCACCATAACCCAGCTGTCCCCCCGTTTTGGAAAACTGGTATTGCTACACCCTTCATGGGTGTTTTTCAGCAGCCCATGTTCTTCCACTTCGCTTGGTGTTCCTTTGTTTTCAGTATAAAGAGGTTTTGTGTGCCAGGTTAACAATGTCTAAATGACACGAATGACAATAGTAATACATTAAACACTGACCATTTCACAATTTCAGTTATCATTCAGTTACTAAACTAAACACTGAAGAAATAGTTTCTATGGGCAAGAAATAATCCTGGTACAGTAATGACAAAATAACTTTTTTTTTTTGAGACAGAGTTTCACTCTTGTTGCCCAGGCTGAATGCAGTGGCGTGACCTCAGCTCACTACAACCTCCACCTCCTGGGTTAAAGTGATTCTCCTGCCTCAGCCTCCCAAGTAGCTGGGATTATAGGCACCATGCCCGGTTAACTTTTCGTATTGATAAAAGAACTTGTAAGTCATGGTCTCTGTCCTCAGAGTTCATTTTCATGTCACCTACATTTATTAAAAAACAACTGGATACCAGGCACTGTGTTATGTGGTGGGATACAAAGAAGCCTTAAGGAGCTCACACTCAAGTAGGGAGAATGGAAAGTGGATCTGCCAAGTACAACATTAGGCTATGTCAAAAGTACCAGGGAAGTGATACAAATAGAGCATAAATAAGGGATATCTGGAGGTGACAAACATCACTTCCAATTTTGGTGATTACAAAAAACTTCATAGATGAGGACAAAGTCATCCTTGAGTTTACCAATGAAGGAAGCTAAGATTTCTATAGAAGGGGACAACAGGGAAGATGGATCTAGCGGAGTTCAGCATAAGACATGGCTTTAAAGCAGAGCCTGAATCCAACACATTGCCTCTTGTTCTCACTATCTACACAATCACCAGAGAAGAGTGAAAGATGAAAAAATTACTTTTCCCATGACAAAACTGTCTGATATGGCTAACTCAAGTTTTCTAAAAATGAATACATTTAAAATTAAAACATTTGCACCAGATGGAAAACAGACTTGAGAGGAACTGAATTTTATTTGAAGAGAGAAAAAAAAAATCCTCTCTCAAAGACTGCCCACAATGCTCTCAAAGTTAAGGGGAAAGAATCTTACCAGTTTGTAGCAAATTGCAAAAGCAAGAACATAGGTATCTATGGTGAACTTCACATCTTGGTTTTTCATCTCTAGCAATACTTCCAAAGCACCTGCCAAAAGCGAAGAGTGGATCGCGGAGTTAGCCAGAGTTCCTCTACTGCTGGCCCCCAAAAGCTCTCATCTGTTCAGCACCATCAACTGAAAAGTGTATTTTGACAAAATAAAAGCTATTTCTCAAAGTCATTTAGTAATTAACTAAATGTTAAAATAAACTATCCGGTCATACAGGAAGAACTAATATTTTAAAAGCTGCTTTACAATTTTAGCATAAGTAAAATCTGAGATATTTAGTTTAAGTGATGACACGCAATGCAATGTTTTCAAACTTCATTAGGTCTCCATAATTCAGCCACTTATCAAGAATATAAGAATCATTTCTGCATGACTCATTTTCCCCCTAATTCCTACACCAGCAAACAGCAGAATTTTTCAGCAAATAGAAACTGCAGTACTTACTTTCATATTTGCCTTTGATAAATAACATATCCATCAAAATGTTGAATGATGTGGAGTCTGAGAAGAAACCTTGCAAATGCTAATGAAGAAGAACAATACAGTTTGGTTAAAGGTTAAAACTATTTATTGAGGAGGTACTTTTACTGTCTTTTTTTTTTTTTTTTTTAACGGAGTCTCTCCCTGTGGCCCAGGCTGGAGTGCAGTGGTGCAATCTTGGCTTACTGCAATTTCTGCTTCCTGGGTTCAAGCGATTCTATTGCCTCAGCCTCCCAAGTAGCTGGGATCACAGGCACGCACCACCACTGCCGGCTAATTTTTTTTTTTTGTATTTTTAGTAGAGACAGAGTTTCACCATGTTGGCCTCGAACTCCTGACCTCAGATGATACACCTGCCTTGGCCTCCCAACTGTCTCTTATCTATCTAGGTCTTACTTTTCAGTATACTTAACTCATTTGGCCTTCTGAATTCTCTAATGTATTTTATATACCAAGGTTTTATTTTTGAAAAACGTTCAAATGCTGCCCACTCTCTTGGCTGTCATGCCTTTGGTACTGGGCATGTTGAAAAAGAGGCAAGAGGTAATGCAAGAGATCTCGGGGTTTCTTAATTACCATGAAGGACATCTTTAAGGAAACGTCGTCTGTCATGCTTAGGAGAAAAGAAACAAGCCAATTAACCCTGGAGGGGTGGTCCTGCACACTAGGTGCCAGCTATTAACATGAAATGGCAGCTATAAATACACCTGAAGACTAAGGCAGGAGGGTCATATACAACTATGGTCTTTTATTGGCAAACGGATTATACAGAATTACTTGCCTTTTGAACATTTTTTCCAAGTTGTATGTATTTATTTATTTATTTTAATTGACAAATAAAAATTGTATATATTTGGCCAGGTGTGGTGGCTCACACCTGTAATCCCAGCACTTTGGGAGGGAGAGGTGCATGACTTGAGGCCAAGAGTTCAAGACCAGCCCAGGCAATACAGCAAGACATCATCTCTTTAAAAATATTAATAAAAATTGAAAAAATTAGCTGAGTGTGGTGGCACAGGGCTGGAGTCCTAGCTACTTGGGAGGCTGAGGTGGGAGGATTGCCTGAACCCAAGAGTTGGAGACTGCAATGAGCTATGATAATAGTGCCACCGCACTCCACCTAAGGTGACAGAGCAAGACCCTATATCCAAGAAAACCCCCCCAAAACAGTATGTTGTTTAAAATATGTATATATTACAGAATGGCTAAGCCAAGCTAACTAACATTTGTATTGCTTCACATATTCATTTTGTGTGGTGATGTTGGGGTTTTGGGGTTCAGGAGAGCACTCAACTCACTTCCTGGTGGGCTCCAGGCTCTTGGTCTCCTGCTATCTCAAGAACCCCAAAACAGTGTTTGCAGAATGTGATTTATTTAGGTAAAGAAAAAGAGAAAGGAGAGAGAAAAAGGCTTCCACGAAGAGTGCAGAAGGGGACCCCAGGGGGTAAATCTGCCCAGAAGAGGAAAACAGAGACTTTTAACATGGGGGGAATTCCCACCTTCTCCAAGTTCCCTGGCCAATGAAAAGAGTTCCCTTAAACTTCCACTGGAGTGATTAACTTTTGACCCTTTCCCATCCAGGATGGAGAGACATGGGAGAGGGGAATGGCACTGGGCAGTTCTTGCCCTTAAAACTACGCCCCCTTGTGGACCTGGAAAGAGAACACATTCCCTCAGCGAGAACACATAAAACCTATTCTCTAGGCAATTTTGAAGAATAAAATACATTGTCATTAACTATAGTCACTATGTTGCACAGAGAGATCCCTTGAACTTATTCTATCTAACTGAAATTTTGCATCCTTTGACCAACAACTTGCCAACATCTTCTCAACATTTTGTGTGCCAAGATAATGTGACACATGGTATTCAAATGTGTCATTAAATGCCTTGCTCAAGTTCACTCTTTTTTGAGCACCTACTACGTAGACCCTGTTCTAGGTGCTGAGAATAAAGAAATTAGACAAACAGGACATACACCCTGCTCCAAACCCTACTAGGGTTTGTAATCTAGTAGAGTTTAAATTCTGGTGGGGAAGACAGTGAATGAGACAAGTGAAAAAAATATTAATTTCAGCTATTAGTAAGGTCTATGAAGAGTAAGTAGAGAAGAGAGCTGGAATGTAGTCAGGGGAGGCACTGTGAGAAGAGACCTCAATGAGGTCAAGGAGGGACCCTCAAGGATGAGGATGCACAGCATTCCAGTTAGAGGCTGTGAGCTCACCATGGCCAAGGAAGAACACGCAGGTCCAGAGTAAAGTCAGCAAGGGAGAGTCGGGAGATGACACAAAGGGCCCCCTAAGTCAGAGTCAGGGGGTTGGATTTTAAGTGTGAAGGAAAGCCACCAAAGCAGCCCCAGGCAATGGAAAAGTATTTTGAGTCACCAAGGATATTTCAGAATCACAATGGATAGTGATGGCCAAATAGGAACAGCTCTGGAGTGCAGCTCCCAGCGAGAACAACGCAGACAGTGAGTGATGATCGCATTTCCAAACGAGGTATTACTGCCCAAAGACCAGGAGATTCCCAGGCTGAAAAGCACTACAAGTCTCCAGCACAGCTGTTTCAGCCAACGCAGCAGGTCTCTGCACAAAAACTCACACAAATCTGGGCGGCCATTTCAACTGGCACCTGCAACACCTGGGAGACAGAGCCACCCATTCAACTGAAAAAAGGCGGGCTGAAACAAGGAGCCAGGTGATCTGGCTCAGCGGGTCCCATCCCTACAAAGACCAGCAATATGAAATGCTCAGGATTGAGAGTTTCACAAGTGCAGCTGGACCCAAGACGGTCCCACTCTGTGGGAGGAAGGGCATCTGCCATTGCCAAGGCAGTCTGCCACTACCAAGGCAGTCTGCCATTACAGAGGCAGTCGGCCATTACTAAGCAGACTGCCATTACTGAGGCAGTTCTAACTATACCTCTATAAACAAAACCGCAAGGAAGTTCACACAGCAGCTGGGAAGAGCCCATGGCAGCTCAGCAACTCCTCTGCTGGCAGACTGTGACTAGGCTACCTCCTAGCTGGGAAGGGCAGCTCTGAAAAAACGCAGCAGCATGTCAGGAACTTATAAATAAAGACCCACCTTCCCAAGATAGAGCACCTGGGAAAAAAGGCAGTTATGAGTTCTGCTGCAGCAGACTTAAACGTACCTGCCCAGCAATTCTGAACAAAACAACGGAGCTCACAGCTCAGCAGCTGAGTTCCTATAAGGGTCAGACTGTCTCCTCAAGCAGCTCCCTAACCCCTGTGTATCCACAGAGAAACCTCATAAAGTAAAGCTCAGGCTGACATCTGGTAGCTATCCTTCTGGGATTAAGATAACAGAAGAAACTGGCAGCAACCCTTACTGTTCTGTGGCCGCCACAGCTGATCCCCAGGCAAGCAGAGTCTAGAGTGGACCTCCAGCTGTCCTACAGCAGAGGGGCCTGACCATTAGAAGAAAAACAAAAAAACAGAAAGAAATAACTTCATCACCAACAAAAAGGATATCCACTCAGAGACCCCATTCAAAAGTCACCAACTACAAAGACCACAGGTAGATAAATCCACAAAGATGGGAAGAAACCAGCAAAAAAAGGATGAAAACACCCAAAACCAGAATGCCTCGCCTCCTCTAAGGGATCACAACTCCTCACCAGCAAAGGAACAAGGCTGGATGGAGAATGAGTCTGATGAATTGACAGAAACAGGCTTCAGAAGGTGAGTAATAACAAACTTATGTGAGATAAAATAACATGTTCTAACCCAATGCAAAGAAACTAAGAACTTTGAAAAAAGGTTTGACAAAATGCTAACAGGAATAAACAGCTTAGAGAGAATATAAATGACCTGATGGAGCTGAAAAACACAACAAGAGAACTTCGCGAAGCATATGCAAGTTTTAATAGCCGAATCAACCAAGCAGAAGAAAGGATATCAGAGATTGAAGATCAACTCAATGAAATAAAATGAGAGGACAAGATTAGAGAAAAAAGAGTGAAAATAAATGAACAAAGCCTCCAAGAAATATGGGATTGTGTGAAAAGACCTAATCTACGTTTGATACGTATACCTGAATGTGACGGGGAGAATGAATCCAAGGTGGAAAACACTCTTCAGGATATTATACAGGAGAACTTCCCCAACCTATCAAGGCAGGCCAATATTCAAGTCCAGGAACTACAGAGAACACTACAAAGATATTGCTCAAGAACAACAACCCCAAGGCACATAATCGTCAGATTCACCAGGGTTGAAATGAAGAAAAAAATGCTAAGGACAGCCAGAGAGAAAGGTCGTGTTACCCACAAAGGGAAGCCCTTCAGACTCACATCAGATCTCTCGGCAGAAACCCTACAAGCCAGAAGAGAGTGGGGGCCAATATTCAACTTCCTTAAAGAAAAGAACTTTCAACCTAGAATTTCATATCCAGCAAAACTAAGCTTCATAAGTGAAGGAGAAATAAAATCCTTTATAAACAAGCAAATGCTGAGAGAGTTCGTCACCACCAGGCCTGCCTTACAAGAGCTCCTGAAAGAAGCACTAAACACAGAAAGGAACAACCAGTACCACCCACTCCAAAAATGTACCAAATGGTAAAAAGCATCGACACAATGAAGAAACTGTATCAACTAATGGGCAAAACAACCAGCTAGTATCAAAATGGCAGGATCAAATTCATACATAACAATATTAACCTTAAATGTAAATGGGCTAAATGCCCCACTCAATAGACACAGACTGGCAAATTGGATAAAAAGTCAAAACCCATCAGTGTGCTGTATCCAAAAAACCCACCTCACATGCAAGGATACACATAGGCTCAAAATAAAGGGATGAAGGAAGATTTACCAAGCAAAGGGAAAGCAAAAAAAGCAGGAGTTGCAATCCTAGTCTCTGATAAAATAGACTTTAAACCAACAAAGAACCAAAGAGACAAAGAAGGGCATTACATAATGGTAAAAGGATCAATGCAACAAGAAGAGCTAACAATCCTAAATATATACGCACCCGATACAGGACCACCCAGATACATAAAGCAAATTCTTAAAGACCTACAAAGAGACTTAGACTCCCACACAATAATAGTGCGAGGCTTTAACACTCCACTGTCAATATTAGACAGATCAATGACACAGAAAATTAACAAGGATATCAAGGACTTGAACTCAGATCTGGACCAAGGAAACCTATTAGACATCCACAGAACTCTCCACCCCAAATCCAGAGAATATACATTCTTCTTAGCACCACATCACACCTTCTCCAAAACTGACCACATAACTGGAAGTAAATCACTCCTCAGCAAATGCAAAAGAAGAGAAATCATAACAAACAGTCTCTCAGACTACAGTGCAATCAAATTAGAACTCAGGATTAAGAAACTAATTCAGAACTGCACAACTTCATGGAAACTGTGAACAACTGGCTCTTGAATGTTGACTGTATACACAATGAAATGAAGGCAGAAATAAAGACGCTCTTAGAAACCAATGAGAACGAAGACACAACGTACCAGAATCTCTGCGACACATTTAAAGCAGTGTCTAGAGGGAAATTTGTAGCAATAAATGCCCACATGAGAAGCAAGGAAAGATCTAAAATCGAAACCCTATCACCAAAATTGAAAGAGCTAGAGGAGCAAGATCAAAAAAACTCAAAAGCTAGCAGAAGAGAAGAAATAACTAAGATCTGAGCAGAACTGAAGGAGATAGAGATATAAAAAACCCTTCAAAAAAAATCAATAAATCCAGGAGCCGGGTTTTTGAAAAGATCAACAAAACAGACAGACCGATAGCCAGACTAACAAAAAGAAAAGAGAGAAGAATCAAATAGATGCAATTAAAAAAAACAAAAAAGGGGATATCACCATCAATTTCACGGAAATACAAACTACCATCAGAGATTACTATAAACAACTCTATGCACATAAACCAGGAAACCTGGAAGAAATGGATAAATTCCTGGACACTTGTACACTCTCAAGCCTAAACCAGGAAGAAGTTGAAACCCTGAATAGACCAATAACAAGGGCTGAAGTTGAAGCAGCAATTAATAGCCTACCCCCCAAAAAAAGTCCAGGTCAAGATGGGTTCACAGCTGAATTCTACCAGACAGACAAAGAGGAGCTGGTACTACTCCTTCTGAAACTATTCCAAACAATACAAAAAGAGGGAATCCTTTGCAAATCATTTTATGAGACCAACATCATCCTGATTCCAAAACCTGGCAGAGACTCAACGAAAAAAGAAAACTTCAGGCCAATATTCATGATGAACACAGATGCAAACATCTTCAATAAAATACTGGCAAACTGAGTGTAGTAGCACATCAAAAAGCTTATCCACTACAATCAAGTAGGCTTCATTCCAGGATGCAAGGCTGGTTCAACATACACAAGTCTATAAATGCAATCTACCACATAAACAGAACCAAAGACAAAACCACATGATCGTCTCAACAGATGCACAGAAGGCCTTCGACAAAATTCAACAGCCCTTTATGCTAAAAACTCTCAATAAACTAGGTATCAATGAAAAGTATCTCAAAATAATAAAAGCTATTTACAACAAACCCACAGCCAATATCATACTGAATGGGCAAAAACTGGAAGCATTTCCTTTGAAATGTGGCACTAGACAAGGATGCCCTCTCTCACCACTCCTATTTAATATAGTATTAGAAGTTCTAGACAGAGCAATCAGGCAAGAAAAAGAAATAAAGCGTATTCAATTAGGAAAGGAGGAAGTCAAATTGTCTCTATTTGCAGACGACATGACCATATATTTAGAAGACCCCATCGTCTCAGCCCAAAATCTCCTAAAACTGATAAGCAACTTCAGCAAAGTCTCAGGATACAAAATCAATGTGCAGAAATCACAAGCATTCCTATACACCAAAAACAGACTTAAAGAGAGCCAAATCAAGAACGAGCTGCCATTCACAATTGCTACAAAGAGAATAAAATACCTAGTGATACAACTAACAAAGGATGTAAAGGACCTCTTCAAGGAGAACTACAAACCACTGATCAAGGAAATAAGAGAAGACACAAACAGATGGAAAAACGTTCCATGCTCATGGTTAGGAAGAATCAATATTGTGAAAACAGCCCTACTGCCCAAAGTACTTTACAGATTCAACACTATCCCCATCAAGCTACCTATGACCCTCTTTACAGAACTGAAAAAACCATCTTAAACTTCATATGGAAGCAAAAGAGGGGCCACATAGCCAAGACAATTCTAAGCAAAAAGAAGAAAGCTGGAGGCATCATGCTACCTGACTTCAAACTATACTGCAAGGCTACAATAATCAAAACAACATGGTACTGGTACCAAAACAGAGATATAGACCAATGGAACAGAACAGAGGCCTCGCAGACAATGCCACACATCTACAACCATCTGATCTTTGACAAACCCGACAAAAACGAGCAATGGGGAAAGGATTCCCTGTTTAATAAATGGCCTTGGGAAGACTGGCTAGCCATGTGCAGAAAGCAGAAACTGGACCCCTTCCTGACACCTTACACTAAAATTAACTCCAGATGAATTAAAGGCTTAAACATAAGAACTAACACCATAAAAACCCTTGAAGAAAACCTAGGCAAAACCATCCAGGACATAGGCATAGGCAAGGACTTCATGACTAAAACACCAAAAGCATTGGCAAAAAAGCAAAAATAGAAAAAAGGGATCTAATTAAACTCCAGAGCTTCTGTACAGCAAAGGAAACCATCATTAGAGTGAACCGGCAACCAACAGAATGGGAAAAAATTTTTGCAATCTACCCATCTGACAAAGGGCAAATATCCAGAATCTACAAGGAACAAAAACAGGTTTACAAGAAAAAAAAAACAAACAAACCCATTCAAAAGTGGGCGAAGGATATGAACAGACACTTTTTCAAAAGAAGACATTTATAAAGCCATCAAACATGAAAAAATGCTCATCACTGGTCATTAGAGAAATGTAAATCAAAACCACACTAAGATACCATTTCACACCGGTTAGAATGGTGATCACTAAAAAATTTGGAGACAACAGATGCTGGAGAGGATGTGGAGAAACAGGAACACTTTTATACTGTTGGTGGGAGTGTAAATTAGTTCAACCATTGTGGAACACAGTGTGGCGATTCCTCAAGGACCTAGAAATAGAAATTCCTTTTGACTCAGCAATCCCATTACTGGGTATATATCCAAAGGATTATAAATCATTCTATCATAAGGACACATGTGCACGTATATTCGCTGTGGCACTGTTTACAATAGCAAAGACCTGGGACCAACCCAAATGCCCATTGATGATAGAGTGGACAAGGAAAATGTGGCACATATACACCATGGAATACTACACAGCCATAAAAAATGATTAGTTTGTGTCCTTTGTAGGGACATGGATGAATCTGGAAACCATCATTCTCAGCAAACTGACACAAGAACAGAAAATCAAACACTGCATGTTCTCATTCATAGGCAGGTGTTGAACAATGAGATCACATGGACACAGGGAGGAGAGCATCACACACTGGGGTCTGTTGTGGGAGGATTAGGGGACGGACAGCATGGGGTAGGGAGGTTGGGGAGAGACAACATGGGGAGAAATGCCAGATATAGGTGATGGGGGTATGGAGGTAGCAAATCACATTGCCATGTAGGTACCTATGCAACAATCCTGTATCTTCTGAACATGTACCCCAGAACCTAAAGTGCAGTAAAATATTTACATATATATATATATAGTTAACAAAAAAAAAAAAGAAAAATGTAAACAGAAATAGACTAAATAATTTAACCCACTATATCCAAGATGTAATTTTCAACATGTAATCAACATAAAAGTTAATAAAATACATTGGATTCTTTTTTTTTTTTTTTTTTTTGAGACAGAGTTTCACTCTTGTTGCCCACCCAGGCTGCAGTGCAATGGCATGGTCTCAGCTCACTGCAACCTCCGCCTTCCAGGTTCAAGCGATTTTTCTGCCTCAGCCTCTGAGTAGCTGGGATTACAGGCATGAACCACGACGCCCAGCTAATTTTGTATTTTTAATAGAGACAGGCTGGTCTGGCTGATCTCTATCTCCCGACCTCAGGTGATCTGCCCTCCTTGGCCTCCCCAGGTGTTGGGATTACATGTGTGAGCCACCGTGCCCAGCCTGCATTCTCTTTTTTATACCAAGTAATTAAACTCCATCATATACTTTATACTTACAGCGCATGTAAAGTTGAGTTAGCCATAGTTCAGTGACTAATGTGGCTACCATGCTGACAAAGCTACAGGGTTTTAAGTTACAACACTTCTGGTAGAAGCAGGATTAGGTCCTCTGTCACTTACTCGAATTTGTTCATTCTACTCCAGAAAACTTGCTTATACACGAGTTTTTCATATATAAGTAGGCTAAAAAAAGAAACCCTTTGCTTTCATCTTTCTTTTATAGTTTTGTTTTTATCATCATAGTCATGGCTATGATTTATTACAGCGGGAAACTTGTTTTCCTTTAACTGCAACATTATGTTTATAGTCAAATAATACAAAACATATAAAATAAAAAGTGAGAATTTTTAATAATTTTACTCCCTAAAGTGATTTAGTGTATATCTTTCCAGCATATATGTATCTATATTTTGTTAAAATGTTAATGTTAATATGTGTCTTTTTTTTTTTTTTTTTAGGAAAAAACAGGATCAAACTATCTGTACCATTCTGAGACTATCTTTTCTCTGCTTACTGATATATCTTGATCATCTTTCTAATACACAGGTGTCATTAAAGAGGAGCAAGCCTAGAGTTAACACACCCACCATGTACAGAAAACGCTTTGTATGAAAAAAGAGTAAGAGGCTGAAGTACATTCAGCTCCACAGAGACAGTGCTGGGGCAAGTGAGAGCCAGATGGGCACTGGTTGACTCTGTGCATCGCTGAGGAAAAATAACTAAACATGGGCAAAGGAGATCCTAAGAAGTCAACAGGCAAAATGTCATCACATGCATTTTTTGTGCAAACTTGTTGGGAGAAGCTTAAGAAGCACCCAGATGCTTCAGTCAATTCCTCACTCCTTCCTTTTCTAAGAAGCGATCAGAAAGGTGGAAGTCCATGACTGCTAAAGAGAAAGGAAAATATGCAGATATGGCAAAGGCAGCAAGGCCTGTTATGAAAGAGAAATGAAAACGTATATCCTTCCTAAAGAGGAGACAAAAGAAGCTCAAGGATCCCAACGCACCCAAGAGGACTCCTTCAGCCTTTTTCCTGTTCTGCTCTGAGTATCACCCAAAAATCAAAGGAGAACATCCTGGCCTGTCCATTGGTGATATTGCAAAGAAACTGGGAGAGATGTGGAATGACACTGCTGCAGGTGACAAGCAGCCTTATGAAAAGAAGGCTGTGAAGCTGAAGGAAAAATATGAAAAGGATGTTGCTGTATATCAAGCTAAAGGAAAGCCTGATGCAGCAATAAAGGGAGTTGTCAAGGCTGTAAAAAGCAAGAAAAAGTAGGAAGAGTAGGAAAACAAGAAGATGAAGAGAATGAAGAAGATGAAGATGATGATGAATAAGTTGGTTCTAGTGCAGTTTTTGTCTTGTCTATAAAGCATCTAACCCTCCTGCACACAACTCACTCTTTTTAAAGAAGAAAATTGAAATGTAAGGCTGTGTTAAGATTTGTTTTTAAACTGTACAGTGTCTTTTTTTTGTATAGTTAACACACTACTGAATGTGTCTTTAGATAGCCCTGTCCTGACGGTATTTTCGATAGCAACTAACCTTGCCTGGTATAGTACGGCGGCTGCAAATTGGCATGGAAATTTAAAGCAGGTTGTTGTTGGTGCACAGCACAAATTAGTTATATATGGGGATGGTAGTTTTATCATCTTCAATCTGATGCAGCTTATATGAAATAATTGTTCTGTTAACTGAGTATCATTCTGCAATTGCAAAAAAAAAAAGTTGCATCTGTCTTGATGACATTCTAAATGCTTCTAAGTAAATACAGTATATTTTTTAATTTTTAAAAGAAAGTGTAAGAAGCAGAAGAACAACTCAGCTTATAAGTTCCTAAATACACAAAAATGTACCTGGTGACCAGCTGTGGCCCAAAATTTAGCAATTATTTCTGATTATGGGAACTGCAACCTCATGAAAAGTGGTCTAAGCTTACACTCCCCCAAAGTGATGTTTCTGTTCTCTGCATGGTATCTGGTAATCAAAATGACTTTATAATGAATGAATGAATGAATTTATAATGTCTTTAGGTCCTAGTTTCTTTATCTGCAAAATGGAAATGTACCTCATCAAGACTATTGTGGAAAACAAATAAAATGAAACATTTAAAGTACTTAAATACAATGCCAAAAACATAGTAAATATTTAATGAGTAGCTGTAAAAATTTTTATTTACATTTGTTTTAGGGAAAAGAAAGTCAGAATATGTGAAAGTATTTTGAAAATGGAAAAGTACTTCCCAAATGTAGTCTTCAACCAGAAAAATACAAATAGAAAATAAAGAGGGAACACAGGTAAAGGATAGGAATGTCAGTCTTTAAATGGAAGCTGTGTTAAGCTCTTCTCTATTGAAAGCCCTTGAAAGAGTAGGTATACAACGCATGCTGATACACATCCAAAGTAGGATCATCTGTACCTATACCTCTTCCACACTTGTTCTATATTACTCCACCTCTCTTCACACAAACTGACTGCAAGGAAACTAAAAAATGCAGGGAAGTGCTTATTCATTCAGCCCAGCAGCCTTTCTTTGAAAACCTAACCCAGGAATAATGTGCATGGAAGAGATGCCTTTTCCAATATCACCAAAAACACACACATTGGCACAGAAAACAATTAGGAAACAATAACCTGGTCTTTCATGAGCTCCACTGCAGATTCCTCAAGATCCAACTCGTAACACAGCCTCATGAAAAGTGGTCCGAACTTATACTCCCCCACAGTGATATTTCTGTTCTCTGCATGGTACCTGGTAATCAAAATGATTCAATGAGCGAAAGGTAGGAAACAGGAAAAAGGACAGACACAGACTGCGGCATGTACTGTGCCAGGTGCTGGGACACAATAGAGAATGAGGTTTTCTCACAGTCTGGACGGGGAGAAGTGATTTCCAACAATCAGGAATCCTGGAGTGCAGAAGTATACCAAGCATTTAAATAAACAGAGTTTATAGCAGGCTGACATAAAATAAGAGAAACAGAGGGAAAATATACATTGTAATCATTCTCTAAATTTAAAAACAACCCTGAGACTGAGTGTGAGCACACCTTAGGAAACAGCAGGAGTCTAGTAGCATCTGTAAGTGCATCAGAATAGGCCCCACCCAGAGAACAAAGGAAAGTAGGGTGATGCTCTATGCTCCTGGAGGCTGGCTTCATCCTCATATAGGATGGCAAACAACCAACAGACACATTCACAATTTATAGCAATCTCTCTGCTTTTCTAAGTTTGGGAAAGGTACACAAGAGCTACGATCACCTGGCTAAACAAGTTAAATGTGGTTTTGAACGTTTAAGTTTTGTTTTGTTTTGTTTTGTTTCTTTTTTTGAGATGGAGTCTTGCTCTATAGCTGAGACTGGAATGCAGTAGCACAATCTTGACTGCAACCCCCGCCTACGGATCCCAGTTCAACTCTCCTGCCTCAGTCTCCTGAGTAGCTGGGATTACAGGCACACGCCACCATGCCAAGCTATTTTTCTATTTTTAGTAGAGACGGGGTTTCACCATGTTGGCCAGGCTGGTCTTGAACTCCTGACCTTGTGATCTGCCCACCTTGGCCTCCCAAAGTGCTGGGATTACAGGGGTGAGCCATGACACCTGGCCTGAACTTTTAAGAAAAAGCTAATGTCAAAGACAATGATGTCTTCTATGTGGCTTGAGACTTCTACAGGCAGCCAGCCTGCCAGTCAGAGCTGCATATCACTACTGTAAATTTACTTTCAATAACCAACTCTTTTTGCTTTAGACACCAAGAGGACAATATATGACAAAAGGAACACTTCATTACGTGTAAATCAGATTTTAGAAAGATGTACTCATTATAAATCTTCATATTCATATTCCTTTTAGATTTAGATTAATATGATGAATGAATCTAAAATACCTTGCAGTAAAGTGCTGACAACAAAACAGAATGCTTTTTACCTTCTGCCAAAATCATCAAGGAATCAGAGTAGCATTACGCTAGTCTATTCTAAACACATGTACTACAATGATACCATAATAGGATGATGATGTGTACTTTGATACATTTCATAATCCACTTACAGAACTTACAAATAATATTTACTGCTTCATTACAACACTCATAAATTAATTTGTTAGAAGCCAATATAGGATAGTGGTAAAGGGTTTTTAGACTCTGAATCCAAACTGATCATTCAAGTCCTAGCTCTTCTGTTTATAAACTGTGTGACCATAAGCAAATTAATTAACTATTCTCTGCCCCTGTCTCCTCACCTGTAAAATGGAAGGAAGAAGAGAACCCAATAAGTTTTTTTTGTGTGTGTGTGAAGATTAAATGAGATGATGTGCTTGGCACACAAGTCTTCAACATATGTTAGCTCTTATAAAATGTAAGGCATGCTAAGAAAAACATCTTTAAAAATCAACATATTTCAGTAAATATTCTCATGAGAAACTTGTGCCAGATTAAAAGCAAAAGAAAGCAAAAACAAGTTTTCTGATTTGACATTAACACTCTAAATGACATTCACATTAATAAAAGTGCTAGAAAGTCACTGAGATAATGAGTTGCCTTCTGGGCAAGAAATGTTGAAGAGGATCTAAAATCCCTCAATAAACCAAACAGCATTTGGTCAACACAATGAGGGTATTAAGATGTTTCCCATTTTTGGCTCGATAAAAAGCTTATGTTTCAGCTCATGACTCTCCTTTCCCAGTCATGGGCTGCCTGACCCAGGAAGAAAGAGAACATGATGGTTGAGCCTTGGATCTAACCATCTTGTCCAGCTGTCTGCAAGTAGAGAGGGAAAGATCAGCAACTGGGTAGAGAGTTATTAGCATCAGTAAAGGAACTGAGTCACACTCTGAATATTTATGATAAAAACAGGAGTAGAAAGAGTGTTCAGAATATTTATCTCATTTTACTACTCTTATAAACATCAAATAGCTTTGTGTAGTAAAATGTGTGAGAAGAAAACATGCCAGAGGGAAATGATTTAACTTTGTGAAACTGAAATATAGAATTAAGTTTGCAGATATAGTGTGACTTTAAATTAGCATAATGCTTTTGGAAAATAATCTGACAGTTATATTGATAAATTTTTAAAAAGTTCATACCCCCTGATCCCCAAAAGGAAACAAACAGTAGTTTTATGCAGAGAGTTTCTCATCATGACATTATTTATACTGGTAAAAAATTATAAATTACTTCAGTGTCCAACAATATGGGCATGGTTAATGAAAATATCCAATGTACAATGAAATATTGTATTGTCATTAAACTATGACTCCTAAGGATATGATTAACAAGGAAAAAAATTTATATTAATTTAGAAAATAATTACACAGAAATAATTATAACAATGTAAAAGAAAATCTGCCAAAATAATGAAATCTTTGCATCTGTGAAAAAAAAATGCAAAAATCTCAACAGTGGTTTCTTAGATGTAAGCAGCAGGCCCCAAAGATGGACGTCATCAATTCCTTCCATTAATCCAGAGGCGGAATCCTTTTCCCCTCCCCTTTACTTGGATCTGGACAGGTATCTTGCCTTGACCAAGAGAAGCCATGCCAATTCTGGGCAACTCTATCATGCCTGGCAGCTCCCATCTGGGCTGTGGGCCAATGCAGCTCAAACCAACAAATGAATGATGAGGCACTCCAGAAAGATAGGGAGCAGCCACATGGAGGAGCAATGAGGCATCACAAACTCAAGAGAGGCCTTCTTGGACCATGCAGTACAGCCCAGCTACCAGTTGACTGCAGATAAGTGAGTGGCTTCATCTGACACCAACAAAGAACTGCTCAGTGGAGATGGGCCTCAATTCCTGATCCCAGAATTATGAGAATTAATAAACAGTCGCTGTGTTAAGCCACTAAGTTCTGGTGTGGTTTGCTATGCAGCAACAGACAACTGAAACAGCAGAATTCGTGATATATTTCTCCTTTCTACTTTTTGGTGTTTTTCAATTTTTCAGTGAATTTTTTAATTTTCCTTTTTTTAACTTAAAGACATTTTTTCATGTTATAAAATATTCACTGTAGACAAGTTTGAGAAATCAGAAAAATATATTTAGACAAACAAAAAATACATAATCCATAATTCCCAGAGAATCACAGTTAACTCTTGTTATATAATCTCCTAGTATTCTTTATGTGATTATCCTGTATTTCTCTCTATAAATGTACATATAAAATCCAGGTTCATGTACAGAAACAGATCTTTAAAAAATGGAAAAGAGGGCTAGGCATGGTGGCTCATGCCTGTAATCCTAGCACTCTGGGAGGCGGAGGCGGGTGGATCACTTGAGTCCAGGAGTTCATGACCAGCCTGGCCAACATGGCAAAACCCATGTCTACTAAAAATATGAAAATTAGCCAGGCATGGTGGCAGGTACCTATAATCCCAGCTACTTGGGAGGCTGACACAGGGAGGATTGCTTGAACCTGGAGGTGGAGGTTGCAGTGAGCTGAGAGATCATGCAATTGTACTCCAGCCTGGGCAACAGATCAAGACTTCATCTCAATAAAAAAAGAAAGAAAAAGAAAACAGTTTTTAAAAAATGGAAAAGAACAATGAACTTAATTTCAGAAATGAAGTCTGTTGATTTGATGTCATACTGCTCCCTGGTAAGTGAAGCCTTTACTAGCTTTCCCAGTGGCAGGCTATGCTTACATGTGAGTTCCTTCTGACATGGGAAACTTTTAATAATGGATCAGAAAGGTATAGCAGGACTGGAGGAGGGAGAATAGTTAGGGTCACTGAAAGGATCCAGGTGAAAGACATTAAAGCGTGAACTAAGACATTGGTAACAGGAGAGAAAGAGGAGGGCTGGAGCTGAGGGAGATACCAAGGAAGTGGAAGCAGCAGGATTTCTTACCCTATCAGGAAACAGAGGCAAATGAGATGAAAGTAAAGAGGCTGCAAAATATCTATCCTGAGTGACTAGCCAGTGAGAAGGAAAACAGAGGAAGAGGAGTGAATTTGCACATGTTGAATTTGAAGACCTAGGGGATATGTCAGTGGAGTTAGTGAATAGGCTGGTAACTTCTTTAGACATAAAATATCTGCTTTTCTATCCTTAGCACCCAGCATGTAGCAGGAACACAGTAAGTGTGTGCTCAATGAGTGAATGTAAGTGTCTGGAATTCAAAGCAGGCATATGAAAAAGAGATTTGAAAGTCATTGGTGTAGAAGTGGCAAAATCTTGGAAATGGATGAGGCTGCTCACAGAAAGGAAGAGAGTATGAAGGGATGAGGGTGGCAGCATTCTAAGGAAATGCCTCACCTGTAAATGACATTTTTAGCCAGCTCCACATGGTCCCGGGACTCACACAAATGAAGTAAGGTTATCAACTCCCCCTTCAAGATGAGCTTGTTCTGGATGAGTTTCTCTTCCAAGTTTCTAAAATAGGTTTCTGGAAGAAAACATAGTATGGTGGCCATCACTCAGGCTGACTGGCAGTATAAGGAGCCTGACCTAGTGAAGATGGGGAAGTCCAACCCCAGCTCACTGCAAAAGGGCACTGAGAGGGGCTCAGGGACACGCAGCTGCCATCACTGGCTAATCTCCTCTAGAAAAGTGTCAGCAGATGGCATCTGTCATAGGAAGCTGGGGCATGGGCACAGGGCCAGGCTCACTCAAGACTCGGTAAAATAAAATCTCTGGGGTAAGAGCTCAAGAATTAGCATTTTTGATTCCCTAGGTAATCCTCTGGTATACTGAAATTTGAGAACTACTGTCCCAGAGGCTTGGCTCAAATAGCTGAATCTCCAGGTGACTCATGAGAAAAAAGAAAGAAAATGTAGCTAGACACTCAAACCATCAATTGGCAGAGAGCCACACAGGAAAACTAAAAAGAAAATGTGAGTTGAAGGTAGGTTTGTCCACAGTGGTGGACTCACATGACTCATGTTTCTTTCATTTGATTCAATTTTACCTCTTTTTCATTCCTCTTGGTTTCTTTCTACTCAGCTGTTAGAAAGTATGCTCAAGTACTATGCAATGGGCAGGGGGGAAAACAGTCCTCCAAACAGCAGCAAACAGTTTTTTAGTGACAGAATCATTTCAGCATCATTACAGTCTATCATTCTCCCTTGTCTTTGTATCTGATCAACTGTGGGGACAAAAACCAAAAGGAAGCACCTCTTCTTGGCATCAAGGAGGGGCTGTATTCCCACCAAAATGTGGGGTGAAAAGCAAAGCAGGCACCAAGCAAGCATCTGCTTTCCAGAAGGCAGAACTGTTGTCAGTATCAGAAGCTGCCAGGAAATGGTTATAGGATTTGTTCCAAAGCCCAGAGCTATGAAGGAATGCTGCTGAAAGGAGAGGCACAAATACATGTAAAATACAAGAACTAGAAGCAGGGGCATTCTTCTCGATTTACAAGAAAAGACCCACTACGTTTGAGATAATGCAGTGATCTTCCCATTCTTATTTGCAGAACCACGTTAACAGTTACAGGCTCTAGAGATGGAAGCACCTGGGCTGAAATCTAAGCTCAGCCACTTGCACTCTGATGGAGACCCTTGTCTGTGAGACTTGATTCCTCATGTGTAAATTAAGGATCGTGGTACCTTCCTCATGGGGTTACCTGAGATGATCTATGTAAAGCATTTGCCATATGGTAATTGCCAGTAAATAGCAACGTTATTGTTCCTATTTTCATTCCTTCTGTCGGATCTATGAGGATTTAGTCTATTAAATATTTCTAAGTGATTTCCAATCTAAAAAGTCTAAAGTCATCAAAGAGATGACATTACATCTTGTACCTCTTAATCCTTCTTAATAAACCTTAAGAGGCCAGGTGCAGTGACTTATGCCTGTAATCCCAGCACTTTAGGAGGCTGAGGTGGGCAGATCACTTGAGGTCAGAAGTTCGGGACCAGCCTCACCAACATGGTGAAACCCCCGCTCTCTACCAAAAATACAAAAAGTAGCCAGGCATGATGGCACACATATGTAATTCCAGCTACTGGGGAGGCTGAAGCACGAGGATCATTTGAACCTGAGAGGCAGAGGTGGCAGTGAGCCGAGATCACGCTACCGCACTTCAGCCTGGGTGACAGAGCGAGACTCCATCTCAGGGAAAAAAACCAAAAACAAAAAACAAGAATCCAAAATTTCAACTTGTGTTTTAAAACAAATCAATCAACATTTAAGTATGTATCATATAATCATACTCAGAAGTATCCTTCTTTGTGTGTGAGACACTGAGAAGGATAAAGAATAGTTCTTGCCCTCAAAGAACTTAAAGCCTATTTGGGAAGGCAAAAGCTCTACTTATACAAAGCTACCTGAAAACAGTAATGGAGGAGGTGACACAGGAATGACTAGAAACATAATAGGACTCTTCTGTCCTGTTATGATACCTAGTATAACTCAGAGTGGGCAGAAAGGTCCTATTACAACCTTTACTATTATGACTCAGGACAGACCAGGTTGGTGAAAGTGGAGGGGTACCAGTGAGGAAAAAAAAGGGCTGAATTGGGTTGGAGAAATGGAGGAGGGAGGCATTCTAGGTATGGGAATCAGCATGAGTGACAGAAGAGAACTGGGAGTGAAAGGTGTGGAGGGAAGAGCTGTGATAGATGAACCAGAAACCATGCTGAACTCTAGAAAGGATGGAGTCCACTAAGACAGCCAGGATGCCAGAGGGATGAGGACATTAATGGTGTGGTATACAACAGAGTACCACTGTGGGATCTCAAAATGATGAAAGGTTGACAGGGTTTTAAACGTATCAGTCTGACAACAGAGCAGATTGGCAATGATTACATTAATTGCCTTTCAGAACCTGTACACAACTGCCACAACCTTATGAAGACTACAATTGGAAATCACAACCGGATGACATAAAGCCCTAACTGCAAACCTCACAAGGATCTAAAATACCTGCGGTAGAAAGAAAAGATAAGTGAAATCTAGATTGAGCCTACTAACCTGGGGATAAATATATTCCCCACATTCCAAAGGTTTATTTTTTTGTCCCATATATCACGTTATATAACAGTATGTTTAGTGGAGCAGCGAGAGCACACTGATTTCTGGAGAACTGAATTGTGAGGAAATGGAGACAGAAAGTATCAGGATGGGTGCAGTGGCTCACGCCTGTACTTTAGGAGACTGAGGTGGGAGGACAGCTTGAGCCTAGGAGTTTGAGACTAGCCTAGGCAATACAGTGAGGCCCTGCCTCTGAAAAACTAAAAATTAGGCAGGCATGGTGGCACTGTAGTCCTAGTCACTCAGGAGGCTAAAGCAGGAGGATTGCTTGAATCCAGGAGTTTGAGGCTGTAGCGAGCTACGATGGCACCGACTGTACTCCAACCTAGGTTACAGAGCGAGACCCTGTCTCTTAAAAAAAAAAAACAAAACAAAATAAAGAGAATGTTAATATGTTAATCAGCTCACAAACATCTGCCATTGAGAGGAAGGAGACCTGGGTCTATGGATGAAAAAGTCAACAGGGACACCAAGATTTATTAAAAGAAAGTCTTGATGTGTTCACAACTGGGGATCAATGGGGTGCATCCACAACTCCCAGGGACCACTGCTGTACCCAAACACAATAAATGGGTTTAAAGTGCTGGGAAGAACTCTGTGCAGGAGGGAGAGAATGAATGAAACAAGATTTCTCAGGTGCTGAAAAGTAGTAAGACCTAAGGTGGTGTTCTTGTGTTTTTAGCTTTTTATAACAAAAATCTTCAAACATATCCAAGAAATGAAAGAACAGTATAATAATACCTCTATGTGCCATTTTCCAGCCTCAATAATTACCAATATTTTGCTAATTATGTTTCCTCTACTCTACAATCCCCAAACACACTGGTTTGCTTTTCTTTTTTTTTTTTTTCCCAAAGCAACCCAGAGATTTTTTTTTTTTTTTTTTTTGAGACAGGGTCACTACAGGCATGCATCACCACACCCAGCTAACTTTAAAAAAATTTGTAGAGATGGGGGTCTATGCTGCTCAAGCTGATCTCAAACTCCTTGGCTCAGGAAATCCTCCTGCCTTGGCCTCCCAAAGTGCTGAAGTTATAGGCATGAGCCTTGATGCCCAGCGAAATCCTAGGTTTGATGGTCAGGTTTCTCTTTTTTTTTTTAAAGAAATTTTTGATCCTACTGACTTCTAGCACAGAGTGAAAAATATCAAAAAGTACCATCACACACAGTACTGTTTTGTTTCATTTGATTTCATTTATATATAGATACATATGTGTGTACTGAGATGTAACATAAAATGCATTTTCACTGAAGGTTACATTGAAAAGTTTCAAAGCCAATCATCTGAAGTTCTTAAAATTTATTGTGCATATGAATGAATTGGGGCCTTTCTATCTGCATTTCTATCAACCACCCAACAGATGCTGACGTTGCTTGTCCTCAAACCATAGTTTAAGTGGCATAGATCTAGACAGGACCAATGGCAGCACTAGCCTTAGTATTTCTCTGGGATCATAAGAAAAGGGATAAGAGAGCTGTAGACTTTGTAGCAGCAAACTGTGAGATGTGAGCTGAATATAAGAGCACACTATGAAACTAAATATAAACGGTCTCAACTTTTTCTAAGGCATAATAAAATCACTGAAGGAGACACTGAATAGGGATGAAGACAGAGAAACGTAAATTACAGAATTAACAAAATAGATTCTATTACCTTTAGTGCCAGGAAGATTACATGCAACAGCCACTTTCTTATGCTGAAATTCTTTTAGTTTCACAATGTTATCTGTAAGTAGGTATCTTTTAGCTAAAAATCAGAGAAAGGAAAAAGTAAAGTCATTTTGATTGTTTTAAAAGTTAGCAAATAACATGAGTAGAGCTTGACTCTCTCTGATTAACTGATCTTATCTTCACCTATTATAAACAATTCATTAGACAGGTGACAGTAACTCCTGCGAAAAAACATTTCTGGACTACCAGCGAATGCAAATCCTCACCAAAAGAGGGTTTACTTGTGTGCACAAAAGAAGTTAGTGATTAACCGTGTGGGGACTGATTGACAGGAAGTTGGGATTTGAAGTACAAATAGGCATTTGCCATTTGATTAAAGGGTAACAAAGGCATTAAAAAAAAAAAACCTAATATCTAACATTTAAATGTAAAACAGGCATATTTAGTTTTGGTTTATCCAGGGAGAAGCATAGTGTAGTGGAAAAGGCTGCAGTGTGGCCAGTGGAATTCCCAGTTTTGTCTTCTGTGAAATGAGGGTTAAGGCCTCTCGGATGTGAACCCAAAACACATCTGAGATGCATGGAAATCACTGGTAACAGCAGAGTAGATTTGGGAAACATCATCCTTTCTTTAGGATCCTCAGCTGTGCATGACACAAAATGGACGAAGTTTGGCCAAAGAATCATACACCAAGAGTTCTGTGAGCTGCAATAACAAGGTAACAATAAAAATTGCTATTTATTTACGGACAGGCAGTCCAGTGAAGTGGTTAGGAACAGGTCTCTATTGTTGGCTGTGTTCAAATCCCGCCTCTACCAGTTCCCTCTGACCTTGGGCAAATTACTTAACCTTGTTCCTTCTCTGTAAATGGAGAAAAGAATGTTACTTCTCTTGCTGAGTGTTGTTTAGAGAAAAGGAATTAATGTATGTAAAATACATTAAAATAAGGCTTGACAGCGTTAAATATTTTTACCGTCACTCACTAGCATTTTCTAATTTAATTTTTTTCATAGAGATGTTAAAGGATAGTTTTGAAAAATGAAGAAACATGCTAAAGGTCTTTTAGATTGTTAGCAAAAGTGAGACTCCATAAGACCTCTGCTCCCAAACTGCAGAAAAGAAAAAGAAAAGCAGGGCGCGGTGGCTCACCCCTGTAATCACAGCACTTAGTTGGGGAGGCTGAGGCGGGTGGATCATGGGGTCAGCAGTTCGAGACCAGCCTGGCCGACTTAGTGAAACCCCGTCTCTAATAATAATACAAAAAATTAGCCGGGCATGGTGGCGCGCGCCTGTAGTCACAGCTACTCGAGAGGCTGAGGCAGGAGAATCGCCTGAACCTGGGAGGCGGAGGTTGCAGTGAGCTGAGATCGCGCCGCTGCACTCTACCTTGGGCGACAGAGCAAAACTTAGTCTCAAAAAAAAAAAAAGAAAAGAAAAGAAAGAAAGAAAGAACAAGAAAAGAAAGAAAGAAAAGAAAAGGAAAGAAAGAAAGAAAAGAAAAAAAAAAAAGAAAAGAAAAAGAGAAATGTCACCCAAGGCGGGAAGGGTGTTCCTGAAGAGCAACGTCGCCCCATCTGAGGGAGTACTACAGCCCCAGGGTCAAGACCCCAGCCATCCTTCGATTTGCAGGCACTGGGGGTATCCACGACCCCAATTCAGGGGCAACCACTGAATCCACGTGCAACTAGATGGCAAGGGTGAGCTCCAGGCCAGTGAGTGACTTAGGAGCTCCAAAGAGATGCTAGCTGGGGTCTAATACTCCCTTCTCTCCCATCTCGCCCCTCCTTCACTGGGCTAAGGCTGCCGATACCTCCGAGAGGGCAGCGGTAGCAGGCAGAGCCGGAGCCTCCCGCCCCGGGATACGCCGAAAACTGCAGGGCCTGCAGGAGAACTCCACAGGAAGGCCGAAGTGCAGCAGCCATACCGTCACGGACCATACCAACTGCCGGAACCGTGGCGAGGAGGCGGGGCGTCGGTCCTGACGCCGAGGGCGACGAACAGGATTCGTCCAATTCTGGGCGCCCCAGAGGTCGAGTAACCCCGCCCCTTCCTCTGTCCGTAACCCCCCCGGCTTCCTTTTGGTACGCTCCAAGATGGCTGCCTCCATGGTGCGGCGCGGGATTTTCCTGACGCGGCAAGTGGTTGCGTCTCAGCTCTTCCCTGCAGGTTGGCGAGACAGCTTCATTAAGGCCCCTGATTATTCTGTTCTTGAGTGAAGGGAGCGGAGGGTTTTCAAGAGAAGAGAAAGTGTTTCTGGAATCTGATTGCTAGGGAAGCCATTTGGGGTGTTTGGTAGCGCAGAAAAAGGAGACAAGGTCTCTGATCCATTTCCTCCCCTAAAGTAACAGTGTGTGCCTCTCCAAAGGTATGAAGAGCAGTGGAAGGTTGTGGCATGAGGGAATTTGCGTATGATTCACCAGATTTATATGTTGGGGTGGTCGTCTTTTTGCTGACTACGAAAAACCCAAATGTGTGCCGGACACAGTATCCCACGCCTGTGGTCCCAGCACTTTGGAGGTCCGAGGCGGGCGGATTTCTTGAGGCCAGGAGTTCGAGACCCGCCTGGTCAACATGGCGAAACCCCATCTCTACTAAAAAATACCAAAAAAATTATCTGGGCGTAGTGCACGCGCCTATAACCCTAGCTGCTCGGGGCGGGGTGGGTGTGTGGGCTGAAGCAGGAGAATCGCGTGAGCTCGGGAGGCGGGGGTTACAGTGAACAGAGATAGGGCCACTGCATTCAAACCTGGACAACAGAGCGAGACACTGCCAAAAAAAAAAAAGAAAAAGAAAAACTTAAATGTGTCCATTCCTGAGGCTGTGAAGTTTTTCTCCCTTCTGAGGTTTCTTTAGAGGGACTTTAGATAAGCATTTTCCCCGCCACCTCACATTTAGCTGGACCCCTGGTCTTCGTGGAATACTTTTTAAATATTAATCTTATTTTATATCATTTTATATAATGACCTTGAGCACAACTTTTGATTGACCTTTCTTTGCTAGTTTTTCACGTGTAGACAATAAATGCTAATAGTTACTTGTAAATTACTTTGATATCTGAACGAAATGGCAGCCCACTCAAAACCTGCATACTGGATCTGTTAATGAAAACATTGGGAAAATTTGTTTGAGACTGAGTTTCGCTCTTGTTGCCCAGGCTGGAGTGCAATGGTGCTATCTCAGCTCACCGTAACCTCTGCTAACCAGGTTCAAGCAATTCTGCTTCAGCCTCCCAAGTAGCTGGGATTACAGGCATGTGCCACCACGCCCAGCTAATTTTGTATTTTTAGTAGAGTTTTCTCCATGTTGATCTGGCTGGTCTCGAACTCCAGACCTCAGGTGATCGGCCCGCCGGAGCCTCCCAAAGTGCTGGGATCACAGGCGTCAGCCACCGCTCTGGGCCAAAAAGTTTTAAAGTTTTTACAAAAGCCAAATTGGCAGTGATTCTAACCGCATAATCCAGACAGATGTATTTGATAATTTGATAAAAATGCAATAATCACACTCTATTTTTCCAGCGCCTTTTATCTTCCCTTTCCAACCTACCTCACATGCCCTATTTTTTTTTAAAAAAGCAAGGCTCACACTTCTTTAGGAACAGCCATTAAACATCAATGTGAAACCTCATAGTTGGCCACCAGTTTTCTGAAGATTCCGTGGTTGACCTGGTGAAAAGTTATGCACAGTGTTTGCCACCTTAGTAAGAATTAGCTGTGTAGCTATTTTCCGTTCATGTGGTTTCCGTGAACAACTGCACACAGAAGGCCTTCTGGGAGTACTGTCTTTCCTCACCATCACCTCCGCAGCTTTTTAATCTTCCAGTTCAGAACTGTTGAGCAATGATCTAGATATTGTCCTTTCTGACTCCACAATATAGAAGGGTGACTACTTATGCTAGACTGAAGCATGTGCTAGAATGAAGGCATGGAGAATAAGAGATAATAATAAGTAGAGAGTAAGCAAGTCATTGGCATCGAGGAGTACAGTTGGCTTCCTTGTCCGAGCGTTCTGACTCTGCAGATTTAACCAACTGCACATCAAAAACACTAAAAAAGAAAAAAAAACCCTAATAGTAATAACAATATAACAATATTTTTTAAAGACATTTAAAGAAAAATACAATATGACAACCACGTACATTGTATTTACATTGTATTAGGTATAATAAGAAATCCAGAGATGACTTAAAGCAGCTTGTCTAATCCTCAGCCCAGGACGGCTTTGAATGTGGCCCAACACAAATTTGTAAACTTTCCTAAAATATTATGAGATTTTTAGCATTTTTAATTTTTTTAGCCCATCAGCTATCATTAGTGTCAGTATATTTTATGTACGTGTGGCCCAAGACAATTGTTCTTCCAGTGTGACCCAGGGAAGCCAAAAAAATGGACACCCCTGACTTAAATTAATGCAAGGGGATGTGTGTGGATTATTTGCAAATACTACGCAATTTTATGTAAGAGACTTCTGCATTCTCAGATTTTGGTATCTGAGGGGGCATCCTAGAACTATCCCCCATGGATATCCAGAAACAACTGTATATAGTTTAACCCCCTCTCCTCAACTTATGCTTACATAGAGAAGGCTGCTATTATTCCCCACAGAAATAAGAGATCCTCCTGGTTTTAAAATTGAAATTCAATTTGTGTAGAAATGCAACTATCAGTTGTAAATGGGTTCTCTGAATTGATGCTTTTGGTTCTGTTTCTAAGACTGTCAGAGCATAGAGGGATGCAGGATGTCACTTAGTTTAGCTTTATTTGCAACTGTAAGATATGAAATTTTTTAACAGCTGGTAAAATTCAAACTAAAACTCAGGTCTCCTTACTCTGAATTGGTGGACAGCCATATACCTAACATAATGCCATCAGCTTTTTATCCATCTTTGCTGGTAGATCTAGGAATATAACTAATAATTTATTATATTATTTCTATTGAAAATGCCTTCTAAATTCCAAATATCTAATTTTTTAAAAATCACACTCTATTTGAAATGTGGGCACTTACATAATTATAGTCTTTTCTGGGTGGGTGCAGTGGCTCACGCCTATAATCCCAACACTTTGGGAGGCCAAAGTGAGCAGGTCAAGAATTTGAGACCAGCCTGGCCAACATGGTGTAACCCCACCTCTACTAAAAATACAAAAATTAGCTGAGTGTTGTGGCGAGCGCCTGTAATCCCAGCTACCCAGCCTGGGCAGGAGAATTGCTTGAATCCTGCAGGCAGAGGTTACAGGGAGGCAAAATCACACCACTACACTCCAGCCTGGGCTACAGAGTGAGACTCTCTCAAAAATATATGTATATATATAATAAATTAAGTAATTATAGTCTTAGTTCCCCTTTTGAAACTGTCTTAGGAAACCTTATTGTTGCCTCATTATTTTATTTGTGGAACTCAGATTTAGATATGTTAGTCTAGTAAAGATCTGTGCTTATAGTAAGGGAATGATTGGGCTATGTATAAATTCACACAGATGTGTTTGCATTTGTTTGTTTCAGTTGGAAGGTAGATAGAGAATAACAACAGCATTTTAGTATTGTGTTTAATCAGCCCCCATGCCATCTAGTTATGTTGGGCTTTTGGTCTGCTGTGACTTCAACATAATTATCTGTCATCTTTTCTGTTTTTTAAAACAGGGTTGTTGAGATATACTTCACATGCCATACAATTCTTCCGTATATAATATGCAATTCAGGTTGGGCGTGGTGGCTTACACCTGTAATCCCAACTGTTTGGGAGGCCAAGGCTGGTGGATCACCCATTTCTACTAAAAATACAAAAAATTAAGCCAGGCGTGGTGGCAGGTGCCTGTAATCCCAGCTACTAGGGAGGCTGAGGCAGGAGAATCCCTTGAACCTGGGAGGAGGAAGTTGCAGTGAGCTGAGATCTCACCATTGCCCTCCAGCCTGGGCAACAAGAGTGAAACTCTGTCTCAAAAACAAACAAAACAACAAATGAAGTATACAATTCAAAGGTTTTAGTATAAACACAGAGTTCTGCAGCCATTGTTATCATCAATTTTAGGACATTTTCATTATCCCAGAAAGAAATTCCCTGCCCATTTGCAGTTGCTCCCCCTTTCCCCTCTAGCTTTCCTGATCCCCACCTCTAGCCCTAAGCAACCGTGAATCTACTTTCTGTCTCTACAGGCTTGCCTGTTCTGGATAGTTCATATAATGGAATCATATATTTGGTCTTTTGTGACTGGCATCTTTTTTACTTAATATGTTTTCAAGATTCATCCATGTTGTAGCATGTATTAGTACTTCATTTTTTATTGCAAATACTATTCCATTGTAAGGGTATGCCACTTTTTATCTGTTCATCAATTGATGGATATTTGGGTTGTTTCCACTTTTTGTCCATTATGAATAATACTACTGTGAACATTTGTGTACAAATTTTCTGTGGACACAAGTTTTCACTTTTTTTTTTTTTTTTTTTTTGAGATGGAGTTTCGCTCTTGTTATCTAGGCTGGAGTGCAATGGCGCGATCTCGGCTCACCGCAACCTCCGCCTCCTGGGTTCAAGCAATTCTCCTGCCTCTGCCTCCTGAGTAGCTGGGATTACAGGCACGCACCACCATGCCCAGCTAATTTTTTGTATTTTTAGTAGAGACGGGGTTTCACCATGTTGACCAGGATGGTCTCGATCTCTTGACCTCGTGATCCACCCGCCTCGGCCTCCCAAAGTGCTGGGATTATAGGCGTGAGCCACCGCGCCCGGCCACACATTTCTTGATTGTAAACCTGGGAGTGGAATTGCTGGGTCATAGAGTAACTCCATGTTAACATTTTGAGGAACTGCCAAATTCTTTAAAAAGCAGCTGCATTGTTTTATGTTCTCTCCAGTAAGGTATGAGTTTCTGGTTTCTCTGCATCCTCCCCAGCAGCTGTCCTTATCTGTTTTTTGATGGTAGTCATTGTAGTGAGCGCATTCGTTTCTATAGGTGATTTTGTTTTGCATTTCTCTAATGGCAAATTATGTTAAGCATCTGTCATTGTGATTTGGCTGTTTGTGTGCATTTTTTTTTTTTTTTCTTTTTGAAACAGTCTCACTCTGTTGCCCAGCCTGGGGTACAGTGGCATGATTTTGACTCACTGCAACCTCTACCTCCCAGGCTCAAGCAGTTCTCCCGCTTCAGCCTCCCAAGTAGCTGGGACTACAGGTGCATGCCACCGTGCCTGGCTAATTTTTGTATTTTTTGTAGAAATGGGTTTTTACCATGTTTCCCAGGCTGGTCTCGAACTCCTGAGCTTAAGCGATCCCCCCACCTCTGTATATATAATTTTAAAGGTATATCTGTTTAAATCCTTTACCCATCTTTTATTTGGTTTGTCTTTTTTATTTTTGAATTGTAGGTTACTGAAATATTTTGGATACAAGTCCTGTATTGGATAAATGTTTTGCAAGTATTTGCTCCCATTCTTTGGGTTGTACTTTCACTTTCCTGAGATTGTACTTTGAAGCACAAGTTTTAAATTTTGATGAACTCACCATGCATTCTTTCTCATTCACTTCTTGAGCTCATGTTTGTTAAGCGCTGCCAAAGGCTAGGCATTATGCCAGGAGCTAGGAATACTGGTATGCTATCTTGAATGTTACTCAGCTTTGGCTTAGTGAGTGTCTTTTATTTGCCACTAGGCTGCTGGGCCATTGGGTAAGATACTACTCTTTCCTTTATGTGACATGAGTTAAACCTAAGGATCTAACATGAAAATGTTTTTAGGCGTAATAATTATAAGGTATTTAATTCATGAGTTAAGCAACCGTCAGCAGGTGTTTTTGGTTTTAAGAAAGGGTTCTAGGGCTTGCCTGGGGTATAATTTACTAGGAACAAGTGGTTCTTAGTCTTAAAGTTATAGGAACAAAATTATCAGCATTTTTATCCATAAAATTATAGGCATAGTGCAGTGGTATGTGTATTTAGTCCTAGCTACTTGGGAGGCTGAGGCAAGAGGATTGCTTGACTGCAGGAGTCCTGGGCTGTAGTGCACTATACTGATCAAATGTCCACAGTAAGTTTGGCATTGATATGGTGACTGACCTTCTAGGAGCAGGGGGACTACTAGGCTGCTTCAGGAAGGATGAACCAGGTTGGAAACAAAGCACATTAAAATGCCTTTGCTGATCAGTAGTGGGATTGTGCCTGTGAATAGCTACTGTACTCCAGCCTGGGCTTTATAGCAAGACCCTGTTGATTTTTATTTTAAAAAATTGTTGTGAAAATTCTGTTTTTCTGTGTCTTCTACTTGTTAGGGGTTGAATGCATTTTGTTCTTAACTGAATTGTGAACTATGCAATATTGGTTGCTGTATTGTATTAGATTTTTTAAGATATATAATCTAGTAATTGAAAGGATAGCAATGATATATTTAATAAAATATATAAAATGAACCTGTTGTAAAGCCATGCCTGTTGAAATAATTGCCTGTTTCTTCAGGTAAAAGATGCCTGCTTTCTGCAGCCTATGTAGACAGCCACAAATGGGAAGCAAGAGAAAAAGAACATTGCCATCTTGGTAGGTACCTGTTGAACTATTTATTACGTGTCATTTTCAGTCACTCCATATGTCTTCCATTATTTATGTATATTATATATATATGAAATTTTGCTTTTACGATGATTCAATTCAAATAAGCACATTTTAAGTCTTAAAGAGTTAGACTTTTATATATGGCAAAATCATTTTTATCCTGTTTATTTATAATATTTCATTTTTTGCTTCCATGATTAGTCTCCTTAGCCTATGTAAACAGCTCTTTTGTTTCTTGTCCATTTTCACCATAGGGTTTTCATTCAGCCTGTCTGTTTTACAGAATTTCGTATTTTATATTTCATTCTGACTTATTATCAATCTCTTCATTTTCTTAACTCCTCTTGTGGTCTTCAGAGCCCTTTTTGACTCTTCTGTATTTCATTGCCAGGTGACAGGTTTGAAAGTGATGTTACAATCTCATGTAAGCTGTTTAGGGAAGATAGTTGATTAACATCTTCCCAGGCTTTAGGCTTGTAATTATACTTTCTTTTCTCCCGTTCCCTATGTTATATTACACAGACAACAGCCTTTCTTTTATAGAATACCAAGCCCTAAAAGAAATCACTGACTCAGTGCACAGTTTTTAAAGATGTACATATTTTAGACTTTTGGTTCTGCCTGCCCTTTGGTACATATAACATCATCGGAACATTAATAAAGTAAATAGATTGATGATAGTTTTATGAGACTGATGTAATTTTTGGATCAACTCCAATGCTGATCTAATATATTCCCCCAGATTTCTTTTACTGTTTTTGGGCTTGTGTCACATAAGAATAAAGTCCCTTGTGTTTATGAATTTTTCCCATAAGTGCAGGAGACATTGCTGTCTCTAATGGTCACCTTATTGGGTTTTCAGAGATCTCATCCTTTTCTTTCCCGATGACGTGACTGCACAAGCAGGACTGGTTGTGAGCTCTGGAATGGGTGTATGTGCACAGGCCAGCTAAAGCAAAGATGTGGAAGATCTGAAATAAGTAATCATAGCTTCTCTGTGAGAAACTTACAGTCTGATTCTCTCTACAAGAGACCCTAGGTAGCCTTCTCGTAACGAATGCTTTATCATACTCTTCCTCTAACATCTTGAAACTAAATTCATAGATTTAAAAATCAATATAACTCCTTCACTATGATGCAGAGGAGAAACAAAAGAGAAGTAATTTAAACAATATGTATTTCAGTGTGTAAACAAATGCCTAGGCAAAACTACAGTAAGAAACAATGAAGTAGGTAAAAATTGCATATAAATGTGGAATCACTGTAGACATGGAAGAAATCTAGCTGGGTCCAGTTGTGGTATACTGGTGAATTCAAATACCAGGAGTAGCAGTATCATAATGACATAATTTTATTTTTAAAATGAAAAACTCTTAGTAAAATTCTGATTCATTCAAAGGTCTGTCTTCCCTCAAGATGGAGTTGCATTTATGGAAAATTGTTTATTTTCCATAAGAAAAGAATACTTTGCTTATATGAAAAAATGGAGTTCCATTAATTATAAATAGGTTGTTTTTTTGGTGGTGTGATTGTTATGTCATAAATGGCATGGCAAATTTATCTTTTTATTTAGATTTTTTTTTTTTTTTTTTTAAAGACAGAGTCTGCTCTGTCACGCAGTCTAGAGTGCAGTGGCATGATCTCAGTTCACTGCAGCCTCCACCTCCTGGGTTCAAGCGATTCTCTTGCCTCTGCCTCCCGAATAGCTAGGATTACAGGCGAATGCCACCATGCCCAGCTAATTTTTGTATTTTTAATAGAGATAACGTTTTGCCTATTGGCCAGGCTGGTCTTAAACCCCTGGCCTCAGGTGATCTGCCCACCTTAGCCCCCTCAAAGTACTGGGATTACAGGCTTGAGCCACTGCACCTGGTGGGAAATAATTTTAAACTTACAAAAACTGCAAATAATTCCTCTATACCTGTGTGTTTTCTGCTGTTTATAACAGAATACCTGAAACTGGATCATTTATTAAGAAAAGGAATTTATTTTGTATAGTTAGAGGGGCTGAGAAGGCCAATGTTGAGAGGTGGCATCTGGTGAGAGCCTTCCTGCTGGTGAGGACTCTGCAGAGTCCTGAGGTGGCTCAGGGCATCACATGGAAAGGGGGCTGAGCATGCTAGCTCAGGTCTGTCTTCCTCTTACAAAACCACCAGTCCCACTTCTATGATAATCCATTAATCCATTAACCCATTAGTCCATGAATGGATTAATTCATTCATAGGGCAGAGCCCTCATAATCCACTGGCCTATCAATACTGTTACACTGGGGATTAAATTTCAACATGAGTTTCGGTGGAGACAAATATTCAAACCATAGCACTACTTTTACTCATGTTCACCTGTTATTACCATTTTGATCCATTTGTTTTTGCTTTCTCTCTCCTTCTTCCCCTGTATACATACTTTCTTTAATCATTTGGGCCTTTGTTGCATATAATATGTATAGCTCTTTATCCTGAATACTTCAGAGTACATTACCTGAGATAAGGTAATACTGTTGTATAATCATAGCACAGTTACCAACTTCAGAAATTTTGACATTAATATAATGCTTTACTATTCATATCCCAATTTTGGAAATAGACCTAATAATGTCTCTGATAGCATTTTTCCTCCTCCAGTACAGGGTGCTGTCTAGGATCATCTATTACATTTAGTTGTCAGGTCTGTTTAATCTTCTTTCATCTGAAATTGTTCCTTATCCTTTCTTTGTTTCTTACAACATTGTCCTATATATTTTTAAAGAATTCAATCTCTCTCTCTCTTTTTTTTTTAATAGAATATTCCTCTTTTGGATTTTTCTGCTGTTTTCTCATTGTTGTGATGCTTCCCCAGCCAGAATACTCTGAGTGATGTTGTGCCCCTGCCAGGGTATCACATGTGGACATACCTGATACCATATGCCTTCATTGGTCATATCAACTTTGATCACCGAGTCAACTGTGTCTGATTTCTCCACTGTAGAAATCAGACTGGTTTTCTCCCTTTTGATTAATAGGATATTTACGGGGAGACACTTTAGTACAATGCAAATAGCTGTTGCTTATCAAAAGTATGCTCTTAGATTTAGCATCAATTCATGGCTTTAGCCTGAATCAGTTTTTACTATGATGGCTGCAAAGTGATGATTTTCCAACTCTGAAAATTTCTCCAGATTTTCTAGCTAACACTCAGTATCTACTATAAGCAAGAACCCTTCATTTTCTCTCATTTCTTTCTCATCTGTTTATTATCATGCATTATGTTTAAATCATCTATTTGTGAGTTTTTTTAATGATTCATTACCCTCCTCAATTATTTTGGTGGTCTAATCATCCCATACTTGGCTGATAGAAGCCCTTTCAAGCTGGCTTCCATTTCCCCCGACTCCCTTCTTTTTTGATAACTTACTTTCTCCCATATAACAAGGTGTTTCAGGCTCATTTTGCACCTTTTCTAGCCTAGCCCTGGAATCAACCATTTCTCCAAGGAGCTCTGGTTACTTTTGGTGAGGAATGACATTAGCAAACAAGATCTAGGTGCTAGATGTCCTTTTGCTACTGTGAAATATTTGCTTCTTGGCCCATTCAATGGACAGATTTTGGAAAAATATGAATGCACATACACATAAATACATACATGTACACATATGCATGTACACATACTATATATATTTTGCAAATAATGAGTTCATACCAATCCCAAGTTCTTCCCCATGGGATTCTTCTTGCCTTGCTCCAGTCCATATTTGTATCTCCCGTCTTTCATACTGAGAGCCCTGGCTCCCACTAGAGACAGTGTTTTGACATACAGGACAGTCTCAGCATTGCAGGTCATCTGAATTTCCTGTCTTCTGCCCATTAAGTGCCAGTAATGCCTTCCAGTCATTGTGACAGTTAAGAAAAACCTCCACATACCCTAAAATGCCCTGTAGGGCTAATACTATGCTTTTAGGGCACCACTGTTCTAGTGATAAGACCAGCATGGACTCATAGTTATACAGCAAGGCGTGTTCTGATGTGCCGTATATGAATTTATAAGCAAAGTACAGTGAAGCATACAGATAAGGAAATGATGAATTCCAGGAAAGCTTATTAGCACTTTCCTAGGTATATAGGGAAGATTAAGAAATGAGGTCCCTGTGCTTGGTGTCTTTGTGTTGGGTATAGTCAATCACACAAATCCAGGGAACATTGTCATGGATACCTGAGTAAGCAATAACTGTTGGCCAAAGAATGAGTCTAACCTGCAACGGGTTGCGCATGGTGACTCACTCCTGTAATACCAACACTTTGGGAGGCCAAGGCGGGCAGATCACTTGAAGTCAGGAGTTCAAGACCAGCCTGGCCAACATGGTGAATTCCTATCTCTACTAAAAATTAGCCGGGTGTGGTGATGGGCGCCTGTAATCCCAGCTACTTGGGAGGCTGAGGCAGGAGAATCACTTGAACCTGGGATGTTGCAGTGAGCCCAGATCACGCCATTGCACTCCAGCCAGACTCCGCCTCAAAAACAGTGCCAGGCGCGGTGGCTCATGCCTGTAATCCCAGCACTTTGGGAGGCCAAGGCAGGCGGATCAGCTGAGGTTGGCAGTTCAAGACCAGCCTGACCAACATGGAGAACCCTGTCTCCACTAAAAATACAAAATTAGCTGGGCGTGGTGGCACATGCCTGTAACCAGCTACTTGGGAGGCTGAGGCAGGAGAGTTGCTTGAACCTGTTAGGCGGAGTTTGCAGTGAGCCGAGTTCGCGCCATTGCACTCCAGCCTGGGCAACAAGAACGAAACTCCGTCTCAGAAAAAAACCAAAAAACAAAAACCCGGCAATGCGCAAATATCACATGGAGGCATCTGTTACCTTTTCTCGGTTAAGACTAATTTTCTTGGAAAAGCAGTACTAGCTATCATTTACTGAATTCTTGCCTGCCACCATGGCAGCTGTCCCCTTTGCCTAGAATATCGTCGTACATTCTGAATCTCTCCAGTCAGAATCCATGTTTGCTGCCCTATATTATTTCAGCACTTTGTGCCTTCCTTGCTTGTGATGTGCTGGAGTTTGCACTTGGGAGGCCAACTTCTGGGTGTCAGCCCCAGTTCTGTGGCCTTCAGCTGACACCCTCGGTTTCTGTGCCTATAAATTAAGGATGATGGTAATGCCTGCCTCGCTTTCTGACATGCAGGTGCTTCAGGATCATGTGGATTGAGGAGTCCCTAGGCCCCTCGTTTTTCACTCTATATAAGACAGGTGAAGTAAGGTTTTGGAACTCACACTGCTTGGAGTAGAGACCTTTTGAGACTTTTTCCTCGTGTGTACTGGAATGTAATTGTTGCCGTTCTTTTCAAAATGGACATTGTTATCGGTTTTACTCGACATCACTACTCGCTTTCCCTAATTTTTATTTAAGCGTTTGGATTAAGCAGTTGGCCCTGAGCTGGGAGGCGGCAGAGCGGTAGGGAGAGCGCCCGTGGCTGCAGCTGTGGAGATGGGACAGTAGGTGGCAGTGTGGCCCCTGCAGGAATCTGCCGTCCCTTGCATGAAGGGCGGCGAGTGAGCGCGGGGCTGTCGCGGGGCGTGCGCGCGCGGGGCTGTCGCGGGGCG
>NW_022436941.1:67721881-67758454 GCF_009761245.1 Sapajus apella
GGGCGTGCGCGCGCGGGGCTGTCGCGGGGCGTGCGCGCGCGGGGCTGCGCCCTGCGTGTGGAGCGCTGTGATTGGGCGATGCCTGCGGGAGGGCCGTGAGGTGCTCCGAGCGGGCTCGCTGATTGGGGGAGGGAGGAGGGCCGATATGAGGCATTCGCCGCTCCTGTCCCTATTGGAGAGCGAGGCAGCAAGGGACGCTGCGGGGGGTGTGTGTGTGTGTGTGTGTGCGCGCGCGCGTGCAAGGGACGCTGCGGCGTGTGTGTGTGGTGTGTGTGTGTGTGTGTGTGTGTAGAGCGAGGCAGCAAGGGATGCTGCGGCGTGTGTGTGTGTGTGTGTGTGTGTGTGTGTGTGGGGAGAGCGAGGCAGCAAGGGATGCTGCGGCGCGCGCGCGCTTGTGTGTGTGTGTGTGTGTGTGTGTGCGCGCGTGCTTCCATGTGCCAGAGCGCTGTCACCCTTGAGCCGTGCTCCGCCGGGGAGGACTGCAAGGGAGACCTTCTGGCCTCTCTGAGTGGGCGTGCTGTTCCGGTACCCACTCTCTTCGTCCCTGTGGCTGATCGTGCCAGAGCCCTCGGGGAGGGCCCTAGGCGTGAGGGCAGTTGCGCAGCGCCGGGGCCGCGGTGGACGCCAGTGCGGCCGTCTAGGACCTGAGCCCACGCTGCGTTCCGAGGGCCCCCGTGCTAACGTCAGAACGCCGTCCCGTTCTGCGTTGGCAGCAGCCAGCCAGGGCCGCTGTTCGTTCCACCGTGGAGAGGAGGAAACGGGGCGAGCCTCACTTTTTTTTCTGCCCAAAAAGCTTTCTCAGTGATTGCTGTAGTGCCTGAGACTCTACCATAGGGTCTTTGTCTACATTAAGTAGTCGATTTCTTTAAAATACTTTTTTATTGGAGTATAATATACATACTGAAAAGTGTGCAAATCATAATATTGGTGAATTATCACAAAGCGAGTAAACCTGTGTAGGAAGCAGAGCATTCCTACCACTCCAGATGCCCCACTTTCTCTCCAAAGGTAATGGTATCCTGACTTATAATGCCACAGTTTTTTTTTTTTCCTTAGTGTTTTAATATTTGAATATGTAAACACCTTGGTATAAGGGGCGTTCTTTATCCCTTACCAGGCTTCAACAATTTTCAGCTCTTAGTCTTTATTTTATCTTTATTACTGTTTCTCCATCCCAATGCTTTGGATAATTTTGAAGGAATCCCAGGCAGTAAATCATTTCATCTGTAAATATTTCGATATAGATCTCCAGAAGATAAGGGTGCTTTTTGGCGGGGCGTGGTGGCTCATGCCTGTAATCCTAGCACTTTGAGAGGCCGAGCGGGGGCTGATCACGAGGTCGGGAGTTCGAGATCAGCCTGGCCAGCATGGTGAAACCCGTCTCTACTAAAAATAGAAAAAAATTAGCTGGGCATATTGGTGCGTGCCTGTAGTCCCAGCTACTCGGGAGACTGAGACAGAATTGCTTGAACCCGGCAAGTGGAGGTTACGGTGAGCCGAGATCATACTACTGCGCTCCAGCCTGGGTGACAGAGCAAGACTCCATCTCAAAAAGAAAAGAAAAGAAAAATATTAAATAGGATTGTAAATATTACTAAAGATCCAGTTAGTGATCACATATCCCTGATACTCTCATAAATTTTTTTTTTTATTTGGTTGAATCAGGATCCAAATAAAGGCTCCTATAATACAATTGGTTTCTATGTGACCCCTTTAACTCTTTCTGAACCTTTTTAATAGAAATGTAAACAGAAGTAGAGAGAGTAGAATAAACCCCCATATACTGTCACCCAGCTTCAGCAGTTATCAATTCCCCACCAATGTGGTTTCATCAACTCCCATGCATTCACCAGATTATTTTTTTTAACTAATTTAATTATCAGGGTATTTTATGTGTATTTTGATATGTACCTCTAAAAGATAAGGATTTTTTAAAACGTAAGTAATACTATTTTAAAAAACTAGTAATTCTGTAATATTATTAAATATTCCATTAATGTTCACATTTTCCCAAATGTATTATAAATTTATCTTTATTTTAGTTTGTTGAAATGTGATCCAGGTAAGGTTCATACCTTGCAATGTGTTGAGATGTCTCAAGTATTTTTAGTTTGTAAGTTTCTTACAGTTTATTTATTGAGGAAAACAGGTCTTTTGTGGCGTTTCCCACATTCTAGATTTGTTGATTTCATCCTTATGGTGGTGTTCAGCGTGCTCCTCTACCTTCCATATGTCCTATGAATCTGGCAGTTGGAGAAAAGGGCTTGATCAGGTTCAGGACTGACTTTTTGTTTTCTTTTTCTTTTGGCACGAATACCATAAGAAGTGTTTACTTTTGTCAGGAAGCACACAGTGTTTGGTTGCCCCCTATGAAGTTAAAGTTATTTCATTCGGAGCTGCATACTATTGCTATTTAAATTCTATCATTTGTTTTCATTTACTACCTAGGAAATTTTTATGAGAGAGCTTCCATTCATCAACAGTTTACTTACCCTGAGATACAGTTTGTATATGAGTTAGTTTTCAAAATAACTTCCAAAAATGATGAATGACAACTTTTTAAAATGTCATTAAAAACTCATGGATTTAAATAATCGAGACATTTTAATTCATTGTGGTTGTTACTGTTATTGATAGGGCAGTTCAACTGTGCTCTGTAGAGTCCTGGGACTTCTTGGGCTTTCCTACTTCAGTCAGAGTTCAACTTTTGATTGTTTCTGTGCTGGACTTTCCTTTGGCTAAAATAAACACTGAGTGAAAGCATTGTCTCTGAAATTCCTCCACTAACCTCCTGATCTGTTGGGAGGTACAGGGTGAAAGTCATCAACATTTACTAGTGTACATACTAGGATCCAGTATGAATAGGACTCAAGCAAAAACCACTGAGGAACTGGGTAGGGTGCTGGCATAACAGCAGGGCTGATGGAGAAACTCCCTGGGTTCCATGAGAGGATGTTTTCTTGAGTCTCTCTACCAAGGATCAAGCACCCAGATGACTTGAGCTGAACTGGATTCATGAGCCCTACTGGATTAAAAATTTTATTTCTGATTTTTCATGTCACAAAGTATGGGACACATTTTGGTTTGGGTTACTGTTTTGCTTGTTTCTGTTGGTTTTTTGGTTTCTTTTCTGTTTGTTTGTTTTTGGAGAACCTTCTTTTTGAATCCGAAGAGTATTTCATTGACACATTTGCAGTCAGGTCTGTCTCTTACAGGCACTTCTTCCATTTTAGCTGAGATTAAGTTTTGCTGTGTCATTTCAGCTGTAGAGGCCTTTGGCTTTTTGCATGAATTTTTCAAATCCTGTTCTTGAGGCCTGATGGAGATTTTCTGAAGTCTGCTTTCTTAACTTTTGTCAGTTCCGTATTTGCATCTCTGTGGTATCTATTCATTTTCCAGTTTTCATATTTGCCACGTTTTAGAGATGGGTCTGACTTGTGTCTGTCACCCTTCTTTAGTCTCATTAGTATATGTGTACACAGAGCTTGCTTTCATATTTTTCCTTTATTGGATCTATTTATTTTAAAGCTTCTGGTGACAGACAAATAGAAGGAAATCTAAAAATCTATGTCCAAATTCATTGCCAGGCTACTTTTCCATACTTCTTTCTGCATATTTGTTGCATAATATGTGTCACGTCTTCATTTTTCTTTTAAAATGTGGGAAACAAAAACAGTTTCAGCCTGTATTTTTCAAGATCACTTCTTCTAGGAAGTACAATAATAATCTGTATCTGTTTCTTTATTACATAAATTAGATAAGGTATGCAGATGGCCATAAGCCCAGAAAGAGTTTAGCGTTGCCTGAAAGGGTAACAGTAATGTGCAGTTACATTGAAAAGAAAAACTGAAACCATTTCTCACCTGAAGCTACCAGGATTCGATAAAGGATTCATCTTTTTCTTCAGTGACCTTCATGATCACAACTTTGCCCTGGAGACCACACTCTTTTTTAAGAGGCTTGTTTTTCAACACATCTCTACTACAGATTTTGTGACAGAATTTCATGTACTGTGGAGCTGTGTTACTTTGTTGTGCACCAGGTTAAAATTATCTTGGCAAACTGAGTTTTTGGTCATTATGTAGTGACCCACATAATCTATAAAACTGCTTTTTGCCCCTAATCTGTTTTATCTGATGTTAATACAACTGTACCAGCTTTCTTTTGGCTGCCTAGTATGTTTTTAATACATTTATTTTCAACTCTTCTGTGTTTATATGATTTACATAGCTGGATATTGTATTTTTAACCAATCTGACAATCATTATCTTTTAACTAAAAAGTTTCTTCTATTTACATTGTCATTTCATGATTACCAATATAAATGGATTTATTTCTGTCATATTTTATGATTGGTTTCATCTTTCTTATTTTTTTTTCTTTTTTACTTTTGGATTGATTTTTATTTTTGGATTGTTTTTGTTTTTTACTTTTTTCTTTTTCCTCCACTGGTCTGGAGATTATATCTTCTACATTTTTAGAGATTGTTGCCCTTTCACTTCTAAAATGAAGATTTAGCTTATTCTAATGTTCATCACAGTCCACTGTCCTTTAGAACACTTTAAGTCCATAGACACACACGTATGCTCTTGTCGAATAATAAAGTTTTATCCTTTAAAACACATATACACCATTATTTTAAACAGTCAATCACCCCCTGCCCCCAAATTAACCAATTTTATTTACTCACTGTTCTTTCTGGCATCTCAAGTTTTCTTTAAAGAATGTTTTTCCTTCTTTCTAAAAGAAGTTTCTAAGAAACTTCTAAAAAGTTCCTTTAGTGAGTTCCAAAAAGTTTCTTTAATATTTGTTGCTAATATATTGTCTGTTTTTGTTTGTCCAAAAATGTCTTTTTTTTTTTTTTTGCCCTTGTCCTTTATTTTTTATTTTTTTAGAGACGAGGTCTCGCCATGTTGGCTAGGCTGGTCTCTAATTCCTGGCCTCAAGTGATCCTCCTGCCTCAGCCTCCCAAAGTGCTGGGATTATAGGCGTGAGCCACTTCACTTGGCCATTTTTTTTTTTTTCTGAGACAGATCTTGCTGTGTTGCACAGACTGGCCTCCAACTCCTGGGCTTAAGTGATCCTCCCAGTTCAGCCTCTTGAGTAGCTGGGACTACAAGCACATGCCGGCACACCTGTATTTTGCCCTTAGTTTTTAAAGATAGTTTTGCTACATATGCAATTTCAGGTTGATAGTTTATACTTGCAACATTTTGAACATTTTATTCTATTTTCTGTATTTTATCATTCCTATTGAGAAAAAGCCTATTAGTATATTTGTTTTTTCCTTGTAATTTCTCTTTTCTTTCTGGCTACTTTTGAGATCCTGTCATTTATCATTTATCTTTTTCTTTTTTTTTTTGCAACATTGCTGTTGTTACTCAGGTTGGAGTGCAATGGTGGGATCTTGGCTTACCACACCATTTGCCTCCCAGATTCAAAGGATTCTCCTGCCTCAGCCTCCTGAGTTGCTAGGATTACAGGCATGCACCATCATGCCTGGCCAATTTTTGTATTTTTAGTCGAGACGGGAATAATTTTACTTTTTTGACTTGAGATTGCATTTCTTAAATCTGGAAACCTATGTTTTTATCAATTCTAAAAAATTCTCAGTCATTGTCTCATCATGTATAACCTTTTCCCATTTTGTTTGTTAACTTCTTTTGGAAATTTAATTTAAATGTATTTTATACATTGTTATTCATTTTTCTATAGCTCTACTCTTTTATAGTTCTCATTTTTATCTTTGCAGCATTCCATGTAATTTTTTTAATCTACCTTTCACTTCACTAATTTTCACTTCACCGTGTCTAACCCACTTTTTAACTTATTCATTGTTTACTTTTTACAGCTCTAATGAGATATTCTTCACATAAAATAAACTGTGCATATTTAAATGTACAATTTGATCAGTTTTGACCAATGTACAGATGTATATGTCCATAAAGTCATCACCACGATCAAGATAATGATGTCATGGTTGCCCCAAGTTGGGTGCCACTATCAGGGTCACCACCAGTGGGGGTCTGTCCTGCAGACCCTGATTCAGCAATGGATGAATAAAGTACACTCACACACAGAATACAATGAATGAGAGGACTAGGTATCCGTCGCTGCTTACAGACTCTGGAGATTGCTGTAAATGGTTGCGACTGCTGGCCCTCACCAGCCAGTGAGACTCGCATTTATTCAGTGAAATTTAATTGACAAAGGCTTGAGTCAACACCACTAGAGGCTAAAGATTAAAGGACAGGTTCCAATGCCCAAAGCAAACACCATAAGTGGGTAATATCCCTAGTCAGCCTCCCCTCAAGAGAGCCATCGGAATCAAAGGTTAGTTTTAAGATCATGTGAGTAAACAAGTTATTCAGATAAATTCTCCCATATACCCTAGTTATTTGCTTTACTTATTAACTAAATGTAAAGGGGATTTGGGGTGCCTTCAGCCAGGAACTATAGAAAAAAACCTTAGGCCTTCTGAAATGGTTTGAGATTATAATCTATAATTTTCTCTAATGTTCTTCCCTTAATATTTTTGCAACCACCCTGACTGAACTCCCAGAAATGAGCATATCTGTCACCTGCCAGTTTTCTCCAATTCTTTTGTAACCTTTTTCTCCATCCTCTTTCTGCCCCATACCCCAAATTCCCAGGCAACCATGGATATGTTTTTGTTTTTGTCACTATAGAATAGTTTACATTTTTTAGAATTTTATATAGTAAAGTCAACTCTTTAAACAAAATTCTCAGCTTGGTATATTAGAGATCACAAAAGGAGAGTAGATTAAATCCCCCAAAGAGGTATGATGACTGACTTTGTAGTTTATAATCCTCAAGGGACAAGAGTCCTGGTTGTTTACTTTGTAGGGTACATTATTGCAGTGAAAAGTTTTGCCTTTTCACTTCAGGTGTAGTTCCCCTAGGTGGTTCTGGCTTTACCCGAGGCTCTCTGAATGGGCTTCTTATGTTACAAGTATTGGTTTCATCCTCTGTTCCCCAAACTAAAGCTCCCCATCACTGTAGATCATCACATGCTCTAAAAGAGACTGCTCCTCTCAAAGGGACTGCTCCCTTAAGCACTCCAAGTTTATGCTCCCATCTTGCCTTTAGCCTCTGATACCCATCTACCTTCCTAAAAGCTCAGTCATATATTTGGGGGAAAATTGATATTTTGTTTTATTTTTATATTAGGAGGGATTTTTAAAAATATATTTAATTCATCTTATTCCAGCAATAGAATTCCTATTCAGTATCTTTGAGCTTTGGAGCAACATCCAAGACTTCTTTTGTGCTCCCTCCCATGGTTGTTCCCAAACAAAAGACTGATGCTTGATTGGCTACCGTCTTCTGCGGCTATTGTTTAAGTCTCTGGTGCTACCTGAAACCCAGAGAATTAGAGTCTCCCTCTAGGTGAAAAGAAGCCTAGGAATCTGAAGTTTTAAAACCCCTCAGGCAGTTTGACTCCTCACCTACGCTTGTGTGCCACTGCACTCATACTGGGAATAGTGCAGGGTTCTCAATAAAATCTTGTGTATTCTGAGATCATTAATAGTATTGGTTTCTTCAAATGGGAAGGGGGTTTTTAGTATACATTTTATTTTCTGAACATACTTCCACATTTTCTGTCTAGCTTTAAGTTTTGTTAAATGAAGAATTCAAATTTCAGATCCATTTTCCCATATAGTCTTTGTCGTCCACAACCATCAGCTGCAGTATTTATTCTTGAGGAGCTGAGTAGCAAGCAAAAAAGTATCTTCTTTGGCATATCTCTTTGAATAAAACCTGGGCATCTGCTGGCCCCTCACTGAAACATGAGGTGGGATTTTGACTGTAGAAGCCCAAAGTCCAGAAGCCTGTGGCGCTAGCCCTCTGCACACCACAGCTGTCCCAGCTTTCCTCGCCATCCCTGCTCTGTGCAGGTTTCTGCCTCATTCATCGTGGCAGCGCTATCCTGTGAGGCGATTTACCACGTAATGTATTTGGCAGCAAACCTTTCTCTGACTTGCAATATGTAAATGTTATTCATTAGATGCTGGCTCTGCAGCTGTTATCTTTTCTGAGGCCCCAGCAGATTTCACTTGACTGAAGATGGCTTGGTGTGAAGGATTCACATGCAATCTTGAGTTACCACACTACAGAGGTGGTGGTTAGTGAAGCCACCTCATTCCAGAGTTTGGTTATACATTGTGCACGATGTGAAACTCACAAAGATATGATGGGTTTTTCATTTTAATCAGGCCATACATCCTGATTGTGCTATTTTAAGTTAAATTGTAAATTATGAGTAGAGGGAGGTAATTTCTCATATTGTCTATCATCCAAACACAAGAGCCTCCGTTATGAAATGATCATAAAGATTTGCTGTTATGAGAGAGACGTTTAACATCTGTAAGCAAGTAGATTTAATGCTGTTAATTTGCCTTAGTATGAAGGGGGTTGAAGGACTTTTTTGTTTTTGTTTTGCCTTAATCACTTGGCTTCAGTCTCTTTAAAATAAGTCATAAGAAAAGCTAATTATTTTTATACTATATCAAGCTTTAAAGGTTTTACAAAGTTTTTTTCCCCCAGTAGCTACTCAGTCATTGAGATCCATCCCTCAGGGAAAAAAGGAAGAAAAAATGATTAAATGCACAATAGGCTTTCAACAAATACTTATTACTTGATCATTTCTGAGTGTGTCATTATTACTTGCACCAGTTTCTTCCACCAGGGAGTAAACAAACCTTGGAAACCCAATCACCTTTTTTTTTTTTTTTTTCTTTCCTTTGATTCATTTCTTTAGGTATTTACTACTTGCCTTTTATGGAACTGTTTTAGAGAATGAGAATGTGTGTATTAGTAATTACATGGGTTTTATTTTTAGTGTAAGAGACAGAAACAAACAACACAGATTAGCATTTGTTGGTTTTTATCCTGATTGGCTGATTTATGTTTTAAAAGGCTCACTCAGACTGCTGGGTGGAAATTAGATAATAAGGGTGGGGACAATAGTTGAAACAAGGTTAGGAGAAAAGAGATATTGGTGGCTTAGTGGTGGTGGTGGTGAGAAATACATACTTATATTTCAAATCTAGAGCCTATAGGATTTACTAACATCTTGGTTATAAAGCATGAGAAGTATGGGGTCAAGGATGATGCCTACATTTTTATCTTGAGTAAACCAGGCAATATAGTGTTCATTTACTGAGATGGGAAAAGCAGATTGAAAGTGGAAATTTGAGGAAATAAGAGAACATGTGATGTTTAGATACCTGTTAGACAATCAAATGGAGATATCACCTGTGCAATTGAAAATGCAAGTCTGGAGTTAGAGGGGAGAAGTCAGGGTAGGTATGTACATGTGAAGCCAACTATCTGTAGGTGATGGTTAAAGCTGTGGCAGAGAATGAGATCACCTAGGGACTGAGCATAGATGGTGAAGGGAAGTCTACAGTCTACTACTGGGACCTAGAGGCACTCCGACATTTAGAAGTCAAGAAGTGGAGATCCTGCAAAAGAACACAAGAAGGAGAGAAAAAAGAGAATATTTCGTGAAGGATAGAATGGTCAGCTCTATCAAATGCTAGTGAGAAGTCAAGTAAGATGAGGACAGAATTAACCGCTGGATTTTAATAGTTTGGAAAAAAAAAAAAAAGTCATCTCAGATACAACTGAGCTCCCAGTCTTCAACACATTCCACTGACACCAATAACCATTTCCAAACTATTAAAATCCAGTGGTTAATTCTGTCCTCATCTTACTTGACTTCTCACTAGCATTTGCTAGAGCTGACCATTCTATCCTTCACGAAATATTCTCTTTTTTCTCTCCTTCTTGTGTTCCTTTGCAGGATCTCCACTTGTTGACTTCTAAATGTCGGAGTGCCTCTAGGTCCCAGTAGTAGACTGTAGACTTCTTGACCCACAGAACCAAAATAGGAATAGTTCAGGCCAAAAATCATTAAAGATAGCCAGAGTGCTGCTCTGATTTGTTCAGAGTAGGCATAAAAGTAACTTGATAAATTTCAGTTTTTAAATGTTTTGAATAGCTAATATGTATCTATAACCTGATATATAGCTAATATATCTCAAAATACAAAAGGAATAAATGTGTAAGCAATGAAGAGTCATCTTCCCTGGCTCTCCCATCATCTCATTTTTTTTTTCTGGAACCTATCAGAAAGAACACTTGCTTGTGTCTCTTTGCAGAGATATTTTACTGATCCTCTTCCCACTCCTCACCTTACCTGGCCTTTTTTTTCTTTTTTTATTTTTTTTCATGAGCTAATTATATTGGACTTTTTTATTTCCACTTTTATTTTAGATTCAGGGAGTACATATGCAGGTTTGTTACATTGGTATATTGCATGACGCTGAGGTTTAGGGTATAAGTGATCCCATCATCCACGTACTAAGCATAAACAGTTTGTCAGCCCTTGCTCCCTTCCCTCTCTCCTCTTTCTAGGAGTCCCCAGTGTCTATTGTTCCCGTCTTTATGCTTGAGTATACCCAATGCTTAGCACCCACTTGTAAATGAGAATATGTGGTATTTGGTTTTCTGTTCTTGTGTTAATTTACTTAGGATAATGGCCTCCAGTTACAATCATGTTGCTGCAAAGGACATGGTTTCATTCTTTTTTTATGGCTGTGTAGTATTTCATGGTGTATATGTACGGTATTTTCTCTATCCAATCCACCATCAGTAGGCACTTAGATTGATTCCATGTCTTTTGCGTGAGTAGTGCCACAGTAAACATTGAGTGCATATATCTTTTTGGTAGAATGTTTTATATTCCTTTGGGTATGTACCCAGTAATGGGATTGCTGGATCAAATGGTAGTTCTGTTTTAAGTTCTTTGAGAGATCTCCAAACTGCTTTCCACAGTGGCTGACTTACATTCCTACCAACAGTGCATAACCAATCCCTCATCTCTTTAGCCTTGCCAGCATCTGTTATTTTTTGACTTTTTAATAATAGCCATTCTGATTGGTGTGAGATGGTATCTCATTATGGTTTTGATTTGCATTTCTCTGATGATTAGTGATGTTGAACATTTTTTCACATGTTGGTTGGCTGCTTGTATGTCTTTTGAGAAGTGTCTGTTCAATAGTCTTTTACCTGTTTTTTAATGGGACTATTTGGTTTTCACTTGTTGAATTGTTTTAAGTTCCCTACAGATTTTGGATGTCACACCTTTGTCAGATCCGTAGTTTGTGAATATTTTCTCCCATTCGATAGATGGTCTGTTTACCCTGTTGATGGTTTGTTTTGCTGTGCAGAAGCTCTTTAGTTTAATTAGGGTTCCATTTGTCAATTTGTGTTTTTGTTGCAATGCTTTGGAGAACCCAGTCATAAATTCTTTCTTTCTTTCTTTTGAGACAGAGTCTCGCTCTCGCCCAGGCTGGAGTGCAGTGGTGCAATCTAAGCTCACTGCAACCTCTGCCTCGTGGGTTCAAGCGATTCTTCTGCCTCAGCCTCACAAGTAGCTGGGACTACAGGCATGCACCCGGCTAATTTTTGTATTTTTGTTAGAGATGGGGTTTCACCATATTGGCCAGGCTGATCTCGAACTCCTGACCTTGTGATCTGCCCTCCTCAGCTTCCCAAAGTGCTGGGATTACAGGCATGAGTCACTGCACCCAGCCGTTTGATTCATTTTTTAAAAGCTAAATACATGCTATGAAGTTTTTTTTTTTTAATCTCAACCCAATTAAATCATTTAAAAAATGTTTTAAAGAATAAATATTCTTTTTTCCTCTTTAATTTACATAAAAATAATTTCTGTAAAGCAAGAAAGAGTGTCTCTTTTAATACTGACTTCATAATGTTGGCAGCCATCTGGCAAGAATCGTATCTTAGATTTTTTTTAAAGAAGTATGTATCTTTAACAAGGTTCTTTTTCTTTTTTTGTCTTCACAGCTGATCTCGCATCTTTAATGGATAAAACATTTCAGAGAAAATTGCCTGTTAGTTCTTTAACAATATCACGGGTAAGAAAATATTAACATATATATTTTCTAAGAAGAAAGCCAGAAAGGCCATTCATGTAGATGAGTCTATGTAAATAAAGGATACTTTTCATAGGAAATATTTTTCCAGAGTACAGTATGTTTTTATAGTTACTAATAGATATAGTGTAGTAGCAGATTTCTTTGGCTGAAATAAAAGGTAATACGTTTACCAGATTCTGATATCAGTAATCACTTTTTTGTATCTATTTTAATTTTTCCATATGATATTCTGCTGTATGATACCATGATTTTTTTTTAAGTTGATACATCCTTCAAAGTAATGATATTTACTTAGTATTGGAAGTGTTTTTGATGGCCGAGAAAGTCTGTGAAAGAATGGATATTAATGTTAAACTGCAGCAAAGTGATGGGTGGAAGCATAATGTTACGTTAGGAATCAGGAATAGTAACCATTACTGAGCACCTGCTGTGCCGGTTTTAAATGTATTAGTTCCTTAACGTACATTATTTTTGTTAACTCCCACTGCTCCCTATGCAATAAACAGTCTATGTAAGACATGGTTTAATCTTTCCCAAGTTCACACAGCTTGTAAATGTGGAAAAGCTGAGATTCAAACTCAGATATCTAGATTCTCTTCTGTTGCCCACTTCAAATGTATCTGGGCTTGTCTTTATCGTGAATTCACTTTATGACATTTGGCAATGAGGCCCCTCTCAATTTCCTCATTTTCATCATGGGTACCGTTGCATCTTCCTCCCAGGGATAATGTGATGCTAAAATGAGATTTTAGCTGTGAAACCTTTTTATGGAGCACCATAAAATTTAAAGTATTGTTAAATCTGGAAGAGAGAGGAAAGAAATTACCTTTGTTTTGAGTCCTGGTCCTTTCTTTCTGTCTTTTAGTTGAAAAACAATTTTACTGGTCATAAGTTACATTTAATAGACTCATAATTGGCATACTGGAGGAAAATGGAAAGGCCATTGATTCATCCCTTACATGATGGGTAAACCTTCATGTATGCCGTAATACCTGGTATTTATTTAGGTGTACTTTAAAGGTTTACAGCTTTTATGGACATTTTCTCATTGGAGCCTTATACTCCTGAGGGCCGGTGCTTTTATCCTGTTTATGCAGATGGAGCAACCAAATCCCAGAGGGGCTATGCCATCTGTTTGTGCCATACAGCAAACAATCAGAACTGTTTCTCAAGCTCAGGTTTTGTGTTGAACCACATTTTATATGCCCTTAATAGATTTCTAAGTCAAATCCAGAAGTACTAGACATTTTAGAAAGTTTCCCACTTTTTACTCTCTCCTTCTATAATGAGGTTTTCATTATATTCACAGCATGCATTGTCTTCTACTTTTTTTTTTTTTTCTTTTTTGCCTCTGAGTCTCTGCTTTAGAATGGAATCTATCTTTGGAATAATCCTTATTTGTTTATTTGGACCGTAGTTAATGAACATATTCAGGGATTTTATAGTTTGAAGGGAGAGTTTGTTGGTAGAGGAATCATAGTTTTACCGTTGCATAGCAGAACTTAGAGTAGGAAAAATGGTTGCAAGACTGAGTTTTCTAAATTTAGATGTTTATGTTCTGGGCAACATTTTTTTAGCCATCAGAGTCTTCATTCTTTCAGCCACATGTTCCCATGTTTAGAACGTAAAGAAAATAAGGGAGTTTAAAAATAAAGGAAAAAAATAGGTAACTAGTTATAAATATAATCAATGGAACACTCTCCTCTTGTTCTGAGCAAGGTTTATGTTTGGCTTTCAATCCATTTTCTGATCAAAGTTGTTCTACATGTAAAGAAAGAGAAGTCATTATATATTCTTTGTTTGTGTTAGCATAAAGGGGTTTCAAGGACAGAGCCATACCACATGAACATTGTTCTACCAAGCATCGCCATCATTCCAATAAAATGGGTGTCCTGTGTTTTCTAAGGTTCATGTGTAATCTAGGCCCTAGGCCAAATATATGACATAATTTATATTCAACCAAAGGTTTGTTTTTCTGTCTTTTAGTTTGTAGACAACATTTCCTCTCGGGAAGAGATAGATCATGCAGAGTATTACCTTTACAAGTAAGTTTTCCATTTGATTTGGCTATGTACTCTGTGATTTCACACCCTTTTTTTACATAAAAGTTAGTATATGCTATATATAATTTTGATACCTTTTAAGTTTATATTTTAAAGATCTTTTCATATGAGTATATAGAGAGATGTCTCATTTTTTATAACTGCATCCTATTCCATACTGTGAGTTTATTATTTAAACCAGTTCCCAGTTGATGTACCTCTAGGTTGTTCTCTTTTTTTGTATTGTATACAATGTTATAATTGATAACCTCGTACATACGTAATTTTGCACCTAATTTTCATGAGTATATGTATTTATAGTTTTAATTGCTATTGACAAATTGCTTTCCATTGAAGTTTTACCAGATTACCTTCCCACTAGCAATGTATGAGAGACACGTATTTTTACAGCTTGGCCAATAGTTAGGCATATTCATATGTTTGCATTATTTTGCCAATCTGATTGGTTAAAATTTATACACACACACGCACAAGTTGAGTGTCTCTTGTCTAAAATGCTTGGGACAAGAAGTGTTTCGGATTTTGGATTTTTTTAGGTTTTTTGAATATTTGCATTATACTTACTGTTTGAGTACCCCTAATTTGAAAATCCACAATGCTTCAATGAGCATTTCCTTTGAACATCATGTTGGTGCTCAAAAAATTTTTGATTTTGGAGTTTTTCAAATGAGAGATACTCAATCTGTATGTATATCTCTTCTCTCTCTCTTTTTTTTTAATAGGTGAAATTATACCCTATAAACTGTTAGATACCTACTTTCAATTAACACTGTTGTTTTTTGTTTGTTTGTTTTTTTGGAGATGGAGTCTTGCTCTGTTGCCCAAACTGGAATGCAGTGGCACAATCTTGGCTCACTGCAGCCTCCACCTCCCGGGTTCAAGCAGTTCTCCTGCCTCAGCCTCCCCAGTAGCTGGAACTACAGGCACGCGCCACCACACCCGGCTAATTTTTGTATTTTTAGTAGAGATGGGGTTTCACTATGTTGGCCAGGCTGATCTCGAACTCCTGAGCTCATGATCCCCCAGCCTCAGCCTCCCAAAGTGCTGGGATTACAAGTGTGAGCCACCATGCCCAGCCTTCAGTTAACACTGTTTGCAAACCTTTCTTACATTAACACATTTACTTCATTCTTTCTCACAGCTGCGAACAATTCTATTGTGAACTACTCACAAAACTCACCCATGTGTACAAGAAGTATGTTTAGTACAACATCATCTATGGTAGCAAATGACTGAAACAACCTAACGCATATTAAATAAAGAACTGGTCAAACAAATATCTGTCAGAATGGTACCTTACAACTAAATTTTTATTGTGATTCCAGTTTTTGAAATCTGATTTGTGATTTGTTCCAATTCCTATGTTCTAAAAATAGATTGAAATTTTAAATGTTTCCAGTAAGCACTACATTGGAGTTTTCCATTCAATCTTGCTTGTTTTGATCAAGAGAGTTTTTAGTTATTTCTGTCTAGATGCATTTTTATTTTTTGTTGTTGTTTTTGGGGTTTTGGGGGGTGTCGTTTTTTTCTAGATGCATTTTTTAAAGCTTACTGTATTTTAATGAAAATTTATTCATTTTTCTTTGATTTTGCTAAATAATAATGAGGCTTCTTTTTTTTTAATTTCTGAATTGGGTAGATGCTACCACCTTTTGGGTGTTTGCTATTTAAATGTAAACCTCAAGTAGGCTAGATTCCACATCTTAAAAAAACATTTATTTTAAATCTAAGATTGGCTTTAACAATGTCCTAAGTTGAAATTCTAGGTCCTAACTTAGTTGCAAGTGATCTTAGTTGTTAGTGCCCTCTTCATTAGGATAAAGATAAATGGACCCCTTAATGAGAGCTACCCCTTCCTTCCTTTAATGGCTCTTTGGGACTGTGGCGCTGCTTTGGTAGTTATTTTTGGTCTGTGGTGAAGGGTGTATTTGGGCTGGCATCTGGCCAGTTCTCGTATTTTTGTTTATAGCAAAATTCAGAACATAATTTCAATTTCTAAATATAAACTTTTTCAGAATTTCATCCTGTGAGATGTAGTGCCATAGTGCTGGGAGAAGTATTTTCCAAATTCATAAGTACTTCTGTAGCATATAATTGATTTCAGTGACTCAGCATTTCAACAAGTATTTGCTGAGTGCCTATTATGTGCCCAGGCCCTGTCCTGGGTGCTGGATATCTAACGTTGAATAATTCTCCCTGTCCTCATATATTAGTATTACTGAAGAGTTGAAGTTCTGTCTTTAAGACATTCTATGATTAGTTCTTCACATGATGTTCAGTTTTGTGTGACCTGGGGTATAACTGAAAGTTTCATAAAAACTCTATGTCCTATTTCCATATAGATCAAATAAAGGACTCTCATCCATGATAAATCTGAGCCAGTGTTTAATTGGACATCCCATCCTTTGCTTTAATCAAAACTAATTTTTTAGCTATGATTTATCCCTTATCTTAGTTCTTTCTCCTCCTTTTCATTACCAAGAAAATTGACTTTCTTATCTCTTATCTATTACTTTTTTTAAAGACAGAAATGTTTTTATGACTTCATGAGTGTGTAAATATATGAGACTAGGTAGAACTCTACAAAGCTGAATTGAAACAATGGAGATTGGCTAGGTTCTCTCGTTAGTTAAGTGCCTCACTTTTGCTTTCCAGCCTTAGAGAATATACAGAACGTACTTATGCCTTAGCAAAATTAAAAATTACAAGTTATAAGCTCTTGGGGTTTCTCTCAAGTAATCAAAATTAGGGATGTTAATCCTGAAGACACCAAGGACCTACTGCTGTGTGGTATTTCTACCAGTTCATGATGCCTAACATCTCCTTATAGGATGACTTTAGACAACTCAGAGTAACGTAAATTCCAGGTCTAAGGTGAGGAAATGAAGAAGGAACTTCTTAATTTTAGACAACTCACAGCTTGCAGACCTGCCATTAGGGTTTCTATCTTTAACAGTGAAGCCCACAGGAGAACTTTTGTATTGGTTCAACTCTTTCTCTGCCGTGGCCTGTCGACACCAGGCTCTGCTAGCAGGAGTGTAGCTGCTACATCTTCTCCTCTTACAATGATCAAATTTCCGCAATGATTATGTAAAGTCTAGAGCCAAAGAAGTTTGGAAACCTTGAATGATCAGTGAAAACAGTTTGATCAGGCAAGTAAACAGTTTCAAGTTCCAGCAGCTCAGGGTACTGCTGGTACCTGCCAGCTTATTATCACCTTGTCATCCCAAAAGAAGATTTGAAGTTCTGAATCTCCCAAAGTACATGGGCTTTTTAGGGACTTCAACATTGAAGAGATCTTTTAAGGAGAGAAAGAAAGGCTGTTGTTAAGAGAGCAGGAGGGAGAACAAATGTCTAAGTACCTTTCTTTGGGCCATGGTCTGTTCTCTGGGAGTTGGCAATCCTATGATCAGCTTCTGCCTTCTGTTTATAAATAAAAAATGAAAACGTGAAGGAAAGGGTGAAGCTCTAACTAAATAATAACATGAACTAAAAACGATTAAGGCAAGACCAGAAACTATATTCATTGGCCAAAAAAGAAAAAAAACCAAAAAGCTGATAATACTCGTATAAAGGGAAAATAAACCAAGAATCAAGATTAAAAGTGATTAAAATATCAACAAGGTTAAGACAAAGTAAAATAAACAAAATAAGAAAACTAGGCATACTGTAGGGCTGTGACAAATAAAGAAAACTTAAATAAGATTAGAAAATACAGTAAAATGAAATCCTGGACTTTATATGATATATATAGTTTAGGCTGGGAGGTTGGAAAAATAGGCATAGGTGTGCTCTTGCACAGATATTAGTAGCAGGCTAAATGGTAAACCTCTTTATGACTGGTTTTCAAGCGGTCTTCTGAGAAGCGCTGGAGTTGGTTTCTCACAGCTCCTGTAGGGCGTGGCTTGGGGGGAGGAGTGGGTCTGGAGAGAGGTCAGACCACGCTGCAGCAGGCCATTTGCTTCTGCTCCTCTTTCTGCCAGAGAAGCTGTGCCTCCAGCTGCCTTGTCCAGGTCTACAAAGAAAATTCAGAGGACTGTGAACTTGAATAGAATAAAATTATAGTTTTATTTTCACTAACCTCAATATTTAGCATTTCTCTCAATTATGAGTGTAGGCAACAGATAACTATAATATTAACAGCATCTGTGTCTGTTTTGCCAGTAAAAATCATTGATTTTTTTCATATCACTTACCTTTGTTACAGATATCATCACTGCTTAGAAATTATGTTAATAATTAAACCTGCTAGCAAGTGTTATTTCATGCATTAATAAAGCAGCACATATGTTACCATATCCCAAGGATGTCTTAATATCCTGATAATTGTATTTCAATATAATTCATTTCTGTCGTGAGAAACTAATTCCGAGAAGCCTTCATCAGACTGCCAGAGGGTTTAAGACAAAAAATTATTAGAAACCCTGCTGTGAGATCATTTGAAAAATAGGTTCTTTTGCTTAGACTGATTTTTATTTCTTCCCTCAGGTTTTTTTGGGTTTTAAGTATTATTGTGGGTCTTTGTTTTCTCTTCTTACAAAGAAGACTTTCTTTTCTTAGTTTAGACCTTACCAAGTCAGACAAGCATTTGATTGATAGGTTTTCTGTCTTCACGATGAAAATTTAGATATAGCCAGTCTTCCCAAGTTTCCTTACAACACCAGAAAGAAGCTGTGGTGACGAGTGAGAAGATATTGGACAGGCCCTGAGACGCCACCTGTCAGGAGACCAGTGCTGGCAGGGACCTAGGTGGAAACATTTCCACTTTATTTTGGTATTACCATCACCCAGTGCTTGGATTAGGTGAGAAGCCATGCTGTTTCCCAGCAGTAGCAGCAAAAGTTCTGTGACACAGAAAAGGAAGGTAAGAGAACAGCTCAGCTAACAGCAGCTGACAGGAAATGTTTGTTCAGTGGACATAAACTGCATTGCCGGGCGCAGTGGCGCATGCCTGTAATCCCAACACTTTGGGAGGCTAAGGTGGGTGGATCACAAGGTCAAGAGATCGAGACCATCCTGGCCAACATGGTGAAACCCTGTCTCTACTAAAAATACAAAAATTAGCTGAGTGTGGTGACACATGCCTGTAGTTCCAGCTACTTGGGAGGCAGAGGCAGGAGAATCACTTGAACCAGGGAGGTGGAGGTTGCAGTGAGCTGAGATTGTGCCACTGTACTCCAGCCTGGCAACAGAGCGAGACTCCATCTAAAAATAAAAATAAAAAGAAATTTTTTAAAGACTGCATTTGCTTTTTATATGTGTCTAAAAAAATTTTTATTTCCCATGTTAATTTGAAAAACAGTTGAGCAAAACACTTTCTTTTTCTGGGCAAAGGATTAATTTCCACTTCCTGTCCACATGCCCTCTCACTGATACTTGGAAGAGAAAAGACTTCCTACCTTTGCTTTACTGTAAACTTACAACATTCCTAAGAATTAGATTTGCATCTTTATTTTACTGATGCAGAGACTAGGACATAGACATTGGCTGAGCACACACAACGTAGAGACTGTGTGAATATAAGCCACCATCTGTCCTGAGCCAGGGAGGGAAACCACAAGGATCAGATGTGAGCAGTGGGGCAATGCTATAAAAACAATGCAGTGCTGTCTCAGTGCAAGGTTTTATCATTAAGGATCCCAGATGGGGCTACAATTTCTTTATAGGAAGCTAAGGCAGAAGACATTCCAGAGAGACCAAGCTTAGCTGTTCCTCTCCAGGAGATCCTCTTTTGGGATCTGTCTCCCTGAAGTCAGTTATGGTGAGTGTATGTAGAGTTTTATACAATGGGATCCTTAATCTTGTAGAGAGCATCTTTCCTGGGCTACCTCGTCTATAGTTCTGAGCTTTCCCCCTGCAACCTCCAAGTCCAAATGTCCAATGTCTACTGCCTAAATGCAGACAAGTGAACCTTGGGCAGGCATGTTACTGGTAAAATTGTGCCATCAGTAAAAACTATTATTTTCATGGTTATGACAGGCTTTAACCATTTCTGTGTTAGTATTTGATGATTGCATTGCTAGAAATCATTGCATTGTCATAAAAATTTCTTCTTTCCACTTGGTGTCCTCATCTTCACTGAGGGTATTTGCAAACTGCATTTTTAAAGACTTATTTTTAGGCCTTCGAATCATGTTGAGATCATGGTAGTTTAGAGATGCATGAAATTAAACTTGCGCCTTCTATCGAGGCGCCAATAATCAGAACTAATAATTTGACCTACAACGTAACAGTCATTTCTGAAAGATAAGTCATAGAAATTTCCAACATATACTCTCTATATTAAGAATATAGACCAGACACAGTGGCTCATGCCTCTAATCCCAGCACTTGACGCAGGCGGATCATTCGAGCACAGGAGTTTAATGCCAGCCTGGGCAATATAACACACCTTGTCTCTATTAAAAAAAGAAACCCAAAAATCAGTCAGGTGTGGTGGTGGATACCTGTAATCTCAACTACCTGGGGGACAGGTGGGAAGATCACCTGAGCTTGGAAGGTTGAGGCTGCAGCGAACTGAGATCACACCAATCACACCACTGCACTCCAGCCTGGGTGTCAGAGTGAAACCTCTGTCTTTTTTTTTTTTTTTTTTTTTTTTTGAGACAAAGTCTCACTCTTGTCCAGGCTGGAGTGCAGTGGCATGACCTTGGCTCACTGCAACCTCCACCTCCCGGGTTCAAGTGATTCTCCTGCTTCAGCTTCCTGAGTAGCTGGGATTACAGGCGCCTGCCACCACGCCTGGCTAATTTTTATATTTTTAGCAGAGATGGGGTTTCACCATGTTGCCAGGCTGGTCTCAAACTCCTGACATCGGGTGGTCCAACCACCTTGGCCTCCCAAAGTGCTGTGATTACAGGCATGAGCCACCACGCCCGGCCCTATAGCATTCTTTTAAAGCAATCTTTTGGATTTTAGCAAAAATGTGGGGAATGCTGAATTAATTGTCATACAGTAAGAAAAGATTGTTGCAAAGCTTTGTGGAAGGTGAGTTCTTCTCAGAATACAGCTCTCTGTGTTGTCATGGAGAGTGGCATGCCACCCAGTAAGAAAGAAGTTCAGGTTGCATGGCAAGCTGTGTACTGCCAACACATTCATCCATGCTGTACCTGGGTCTCAAGTATCTTTCACTGTTTGCTTAGCTGACCTGGCAGATACCAGGCATCCCTGGTTGGAGATGGATTGCTGGTCAGGAACAGCTGGGGCAAGGCAGATGGCAGCCTGCATGTCTCCAGGTCCTGGGTTGGCAGCCAGCCTAAAAAGGAAGGACTAAAATAGTTTCATTTTTCATGAAGCAAAAATACCCAGTGGTTCCTTGGAAGGCTGGAGCACCACCCCAGCCCTGTGTTGTAAAAATCCATTTCTGCCTGTAGGGAAAAGGGAAGATGGGAGTTTATTAAGAGGGAACAGCATGCATTCGTTTATGCAGCAGTAATTTTCCTTTGAGGTCATAGACACTGTTTGTGTTTCACAGCAATGAAAGGTAATCTTAAATTTTTCTGTTAGCCTGTTGCCAGGTCCCATTATGCGTGAACATTATTAATAAAAGTAACAACCCAAGGGGAGAGAAATGAGTCTGAGAACATTTTTTTAGTAACACTTCTATACTTGAATATTGCCTAGTTCTTTATTTGGTTCTTATTTGCTGGTCCTTACCACAGGCCTGGGAGATAGCTTATTATTGTTAATAGCTCTGTGTTGGAAAATAGCAGATCATTGGTCATAGTCCATGCCTTGCCAGAGATCCATGGGAGCTTTGTGATAAGGGTTAGAATTCTTGGCCTCCCCTGCTTCAGACTCCACTTCTCTTCCCACTGGTCTTGTTATTTCATCTGGAGCCTCATCACAGGAGGAGTGTAGGGATGAACCTTCAAGGTATTTTTTTGGCTTGGTTTAAGCATTCCACCTAGCTTTCCCAGAGTGATCTCATACCTTAGATGAGATCACTTAGGATACCTTCCATTTTATTCTCATACCTTAGATGAGGTCACTTAGATACCTTCCATTTTATTCCTCTGGTGTGCTATGTACCTCTGCAGACTCCAGTCCCAAGAGTCCCTAGGAGTATGGGCTGCTACAGACATCCATGCACAAGTCTTTGTATAGATGGGTGCTTTCATTTCTGTAGGGTAAATATCTAGGAGTAGAATGATTGGAGCATATGGTAAATATATGTTTAACTTTTTAAGAAACTACCAAATTGTTTTCCAAAGTGATTATACCATTTTATAGTCCCAACAGCAGTTCCACTTCCTCCACATTTTTGCCAACACATTTAGTCATACCAACGTGTGTTTAGTGATACCTTACTGTGACTTTAATCGTTTGTCCAGTAACTAATGATAATTTCCATTGGTACAGTGTTCGAATCTTTTGTGCATTTTAAAAATTGAGTTGTTTATAGTTGTATTTTATTGGATTTTGAAAATTCTTTTTCTTATAGTTTTATCTTTTCATTCCCTTAACAGTGCTTTTGAAACACTGTTTTAATTTTTATTTATTTATTTATTTTATTGAGATTGAGTCTGTGTCAGTCAGGCTGGAGTGCAGTGGCATGATCTTGGCTCACTGCAGCCTCCACCTCCCGTATTCAAGCAGTTCTCCCACCTCAGCCTACCAAATAGCTGGGATTACAGGTGCCTGCCACCACACTTGGCTAGTTTTTGTGTTTTTGTAGAGACAAGGTTTCACCATGTTGATGAGGCCAGTCTTGAACTCCTGACCTCAGGTGATCCGCCCACCTTGGCCTCCGAAAGTGCTGGGATTACAGGCATGAGCCACCATACCCAGCCTGTTTTTATTTTTTATGTAAGTCCAATTTATCAACTTTCTTTTTTAATAGCTTGTGCTTTTGGTGTTCTCTAAGGTAGGGGTCACCAACATTTTTGGCCCCAGGGACTGGTTTTGTTGAAGACAGTTTTTCCACAGCTGGTAGTTGTTGTAGGGGATGGTTTGGGGATAAAACTGTTCCATCTCAGATCATCAGGCATTAGTTAGATTCTCATTAGGAGTGTGCAACCTAGATTCCTCACAAAGGGAGGGTTCCTGCTGCTATAAGAATCCAATACCACCACTGATCTGACAGGAGGTGGAGCTCAGGTGGTAATGTTCACTCACCCACTGCTCACCTGCTGCTGTGCGGCCCAGTTTCTAACAGACTGGTACCGATCCACAGCCTGGGAGTTGGGGACCCCTGATCTAAGGAATTTGCTTAATCCAGCACCACACAGATCTTTCTTCTAGATTTTGTTTCAGAAGTTTTATAGTTTTAGGTATTTAAATTAGGTCTATGATCAGCTTTATTTTGGCATCACCATCACCCAGTGCTTGGTGAGATGAGAAGCCGTACTATTTCCCAGCCGTAGCAGCAAAGGTTCTGTGACACAGAATAGAGAGGTAAGAGAACAGCTCAGCTAACAGCAGCTGACAGGAAATGTCTGTTCAGTGGACATAAAGAAACTGTATTTATTTTTTATATTTGTTTAAAAGAGTTTTTATATCCCATGTTAATTTTCAGTTGAGCAAAATTGTTTCTTCCCTACAGGTTTATGATTTTAAATTATTTTTTATGTATAAGGTAAAGATCAAAGCTAATTTTTTGGCATAAGAATGCCTAATTGTGTCAGCACCACTGGTTGAAAAGGCTATTTTTAAATTGCCTGTGTACCTTTGTTGATAATCACTTTATATTTGTGTGAGTCTATTTCTGGACTTCTTTGTTCCATTGATCTCTGTTCTATTATCTATTTTAATGCCAATACTACTCTGTCTTGATGACTGTAGTTTTTAAATGAGTTAAAATTAGGTAGTAACTTTTGCATGTTCTTTTTCAAAATTATTTTGGCCAGTATAGGTCCTTTCCTATACTAGCCAATTTTAGAATCATCTCTTAGATATGTGTATATACACACTTACATGCATTATTAATGTAGAGAAATTAGGAATAATATCAATTCAAGAAATATGTATTGAATGTCTCGTATGTATTTAGAAACTAACAGAGAAGATTATAAGGAATATGAGGGGAGAGACTGATTTTGCAAAAGTCATTCTTTTTCCATTGCAGGCAAATTTAAACTGCCCTAACAGGATTTGAGATGGAAATACATGAGGACAGATTCATGTCTGTAAGACAAATGATTTTCAGCTGTTTATATGGGAAATTCTAAAGCCATTAGAGGCTTTAAGAGTATTTTTTAATGCACTAAAACTGTGGTATATTCAAATGAAGGATATTATATAATCCCTACATTGAAACAAATTACAACTAGGCACAGTGGCTCATGCCTGTAATCTCAACACTTGGGGAGGCTGAGGCAGAAAAATCCCTTAAGGTCAGGAGTGAGATCAGCCTAAGCAACATAGACTCTGTTTCTACAAAAACATATTTAAAGATTAGCTGGGCATGGTGGTGTGTGCCTATAGTCCTAGCAACTCAGGAGGCTAAGGCTGGGCCTTGTTGTCCTAGCTACTTAGGAGGCAAAGCCCAGAAGTTCAAGGCTACAATGAGCTGTGATCAAGCCACTGCACTCCAGCCTGAGTACCAAAGCAAGGTCCTGTCCCCTCAACCAAAAAAAAAAAAAAAAAAAAGGTTATTCGATGGTTGAAGATCATTAGATATGTGAAACAATTCAAAATCAGCACAAATTCAGGATATGATAAGTAGATAAATGTACAGAATTTATGTAACAAAATGTTAAGCTTTAGAGAAAACATGTTTGGAGCAGGCTGGAAGGATTGATGTTGTTATTGGCAAACATGCATAAAAGAGGTAGAACTTAAGATAGTCTTGAAGATTAGAAGAGTAGAGGAAACAGAAGCAAGTGTTCAAGATGGAACAAACCGTACATCTGGAGTTAGAAGGAAGGAGTAATAACTAGCTTTATGGGAATTGTCCTAACCAGATGACAAGTTTGTGGAGAGTAATGAGAAATAAGGAACACATTAGATATGTATATACACATATCTAAGAGAGGGAATAGAATGTTAGCAGGAGAGAAGGGAGGGTTCAAAATCTATCATTATACATTGCTAGTGGATATTATATATCCACAATTTATATTGAACCCAATATAAATTGGTACAGCTTCTATAGAGAAAACTTCTGAAGCATCTATCAAAATTACAAGTACACATACCCTCTGGCCCAATAATTCCACCTCTGGGAATTTAACCTCCTGTTATATTCATATTCATGCCAAAAATATCCATTGCAAAAAGTAAAGTATTATGTCCATCAGTAGTGGCCTATTTAGTTATTCTACAGCCATACAGTGGAATACTGTGCAGTGATTGAAAAGAATGAGGAAGCTTTATATGTATTTCCTGTTGAATACATTGTGAAATGTATTAAGTGAAAAAAGCAAGTGTAGGACTTAGTGTGTGATGTAGCCACTCTGGTTTATGTGTAATATGTGTACATGTGCTTTGATGCTTACGTGTATATATGTGTGTATGTATATAGAATGTCTCTGGAATGATACACACAAAAACTGGTAACATTGATGTCTCTTGGGAAAGAAATCTGGATGACTTCTCATTGAATTGTCTCTTGTAGCTTTTGAATTTTATATCATGGGTATATATAACTTATTCAAAACAATACGTATTTTTTGTTTCTTCCCTTCCCTTCCTTCCTTCTCTTTTTCCGTATCTCTCTCTCTGACACACACACACACACACACACACACTCTCTCTCTCTCTCTCTCTCTCTCTCTCTCTCTCGGAAATTAACCAATTTTTTTTTCCAAGGCAGGGTCTCACTCTTTCACCCATGCTGGCACACAGTGGTACAGTCTCAGCTCACTGTACCCTCAACTTCACAGGGTCACGCAATCCTTCCACCTCAGCCTTTCAAGTAGCGAGGACCATAGGCACATGCCACCATGGCCATCTAATTTTTTTTTTTTTTTTTTTTTTGGTAGAGCTGGGGTCTTGCCATGTTGCCTTAAACTCCTGGACTCAAGCAATCCACCTGCCTCAGCCTCTTAAAGTGCTGGGATTATAGGCATCAGCCACCACACCTGGCCTGAAAAGTATTTTTTTTTAAATTCTCAAGATAGTCATCTGTAGATTCTTAAGAAGTATATATCATAATAAAAGTATTTCAGAAAGATTAGTAACGGTAAATTTTTTATTAAAGAGGTAAATATTGGAGAGAAATTGTCTGTGCACACAGAGGTAAAAGACCTATCCTATGGTAGTTGACAGTAGAAATAAGGAGAGAAATGTACATAGGAGGGGAGAAATGGATCAGCAGGATTAATGGCAGGTTGAATGTAGAAACAGAAAACAAGGAGGGTCAAAAATGAACTGAAAATTGAACCTCCGTGGGATAGTGGCTGGTATGTGATAGAAGTATTGAATTGGAAGCAGATTTAGAAGGCAGCAAGAGAGTGAGTTTTTCTTTTGCCTTTTCATTGTACACCTACATGTTTCTTTCTAAGTTTGCTGTATTGTGTCTTAAGCCTACTGACCATACTTGGACTATTTGACAGGAACTGGCCACAGACCTTTGGAGAAAGAACAGTTGCCAAAACATACCCATTGGGTCTTCCTGGTGTATTGGTACTAGTTGGAAAGTTTTGGACCAGATGACCTCTGAAGTCCTGCCAACTTTTGGAACCTGAAATTGCAGCCTGGATAGACTAAGTGATTTCATTGGAGCCATGTGACAAGTCCAAGCTGCAGCTGTGAATGAGGTCTGACTTCAAGTTGAGAGCCCAACAGCTAGCCCAGTGTATCTCTTTGTGCCAGTTCTTTTTCCTAAGCAGTTCCAGTAATATACCAAAAGATACAGACTCAATGAATATTTTAAAACCTCATAACAGCATGACATATAATTAATTAAATCTAGAAAAAAAAATAACATGTAAAGAAATTCAACAATTAAAATGTATTATCTTATGGGGGAGGTGCTAAAGAGAACCTGAAGGAGTCAGGATGGGAGGAAAGAGGTGACTGGGGTTCCTAGTTAGTGAACTCTCTGGACATCAGCTTTCTAGATGAGCAGATCATCTTGGATGCCTCCCAAGGCACTTTTCATAGCTAAAACGTAATGTTTCTTAATATCACTGATAAGACTTTATGACCAGATGCCTCAGACTTTGAAAGCATGAAGTTCTGACTTTTTGTTCAGTTTCTCATGCAGAACTTCATTCATTTAAACCATAAAATTGAAGTTCCAGCCACCTTTACCGTGAATATCAAGAGAAAAACTAATAGATGTAAAAGTAAACAACTGAAAAGGTAGGGCGTCTCTTAATCTCTTCTGTATTTAGGTGACAAACTTCATTTACTATCTTATTTGTGAATATATTTAGGAAATTTTGTGGTATGAGAAGTTGAGTATCCACTCTTATTTATCCTCTAGAGAACTAATTTTTATACCATATATACTTGTTTTTTCCTGAAAGGCCCACAAACCACACATTTTTGAATCCTTGTATATACATGAGATTTAAAAGAAGGCTAAAGTAAATCTGTTCTAATAGTTGGAGAACCATTTGTAAATTAGACCTTAAACTCCTAAAATTTCATATAAGAATATATATCCCAAGTTATTTTTTTCTACAGTATAAAGCACTTTTATTGAAAAATATTTCTCCTGGCTGTTTTTATAATTGTAAAGTCAAATCAGGGTATCAGGAATTACAGCTGTAGAGCAGTGAGAAAGGCATAATTAAAATATAGTCTTATATTTATTATATAAACCCTACTTCTGTGGGTTCTACATGGAAGGCAGTTTGATTTGAAGATAATTAAGAGATCTGTTCAGGAACTGGTACAATATTTAAGGGAGAGCTGAGTAGATAAACAGAAGCTTCAAGGAAAGATTTATGGGAACAGAAGTTTCAGTTGATTGCATCATGGTTTTTGAGGCCAAAGGCAAATAAATTCCTGAGTATTTCCAGATGCTGTGTGTCTCGGCAAGAGAACGTCTGAGGAGCTAGAAGTGTTTGATGTGAATTCTTTTTAGTGCTTTCATTTCATGATAGATTTCCAGGTATGTTTGTTTTGAACAGGCAGATTTTATAATTTGAGGTCTGTTCTGTTTTTTTTTAATAGCAATGCTGATTTTAAGACAAACAGTATCACCGTTTGATACCTAGTCATAGGCAAAGCTGGGATTTAAAACTATGTCTTCTAACACCAGACCATTACAGCACATGAACAGTGTATTCATTATGCACTGGCTGTTACATAGTTCAGTGATGGACACTACCAAGAGGTGAAACTCAAAGTAGTGAGTCTTCACTGGTAAAACCCTGGCAGTTTTGATAAGTCAAACACTGGAATTATTTGTTCAAGTGAGAACTTTGTGCATCTCATACATGTAGATTATATAGTCCTCCGTTTGCTGAGTAATAGCAGGTAATAAAAGACACACTTACACAGTGCTTTCAGACTCCAGCCGAAATGGACTACTGTTCTCTAAATGTGCCTTCTACTTTCACGTCTTGCCTATGCTCTTCCCTCCCCACTGTCTGTTTCTAATAGAATATAACCTGTGTTTTAAGGCCTGTCCCAGATTCTGCTACACCCATAAACTTACCCTGATTTTCACCACTGAATGTGATCTCTCTGACCCATCTATATACTTTCCCTGTAGTTATTCAGGTGTGCTTACTTATTTCATTTTATCTTTTGACTAATCAAAAATACGTGTTTCTTTGTCTTCACTTGAGACACAGTATATCATAGTAGATAGAGTATGGACTTGAGCCAAAGTGCCTGGATTTTAATCTCAAATGTGCCATCCATTTCTTTCCTCATAATATGAGTGTTAAAATAGTGCCTAGTGCCTATGCCTGAGAGTATTTTTGAGACTCCAAGAAATTGATACATTATAATGCCCTTAGAATAGTCTTGGGACAAAGAAGGTCCGTGCTCAATAACGTTTAGCTTTAATGTTGACTATACCAGACTGTAACATCAGGAAAAGCAAAGAGTATTTATTTCCCATACTTCTCAATTGAGGGAAAATGAATTTGATTTCCAGTTTAGGTTTCTAAGGCCTTATTCCTTGACCATCTACACCACCCCACCCCATGGACATCAAGGTGTAAGGGTCATCAGGGCTCAGGAATATGGAGAAGTAGATGCTTAGGAACACTAGTAGTTCAACACAAGATAGAAAGGATATCACGTTTTGAGGGAAGCTTCCTGACCCTAAAAGACCCTAATCAAAGCTGTCATACATGTACTCATATTGCTAAACTTACAGTGGACACAAACCAGAAGGGGGCAGCAGAAAGTCATCTGCTTACTATCTGAAGAAGGGAGAAGCCTCAAGAAAGTGATTCCCAGTTAGGAAAAAAACTGCACCATAACTGATCTCTGATAAGATGTTACTGAATCAATAATCAAAATACAGATTAGATACAAAAAGAGAGGTCTGTTCTGTGGGCTTGGAGCATGTAAGCAGTTGAAATAGAAATTGAGGGACTGCGTCCAGAGATTTTAGTTTTGATATCTGGTGTACCCAAGAGCAGCTCAAAATGAAGTTGTATAATGTCAGCATTCTTCGCTTTTATTTTATTGGTTTTTGTAGAAACTGAGCAAGAGTTTCTATTTGTATACCCGATTCTTATACAGAAAACTGGGTTGCTGTGGCCTTACAGGTTAGAATGCAATACACAATTTTTTTCAGAGTTTTAAAATTATTTCTTGTTAATGGAAAAAATAATTACATATTCTTTTCTAAAAAATACAAAGGATAAATTACTTGTTTTTAGTATGTTTCCTACCAGTCTTTTAAGTATCTTCCCATTTTATTTGTTTTAAACTATTAAACAGTAACTCTTACATTTCACCTAAAACTTCAGTGTAATTCCAGCCAAAATCTCAGCAGAAATTTTTGGGAAACCTGAGAAGATGACCCTGAAATTCAAGTGAAAGAATAAAGAACCAAGAATAAAAGAGTTTTAAGAAGACTGACATAAAATGATTGGTCCACAAGATAGACAACAAGACTTATTAGAAAGCTATGAAAAATACAAATGAAGATATTGGCTTAAATGTAGACAAATAGACTAGTGGAGCAGAATAGAGCTCGGAAATGGATCTGTACATATTCGGAAACCTGAGATATTTTATACATCAAAGGGTAAAGAATGGATTAGTTAATAAATGCTACTTGGACAATTAATAATCTAACAATTATATGGGAAAATTCTTCATTCTTCAAAATATATGCACATACCCACACACATTTTTTTTAGGTAGATTAAAAACCAAAATGGAAAAAGCAAAACTTTTAGAAGGAAATATAGGAGAATGTTAATAGTAGTGTAACACTGGGGACACTGAAGAATTTTTTTTAACAAGACACAAAAAACAGAACAGGTAAAAGATTGATAAATGTTTTTGTTTTGTTTTATTACTAGATGATAATTGTTTTCAAGGGTGTTTTTGGTTTTTTGGGTTTTTGTTTTTTGTTTTGTCTTCCATGATTCAGAAAGGTTTTTTGTTGTTTTTTTTATGGTGGTTGTAGTTTTTATAAGAGACGGGGTTGGCTGAGCACTGTGGCTCATGCCTATAATCTCAGCACTTTAGGAGGCCAAGGTGGGTGGATCATGAGGTCAGGAGTTCAAGACCAGCCTGACCAATGTGGTGAAACCCTGTCTCTACTAAAAAATACAAAAATTAGCTGGATGTGGTGATACACGTCTGTAATCCCACCTACTCAGGAGGCTGAGGGAGGAGAATTGCTTGAACCTGGGAGGTAGAGGTTGCAGTGAACAGAGATTGCATCATTGTACTTTAGCCTGGACGACAGAGCAAGAGTCCATCTCAAAAAAAAAAAAAAGAGGACGTCTTGCTGTGTCGCTCAGGCTGGTTTCAAACTCCTGGCCTCAAGCAATCCTCCCATTTAAACTCCCTCCTAAAGTGCTGGGATTATAGGCATGAGCCACTGCTCTGATAAGTTTTAATGCATTACAATTTTAAAGTTCTGTTCTGCAAAAATTTCGTTACCTCCAGTAACAAAATTAAAAGACAAGGGAAAGATTTGCATTGCATGTAGGTAACGAAGATTAGTATCTAGATACATCTGTAGGCCAATAAGATAAGAATTTTAGAAAAGTGGGTAGAAAATATGAACCAGCAGTTCCCAGAATAAAAAACCAGAATGACAGTTAACATATGAATAGATGCTCACTGTCAATAATCAGATAAATTACAGATTAAAAAGATACATTTTCACATTTATTAGATGCAAAAATGAAAGGCTTTCGTAATAATTGTGGCATAGAGGAGCAGCAGGAAGTCTGATTCACTACTAGTGGGACTTTAAAATTGTCTAGTCACCTTGAGTAGTTTGGCAATATGAAGTAAAAGAGGATGGGCGTGATCATCTACTCAGTCTTCTGCTCTGGGGTATATTAAAGGAACTCTGGCATGTATAAGGATTAAGTTATAAGACTGTTCATTTTAACATTGTTCATAATATGAAAAACTGGAAGTAACTTAAATATTCTCCAATAGAAAAAGAAGAAAAATGTGATAGACTTTTTTACAGTGGAATACCGTATAACAGTGAGAAAGAATGAACCAAAGCTACCTGTAGATACATACATGTCTATACACACATATACATATAAGAGCGATTATCTCAAAAAACATAATGAGTAAAACAATGGTGAAATATTATACATACAATATGATACCATTTATTTGTTTGAAAATATGCAAACCAGTATTATCGCTTATGTGGATACATGTATAAAATGAAGGGTAAAAAAAAAAATGCCGAAAAATGGTAAACAACAAATTCACGTTATTATCTACCTTTGAAGGAGGATGTGGTTGGAGTAGGATACAGAGATATATATGAGGGAGCATCAGTTGTATCTATAATACTTCATTGGCTTAAAAAGAAAATCTCAAACAAGTGTGACATCTTAAAATTAATTAAGATAGGTAGTTGAGTACATGAGTGTTATGCTCTGCCTACTTTTTTTTTTAATTTAAGTTCCAGGGTACATGTGCAGGATGCACAGATTTGTTACATAGGTAAATGTGTGACATGATGGTTTGCTGCACCTATCAACTTATCACCTAAGTATTAAGCCAAGCATGCATTAGCTATTTTTTCTGATGCTCTTCCTCCCCCACCCCCTCATCTCACAGGCCCCAGTATGTGTTGTTGCCCTCCCTGTGTCCATGTGTTCTCATTGTTCAGCTTCCACTTACGAGTGACAGCATGTATTTGCTTTTCTGTTCCTGCGTTAGTTTACTGAGGATAATGGCTTCTAGCTCCATCCATGTCTCTGCAAAGGACATGATCTCGTTCCTTTTTATGGCTGCATAGTATTCCATGGTGTATTGTACCACATTTTCTTTATCCAGTGTATCATTGATGGACATTTAGTTGATTGCATGTCTTTGCCATTGCGAATAGTGCTGCAGTGAACATACATGTGCATGTATCTTTATAATAGAGTGATTTATACTCCTTTGAGCATATACCCAGTAATAGGATTGCTGGTTCAAATGGGATTTCTGGTTCTAGGTCTTTGAGGAATTGCCACACTGTCTTCCACAATGGTTGAACTAATTTATATTCCCACCAACAGTGTAAAAACATTTCTATCTCTCCTCAGCCTCACCAGCATCTGTTGTTCTTGACTTTTTAATAATTGCTGTTTTTAACTGGCATGAGATGGTATCTCATTGTGGTTTTGATTTGCATTTCTCTAATGATCAGTGATGCTGACCTTTTTTTCATATGTTTCTTGGCCACATACATTTCTTTTTGAGAAGTGTTGGTTCATGTCCTTTGTTTACTTTTTCGTGGGATTTTGTTTTTCTTGTAAATTTGTTTAAGTTCTTTGTAGACTCTGGCTATTAGACCTTTGTCAGGTGGATAGGTTGCAAAAATTTCCTCCCATTCTATTGATAGGATAGGAGATGCCAGCTCCAGGTCTGTTATTGCCCTGATAATCTTTCAGTGACACAAGATGTGGAGGGGGAAGTCAGTGATTCTGACCCTGTGTAGACCTAGGCTAAGGTCTGTGTTTGTGTCTTAGGTTGTTTTTTTGTTTTGAGATGGAGTCTCACGGTGTCACCCAGACTGGAGTGCAGTGGCACAATCTCTGCTCACTGCAAGCTCTGCCTCCTGGGTTCAAGTTATTCTCCTGCGTCAGCCTCCTGAGTAGCTGGGATTGCAGGTGTGAGCTACCATGCCTGGCTAATTTTTGTATTTTTAGTAGAGAAAGGGTTTTTCCTCATTGGCCAGACTGCTCTCGAACTTCTGACCTCAGGCTATTCAACCGTTTGGGCCTCCCAAAGTGCTGGGATTATAGGTGTGAGCCTTTGTGCCAGGCCTGTGTCTTAGTTTTTAACTAAATTTTAACTAAGAATTTTAAAAAGTAATAAAATAAAATAAAAATTTAAATTCAGACATAGACTAATGCCTGTTTATTAAAAAAAGAAAAAATATTTTAAATATTAAAATGAAGATTAATAAGATTATAAAGAATAAGATTATAAAGAATTTTTGTACAACTGTACAGTATATTTTAACCTGTTATTATAGAAAAGTCCAAAGTTTCTAAAACATTAAGTTTTGAAAGTAAAACAGTTACAGGAAGCTAAGATTAATTTATTAGCAGAGAATTTTTTTTTCATAAATTTAGTGTAGCCTGAGATGTAGTGTTTATAAAGTCTAGAGTAGCGTAATGTCCAAATCTTCACATTTACTCGCTGCTCACTCACTGACTCACCCAGAGCAACTTCCAGTGCTACAAGCTCTATTCATGGTAAGTGCCCTACATAGATATACCATTTTATATCTTTTATCCTGTATTTTTATTGTACCTTTTCTATGCTTAGATACATTTAGTCACAAACACTTACCATTGTGTTACAGTTGCCTACAGTATTCTGTATAGCCCCATGCAGCACATGGGACTATACAAATTTGTAGCCTAGGAACAACAGGCTATAGCATATAGCCTAGGTGTTTAGTAGGCTACACCATTTAGGTTTGTGCAGGTACACTCTGTGATGTTCACACAACAACAAAATCACCTGACGACACATTTCTCAGAAAGTGAGGACATAGCCCTGTTGTTAAGCAATGCATGAGTGTACATTTTTTTTTTTTTTTTTTTTTTTTTTTTAGACGGAGTTTCACTCATGTTACCCAGGCTGGAGTGCAGTGGCGCGATCTCGGCTCACCGCAACCTCCGCCTCCTGGGTTCAGGCAATTCTCCTGCCTCAGCCTCCTGAGTAGCTGGGATTACAGGCACGCACCACCATGCCCAGCTAATTTTTTTGTATTTTTAGTAGAGACAGGGTTTCACCATGTTGACCAGGATGGTCTCGATCTCTTGACCTCGTGATCCACCCGCCTCGGCCTCCCAAAGTGCTGGGATTACAGGCTTGAGCCACCGCGCCCGGCCTATGAGTGTACTTTATAGTGTTTTATTATCTTCTCCTACACAGGAAAAAAAAAATCAGTTTTCACATTTGTTAAAAAACAAAATTACTTGAACATGTTTGAGGGTAATGTTTTCTCGCTTTCTTGAAAAATCCTGGACCAATGGCCCAGCTTGAGTGATAGTTCACTTTGGCAAGAAGGTTAGGCTTATGCATTTGCTTGGGCCAGGTAACTACTTCCAGACCAATCCACTGAGAGGTGTGGTCATGTAAGAACAGGGTAGCTTCTGGGGATGAGATAAGACTTGAATTTCTGGGGAGAAAAGGGGGCAAGATGCTGGCCAAATCTTAGAAGATCCTAGTTGACTAGAACTCTAATATGTAAATAATAAATTTATTAATATCATAAGATACACAGCTTTAGAATGGTTTTGACTTATTTTTATTACAGAAAATTTTAAACATATATAAAAGTAGACAAAATAGTGTATGTACTCAACACCTACCTTCAACCCCTAGCCCATCTTTGTTTCATTTATACCAGGGATTGACAGACTTTCTGTAAAGGACCAGACAGTAAATAATGTGGGCTTTGCAGGCCACATACAGTTTCTGTTGTAGTCATTACTATCTTTTTTCTTCCCTGAATCTGTGTCAGTAATCTTCAGTACTGTCTTCAGGTTTCATGGCAGACTCACAGGACACAGCCTCTAGTGGTACTTGCAGCTAAGCCATACCCACAGCCAAGCAAAATTAGCAAAGGGGAAAGGTAGGGGCAGTCTGGAGGAAACAAAGGAAAACTTGCAGAATTCCTCCTGCCAGTGAAGCCACACAGGATGTGCTTAATTCCTCCAGCATCAAATTGTGACAATGCACATGAAATGTGTCTACCTGGGAAGCTCATTAGAGACTCAGTGTCCAAGGTTTTTATTGAGAGCTGGTTGTGTAGGCATCCTCTGCCTAGCACATAACAAAATTCCATACTCCCTGAAGGAAAGAAGTATACAGCATAAACCACATTAATTATACAGTTTATGCACAGTGAGCTGCTCTTACCAGTTTTAAGAAATGGTGGGAACGTCCTCAAAATCCAAATTTCTAGACACCAGTGAAGGGCCAACTTGCAAGTGGGGCTTTCTAAGGATAACAGTATCAGGCCTGATACGGCTCTTCCCCTTTAAAAATGTGAAAACGATTCTTGGCTCACAGACTGTACAGGCAGACCACAGGCCTAATGTATCCCATAGGCCCTGGTTTGCCAACCCTTGATCTATATCTTCACATACTCCTTGGTCTTTAAAATGTGTCAGGGGTTGGGGGGGAAATCCCAGTGTTTCATTTCAACCATCCTTACTCTGTTTGTTTGTTTGTTTGTTTGTTTGGAGGGGGAAAAAGTAAAAACTAGAGCTTAAAATAACTCCTGAGCTATTTGATTTTGCGCTTTAGAGCTGAGGAGAAATAGTTGGATGGCTATTTTGTATCTCAGTGTGAGCCTATATATAATTTTTACAAGCCCTGCAACAAATGCTGGATTTCGGCAGATGGCTGGCATGTGCTCCTTTTTTACAGTTTCAGAAGCAGAAAGATGACCTTGTTAATCGATAGACATCTAACTTGCATGGGTATTATTTGTTAATACTGATTATTTGACCTTTATGTAGGCATTTCACCCATGTAACTACTATATAATGATTAAAATCAGAACATTTAGCAGAATTACAATATTGTAATGCAGTCCATATTCAAATTTTGTCAGTTGTCTCATTAATGCTCTTTATGGACATAGTTTTTTCCTAGTCTAAGATCCAAACCTGGATCACACATTATATTTATTCATTATATCTCATTAGTCTCTTTTAGTCTAGAGCAGTTCCTCAGCCATTTGTGTTTCTTGACATGAACAGGATTTAACTCTTTTTTTTTTTTTTTTTTTTTTTTAGATCACCTTTGTTTTTTCTCAGCAATATTTTTTTTTTTTTTTTTTTTTTTTTTTGAGACGGAGTTTCGCTCTTGTTACCCAGGCTGGAGTGCAATGGCGCGATCTCGGCTCACCGCAACCTCCGCCTCCTGGGTTCAGGCAATTCTCCTGCCTCAGCCTCCTGAGTAGCTGGGATTACAGGCACGCGCCACCATGC
>NW_022436941.1:67758554-67856463 GCF_009761245.1 Sapajus apella
GCCTCAGCCTCCTGAGTAGCTGGGATTACAGGCACGCGCCACCATGCCCAGCTAATTTTTTGTAGTTTTAGTAGAGACGGGGTTTCACCGTGTTGACCAGGATGGTCTCGATCTCTTGACCTCGTGATCCACCCGCCTCGGCCTCCCAAAGTGCTGGGATTACAGGCTTGAGCCACCGCGCCCAGCCTCTCAGCAATATTTTATAAATTTCAGTGTAGGCATTTCGCAAGTGTTGTTAAATTTATTTCAAAGTATTTTATGGTATGTTGATGCTATTATATGCGAAATTGTTTTCCTAAATTCCACTTTCCAATTGCTTGCTGCTAGAAAGAGTTGATTTTTGTTTCTTGACCCTGTATTCTGAGACCTTGATTAACTCACTTATTAATGCTAGTAATTGTTTGTAGATTCCTTAGTGTTTCTTACATATCCAATTATATTATGTGTGACTAGAAATACATTTACTTTTCCTTTCCAAATATCAGTCCCTTTATTTTTTCTTGCCTTATTGCACTAGCTAGGACTTCTAATACAGTGTTGAATAGAAGTAGTGGAGCAGACATGTCTTTGCTTTGTTCCCAGTCTTTGACGGAAAGTATTTAATATTTCACCATTAAGAATGATATTAACTGTAGGTTTTTCATAGATGCTCTTTATTGGGTTGAGGAAGTTCCCTTTCATTCCTGGTTTGCTAAGAGTTTTCAGCCAAACATGGGCACTGAATTTTGTTAAATGCTTTTTCTACAAATGTAGACAATTACATGAGTTTTCTTTATCATTTTCTTAATATGGTATATTACTTTGATCAGTTTTCAAATGTTAATCCAGCCTTGTATTCTTGGGATGAATTCCCAAGAGTGTATTGTCCTGATGTATTATTAATTTATTAATTGTTTTTAGTTGTCAGCAGCACTGTGTTGTCAGTAACACTGGACTCCAAATTTCTTTGCTTATGATGCCTTGTGTAGTTTTGGCATCAGGATTGTATAATATCATAAAATGTATTGGGAAGCATTCCTTTCTTTATTTTCTGAAAGTTTGTCTAAGAGTTATATTATTTATTCGGTGCTTTATAACATTCTTGCTGTCTGGACCTGGAGTTTTCTTAAGGAGACATTAAATTATAAATTAACAGTTTTAAATAGATATGACTTCTCAATGTAGCTTTATTTTCTATTGTTCATTACTGGTGAGGTTGGCATGTTCTTTTTTTAACTCAACCAATTCATAAGTTCAAAGCATATTCTTATGTGCTTAAGAATCATTTATATTTCCATGAACTTTTTTTTGCCTTATTCTGTCTTTCTGCTAGGTTACTGGTCTTTTCTTACAGATTTAGGACATAGCCTTAAATTAATGAATATCTTTTTATTTTTTACAGTTACTTTGCTTTATGGTAGTTTTTTCTGTGCAGGCTTTTTTTTTTTTTTTTTTTTTTTTTTTGGAGATGGAGTTTTGCTCTTGTCACCCAGGCTGGAGTGCAATCTTGACTCACTGCAACCTCCACCTCCTGGGTTCAAGCAATTCTCCTGCCTCAGCCTCCTGAGTAGCTGGGATTAAAGGCGTGCCCCACCACATTCAGCTAATTTTTGTATCATTAGTAGAGACAGAATTTCACCATGTTGGCCAGGCTGGTCTCAAACTGCTGACCTCAGGTGATTGACCCACCTCAGCCTTCCAAGGTGCAGGGATTATAGGTGTGAGCCACCATGCCCGGCTGCATTTTTATTTTGTATATAATTGAATTTATCAATCTTTTCTTCTATGGCTTTTATATTAGACTAAGAAAGACATTATCCATCCCAAGACATTTTTTTTATATTTTCCTCCAGTAAATGTATGCTTTTGTTTTTAACATGTAAATTTTCATCTAGAGTTTGTTTTGATTTATGTGAGGTACAAATCCATGCATACACATACTCCCACACATGTATAAAGCAAATGGCTAACCAGCTATCCAAATGCTATTTATTGAATAATCCATCCTTTGCCTGATGATATAATATGCTAACTTTATTTATACTAATTTATTGTTTGTGTTTGGGTCTGTCTCCGAATTTTCTCTGCTCCTCCACTGATCTGCCTTTCATTCAATAGTATCATACCTGTTTTAATTATTATAGCTTGCTAGTATATTTTAATATTTAGTAAAAAGTTTACAATTCTGGCTACCTCTTTGCTCAGCCTCCATTATCCTCCTTTCTCAAACTATGTTTAACAGCCTTGTTAATTGTTAGAAATATTAGTCAGATACCTGTTTGAATATACATTTCCTCCTCCCTTTCTCCAGCAGGGGGCTAGATGATGGCTGAAAGTCTCAGATAGGTGACTAGGCCCTCAGGTAGCATCTTTGTGCAAGCAAGAAAAAGACTGCCTCTTCCAGGCAGATAATTAGGGAAAAGTACATTTTTCTGAGAGATGCAGCCTTGTACCTTAGTACACAGTGGCTAGGGCCAATTTTAGTTCCTATTCACACCTTTGGGCAGTGCTCAAAATAAACCACTTTACAAGGAAAACTCGTATGCAACAATCCTGAATTATACTGTACCCTGCAAATAATGTAATCAGAGCAAGAATACCAGGAAAACCAGATGCATATTCCCTCCCTTGCCTCCTCCTCCCCATCTGAGCTGCTAGCCCCAGAACTGACTAGTTTACATCATTCAGTAATGTGCTTCCTTAAGTGGATGTACAAGTAGCTGTTTACACTAACCCCATGCCTTCAGAGATGCTTAGTCAGATTGAAGTGAGAGTAAAGAAGCCTCTCTAAAGTTCAGTTGGCCCCCTATCAATTAGAGTGACATTGTGGATCACATCAAGATAAAGGTCAAATAATAATTACTTGTATCTATATAAGAGTACATTGTCATCTCATTTTTCTCATCCTCATATAAGAGCCTGCAATATTCCAAGGGCAGATACTATTTTTGCTATTCTTTTGTAGAAGACAGTAAATCAAAGAAGAAACACTTCTGAAATCAAACAGTTAATGAGTGACAGAAGGCCTTGTACCATGATTTTTTTTAAGTTTGGGGTTCTTCTCTAAATTTGAAGGAACACTTATTTCCCATTATCACTCAATTTCATAAACACATTGTTTGTCAGCTCCACAGATTTCCAAGCAGGTTAAATTTAAATTATCACAGAATTGTGCTAGTGTGTTTCATCCTCCTGAAAGTACACTCTGATATCTCTAGCATGTTCCTTCCACATTCCCTAGTGGTGCCAAAACACTTCCTATTCAGAAACATTGGTAGAGCAAAGAGAAAAATAAGGACAAATGCAAACGTTGCCTAGTATTTTTTTTTTTTACTTGTTTGTAGAAGTCTATAAAGCCTCTGGATTTTTAGAAAATTGTAAGAAAGACAATGACTTTGAGGATAAGATTGTATTCTGATAATAGTGCTATGATAAATCAAGTTTGTTATAGTTATAATTCTTATGTTTTAAGGATTTGACTTTTTTTTTTTTTTTTTTTTTTTTAGTGTGCTCTTTCCCCACCTAAGAAACAAAGTTAGCTTTCAATTGTGGACAGAATTTAGGTTTGAAACCAAGGGGGCAAATTGCTGAGGCTGATCTTGGTGTACACGTTTGTTGGGTTTGGAAGTCACTGCGAGAAGTGTTTTTAATGCCTCTAAAAATCATTCTTCTCTCTGTATTTTCATTTCTAAGTAATGCCTTTCTTTGTAGATAGTAATCATTTGGGCTCTACTTTCAGATCTTTTTGGCCAAGTATTTTGCAGTGATTCACATATGTTCCCTGAACATTTATTTGGAAGGCAGCATCTGAGAGCATACTTTTTTTTCTTAAGGATCTTGATATCTTGTTACTGCAAGGCAGCACAGATTCTTTTTAGTTTGTTTTGATGTCTGAATCTTTGGCAGTCATAAATTTGATTTTGACTCCAGGCATTTTTTATTTTGGACAAAATTTATTTCTGGAGAACCACCTGACTAAGGTGTACTTTTTGAGAGTAATGGTTATATCTTATTTGATTTTATATCCCCAGCACTTAGCTGTGCTTGGAACGTAGCTGAGCCTCAATAAATATTTGTTGAATGAATGATGGAATGAAGTCTATAAGCAAGTTAATGCCATTTAAAATCCTGACTGTGTATACACTGTCTTTCTCTGTTCATACGTTGTTTAAACTTATTTAGTTAGCAAATAAGGATAAATTTTTAGGCAGTTTCAAATTAATTGCATAGTGGAAATTAGAATACCAGTCCAGAGAAGTAGTGTGGTTAGCGGTAAGCACTAGACTGGAACTAGAAGACTCCATGTAGTTATGCAAAATGAATATAGTCTGATTCTTGTCAGATTCCTTAGCATTGCTGACCTCAGTTTTCTCATCTTTAAAATAAACATATAAAGTTGCGTAGGAATCACTCACCTCATACATGTAGAAATGCTATGGAAAAGCTGAAGCACTGTAGATACAAAGGGACACTGCTCTATAGATAGCTATCTCTGAAGCCCTAAGCCTCGCTTTGGGAAGATTTAGGGACGCTGCAGCCATAAAATTCAGCATGTTTTCTACTATGAGAAAAGATTCATGAACTTAGTGATAACCATATTTCTGGCTTCATCTTTTTTGCTGCTTCTGTAGTTCAGTAACATTTTCCTTGTTTTTTTTCTGCCTGAAGCTAGGGACTGGGCAGCAGCAAGTACATACGTAGAGCATGAAAAAGCACACAGTGCCACTGTGGCAGCCTTTACTTAGATTCAAATCTGGTCTCGGGAAGATTGCTGTTTAACTCCTTTACTTGAGCTAGGAGTTGGGCAGTCATGTGGATATTACGTCTAGCAATCCTTGAGGGAAGTAGAGACAGATACCCACTTTACCATGTTACAGATGGGTCAGATAAGTAAAGTGTGGGTCTTAGAAGTCAGAGGAGGCCTTTGAGAATGTCTTCTCAAGTCTGTGAAAATAAAGGGACTGCTGCATAATCTACTCCACTGAGACCTATTGTTTCTCCTTCTACTTTCTTGTATCTTCCCCTTCTCTGTCCTATGAGATACTATCCTAGGTGAAGCTTTGTTTTCTAGCATCTGTATTCAAATTTCAAACACAGCACCTTCATAGGAGGAAAGAATAATTAACATATTTCAAATCAAAGTCTTGCTTTCATTTTAGTGAACTAATCATTAGTTTAAAAAACGGTATTCTGCCTTAGTTAAATTCATTAATGTCATAGGTCTACCTAAAGTCATATTCCTTGTTTACAAGAGAAGCAGGCTCCATTTTAGGTTAAGACACTCAAGATTCCTTGTGTTTTACAAGTTATATTAATGGTTTCTTAGATTTGCAATCCCCAGTGTAAAACAGAGATGTGCACATCATCATCCACTTCGTTTATAGCTCTGTGAGACATCTGCCCAAACTTTGTTGAGGTGATAAAGAAAAATCCACTATCATTTACTGGCTTAGAAGTTAGTAAAGAAATAAAGTGATTATCCAACCTGCCCACTGCCCCAAGGCTCAGTCCTGTTCTTGATGCCACATATTTTGAGGATAGCCCAGACTGTTTATATAATTTGATTCCAGCCTACTTTTCCACCCAGATAATAACTAATCTCTAATGTAAGCCTTGCATTTATGGAATTATCTTTTCTAGATTATTCAGTGTTGCTCAACAAATGTTAATTGTATTTCCTTTGTAAGCTGGGCACTGCACTTGCTGTGAGGAATCATTCCCTTACTTCTAAATTCTGCCAAATCTTAAGTGCCCAAACTCTGTGATGCCATTTCAGATCACTTCAGCCAGCAAGCAGCCTTAGTTTGTATCACTCAGGTTACACTGTACACTGGTAGCACTTGGTTTGTGTTACTCAGGTTACTTTGGTCATGTGTGGCCTAGATCTGTAATATTATTAAATTGTGAGCTTATCAGCATTTTAAGAAAAACTTGTCTAATAAAAACTCATAATTAGCAAAGGTCCTTAAAAAGATAATAAATGTTCAGTAATTACGTATTACACAGGTAAATATCTACAACTCTTCTTTCTTGATATCTTGTTGCCACCTTAAGCTGCAAGGTTAGAATAATTTTCTCAAGCTCTTCCCATAGGAGTACCCTGAAGTTCATGTCTGAGCTCCCCTCACAGTCCAGTTGTTCCACATACCTCTCATATTTAACTTTCTTCTCTAAGCTTACTTCCTCCCTTGTTTTTCCCATTATGTTTTAGTTTCCTAGAGCTGCTGTGACAAAGTACCATAAACTGGGTGGCTTAAAACAGCAGAATTTATGATTTCGTAGTTCTGGCTAGAAGTCTGGAATCAGAGATGTCAGTAGAGCCATCCTTTCCCTGAAGGCTGTATGGGACAGTCTGTTCCATGTCTTCCTCTTAGTTTCTGGTGTGGCTAGCAATCCTTGGCGTTTCTTGGCTTATAGATGCACCCACTATAGTCTCTGCCTTTGGCACTCTCCCTCTGTGTGTGCATGCATGTGTGCCTCTCCTTTTCTTCTAAGGGTGTCAGTTGTATTGGATTAAGCCCGTTATACCCTTCCAAAGGACTTCATCTTAACTTGGTTACATCTGTAAAAGACCCTATTTCCAAATAAAATCACATTACAGGTTCTGGAGGTTAGAACTTCAGCCTATATTTTTAGGAGACACAATTCAATTTATAAGTCTCTTTTTTTTTTTTTTTTTTGTAATGAAATTCAGGTAATATAAAATTAACCACTTTAAAATAAACAATTCAGTGTCATTAAGTTATTCACAATGCTATTCAATAACTATCCCTGTTCCCAAAATATTTTTATTACCACAAAAGGAAAGCTCATATTCATTAAGCAGTTCAGTTATTCCTTATTACCTGCTTCCCGGGCTGCTCACAACTATAGTCTACTTTTTGTTCCTGTGAATTTTCCCATTCTGGATATTCTATGTAAATGGAATCATACCATATAGACCTTTTGTGTCTGGCTTCTTTTTTTTTTTGGCTTCTTTCACTTAGCATGTTTTCAAGGTTGTTTCACATTTTGACTTGTATCAGTATTTCATTTCTTTTTATGGCAGAATAATATTCCATTGTATGCATATACTACACTTTGTTTATTCACTGATCTGTTGAATGCTTGGGTTGTTTCTATCTTTGGGCCATTGTGTACAGTGCTGTTACGAACATGCATGTACATGTATTTGTTTGAGAACGTATTTTCAGTTCTTTTGGGTATATACCTAGGAGTAGAGTTGTTGGGTCATAAAGCAATTCTGTCTTTAGCGGTTTTAAGAACTGCCAAACTATTTTCCATAGCAGCCAGCTACACCATTTTGCTTTTGCTCCAGCAGTGTGCGTTTTTCCACATTCTCAACCAATACTTTTCCATTTTTTTAGTAATAGCCGTACTAATTGGTATGAAGTGATACCTCACCGTGGTTTTCATTTGCATTTTCCTAATGACGAATGATGTTGAACATCTTTTCAGGTGCTTATTTTGGCCGTTTGTGTATCTTTGGAGAAGTGTCTCTTAAAGTGCTTTGCCATTTTTTAATTGAGTTATCTTTTTGTTGTTAGGAGTTCCTTATATATTCTCCATACTGGACCTTTATAAAAGAAATTGCAAATTTTTATTTCACTCTATAGTTTGTCTTTTTGCTTTTTTTGAGAATATCTCAGTGCACAAAAGTTTTTAATTTTGATGAATTCCAGTTTCTCTATTTTTTATTTTGTTGTTCATGCTTTTGGTGTCATATCTAAAAATCCATCGCTAAAATCAGTATGATGAAGATTTACCCTATATGTTTTTCTGAGGATTTTATGGCTTTAAGTCTTATGGTCATTGCTTCATTTGAGTTCATGTTACTGCTGTGCACAATAGTGGATAATGTTCACAAATTCTGCAAGTGCCTAACCTCAAACGCCTATGATCTAATGTTCTTTAATTCACTTTGTTACTGATAAAGGAAAGCCCTAAGAAATAATCAAGGAGAAATCCTTTGTTTTACTAGACATTACAAACCAGAGTTTGCCTTTCATAACCATGTAGTACCTTGTGACCAAATGAGAAAACCTTTATCTTTGCTTTTTTTCTGAATGTATGATTAACCCAGTTGTACAAATAATCGAACTAAATAGCAGTTCCATTCAGTACTTACAGAATATCAAAGGCAGGCATAAAGATCTCTGACTTTGGGCCAGGCATGGGATACATGCCGACTTTGGGAGGCCAAGGTGATCATTGGAGCCCAGGAGTTCAAGGGTGCAGCGAGCTAGGATCCTGCCACTGCATTCTAGCCTGAGGGACAGGGCAAGACTCTGTCTCTAAAATAAAATAAATTAAAAATATGTTTTTTTTTAAAAAAAAGAACTCGTACTTGTTCCAGGAAGAAATTTTGCAGTATATATTCTCCCTTTAGTCTGCAAGATGGAACTCTCCTTTTTTTCTGTCCATTTGCTTTCATTACCCGTCTTCATGCTGGAGAGCTGTTTTATTACCGTTGATTATAGTGTAGATGTTTTCACATAGCCCTTGCTTATCCTTTAATGGGGTGTCCAATAGCAGTGTAGAAGTGGTCCTGCCATATTTACCTTTGTATCTCTAGCATTCAGCAGTACTCAGCATATACTGAGTATTTATTGTTTGCTGAGCTTTGGGATGCCTTTTCTGGGTTTGTTTGGGTTTTTTATGGGTTTTTTGTGGGGGAGGGAACGCTATAAGATAACAGCCCTCACAAAAAACCTCAGCATAGAAATAATAGCAGCAGCAGCTTTCATTGAGTGCTAAGCACATGATCATATGTTACTGATTGAGTCCCTACACAGCCTTTTCATTAAAAAGTCTTATTCTCCTTTTATAGATAAGAAAACCAAGAATCAGAAAATATTAAGTTGCTTGCCTGAAAATACATACGGCTAGCTAGCAAATAGCTCGCGAGAGAGTTAAAGACCAAATTTTCCCTAGTATGCCATACTGTTTTCCCCTGATAGAGGTTAGGGAGTGTCATGTGCATAGGTGTAAGTGTTTGAACTTGCTGGCTAGAGAGGGTTTAGGGGCAGAAGGGATTGGTGTTTTTATACATATGGCATGTAACTTGCATTTCTCCTGCCACAGCTGATACCTACTCTTGGCAGACATCACCTTTTGGTCCTGGGACTCATTTCAGCAATCGTGACTCAGCCTCAGAATCCTGCTCAATATAGCAATGTGGCAGCCACTACCCAGAGACTAGAATTGGCCTACAAATGAAATCTCTATGTTGTCTTGCCTTACAGCCATGCTGGAGTATGGAGTAATGGGCGATTGACAGGAAAGAAGTTACGGATTATGATGACTTCCCTTGTTCTCTTTTGCGGTACAGACATTACATTACATGGTACAGACTTTAATTACATCAGTAATTATCTCATAATACTCATAAATACGCTCATGAGTATCAGCCATTGCTTCTGAAAAGTATTAATATTTATTTCAATTTTTCTACTCCTATTTTATTCTTTCATAATATAGTACAAAAGTGCAGGATGGCATCCAAGTACACTAACAGTTTTTGTTGGTTTTTTCCTGAGTCTATAGCAGCTGGAGTTTTTTAAAAATCAGTTTCCTCGAGACCAGCCTGGCCAACATGTTGAAACCCTATCTCTACTAAAAATACAAAAATTACCCAGGCATGGTGGTAAGCGTCTGTAATCCCAGCTACTCAGGAGGCTGAGGCAAGAGAATCACTTGAACCCCAGAGGCAGAGGTTGCAGTGAGCCAGGATCATGCCACTGCACTCCAGCCTTGGCAACAGAGTGAGATTCCATCTCTCAATGAATGAATGAATAAAAATAAAAATCTGTTTCCTGATCAGCATTATAATCACATCAATGTAGCAACTTTCAGGAGTATGTAAAAGATTCCATTTAAATGTAAGTGATTGGCCAGGTGCAGGGGCTCACACCTGTAATCCCAGCACTTTGGAGGCCAAGGTGGGTGGATCACTTGAGGCCAGGAGTTTGAGACCAGCCTGGGCAACTTGATGAAACCCTGTCTCTACTAAACATACAAAAATTAGCTGGGTGTGGCAGCATGCGCATATAATCCCAGCTACTCGGGAGACTGAGGCATGAGAATCTCTTGAAGCCGGGAGGTGGAAGTTATAGTGAGCTGAGATCATAGCACTGCACTTCAGCCTGGACTACAGAGCGAGACTCTGTCTCAAAAACAATTAATTAATGTAAATGATTTAATTACTGTAGGAAGTAGTATGAAATTTGGCATTTTGTTGCCCTGGAAACAACTCCCCATTTCGTGTATATTTTGAACCACCTAATTACTTGTGACATTTTGACTGACCATTTGATTGTTAGACTAGATTTTTTTTTTACCTGACTCATATTTTATTATGTTGTAATTTTACCTTCTGTGTCAATCAATAGCCACTTGTCTCTGTACTGTTTTTAGCACAAAAAAGAAAAACAGATGAAAAATTTGTAGGGTAAGGAGTAAGTGGCACCCTCTTCCTTTTCCAATCATATTGTGGTAAACTTTTCTGTGATATATGTTTTAAGTATAGCCTTGTTTGACTTAGACCATAACAGCTGAAAAGTAAATGTGATTATCTTGAAATTATGAGTCTGTAGGTTGAAAGGTTAAATAAAACCTAAATAAAACCAGTAGGAAAAACAGATCAATGCCTGGAAGACAGAAAATATAACCTAGAAAATACATAATGCAAAGGGATTTTTAGGGCAGTATTCTGTCTTTTCATCAGAATAAATTCCAGGTGGACAAAGGATTTAAATTTAAGAAGTGAAATTATCTATGTGAAAATTCAGTAACGAAATATTTGTGTAATCTTGAAGCATAGAGACCTTGTTAAGTGTGACATAAATGCCAAAAAGCATTTTGATAAAGCATATTTATTCATATGAAAATTTAAAATGACAAATATAGTAAAGTGCCTTAATCTAAGAAAAATGATATGAAAAATGAGAAATAGTAATTACAGCATTAGTTGTTTACTAAACTTATAAAACAGTGATTTCTTAGCCATCAATATTAGAAATATAAATATTACAGTAGAAAAAACAGGAAGGGCAGTTCTAGAAAGAACAAAGGCAAATAGCCAATAAGCACCAGGAACAATGTCCATCACCCTACCTATTAAAGAAATTATACAATTATATAACACTGAAATACTTTTCACCTGTTATATTGGTAAAAATTTAAAATTAAACAATATGTATTCTCACGGAAACATATTCTCAGAAAACAATGGTTGTAACTTAAATTGGTACATTTTTGAAGGAATTTATTCTAAGGAAGTTTATATATAAATCAAGAAAATTAACTATAGCTTTGTGTATAATAGTGAAAACAAAAGCATCTTATTGAATAAATGTTCATCATTATGGACTTGGTCAAATAAACACCAGAATACCAGCTCTGGATGGTGATAATCCAAGTGATTTTTATTTCTCTGTGCTTTTCTATAATGATTAAATTTATATGAAAATTACCATATTTATATTAGAAAAGATAGTTTTTTGCAGTTTAAAAAAGATTTTCAAATGGAAGCTTGTGAAGAAGCCACTGAAGGAATTGGATTTTATTTTTTTTCTTTTTAAGAGGAAGTTTTGCTCCTGTTGCCCAGGCTGGTGTACAATGTAGCGATCTTGGCTCACTGTAACCTCTGCCTCCTGGGTTCAAGCGATTCTCCTGCCTCAACCTCCCAAGTAGCTGGGATTACAGGCATGCACCACCATGCTCAGCTAATTTTGTATTTTTAGTAGAGACAAGGTTTCACCATGTTGGTTGGGCTGATCTCAAACTCCTGACCTCAGGTGATCCACAGGCGTAAGCCACCACACCTGGCTGCGAATTAGATTTTTAGATGGAGTGGAACATAGGCTAACAGATATTTAGGAGGTCTGGTAGTAGAATTTAGACCATGGAGCTTTCTGGATGAGGGGGGAGGATCTTAGACCGATAGAGATCAAATACGCAGAATGAAGAACCGTGGTTGAGGGAGAGAGAGAGAAAGTAGATAAAATATGCTCAGTTCTAGCTATCATGTGTTGAAAGAGCCTGTGTGAGGTCCAAGTGGAGATGTCCGGGAGGCCATAGAACATACGGATTTGCAGCTGAGAGAGATGTTTAGGCTGGACACCGTGATTTAATAGTCAACTATAACTAAGCTATTTTGTCTACTGTCACAGTCCATTTTGTGCCACTATAACAGAATACCTGAGACTGAGTAATTTATCAAAAACAGAAATTTATTTCTCACAGTTTTTGAGGCTGGGAAGTCCAAAATCAAGGCATACACACAGTTTGGTATCTGGTGATGGCCAGTTCTCTGCTTCCAAGATGGCACCTTGATTGCTGTGTTCTATTGAGGACAGGAACACAGTTCTTCACATGGCAGAAGTGAGTGGAAGAGAAAGCAAACCTATCTCTACAAGACCTTTTTCTAGTGGCATTAATCCATTCATGAAGACTCAACCCTCATGACCTAGATACCTCGCATTAGCCGCCACCTCCCAGCAATATTGTACTGGTGGTTGTTTCAACTTGAGTTTTGGAGAGAACAAAAACATTCAAACCATAATGCCTGCATTTCTTCCAAGGTCTTTGGGCATTGAAATAATGAAAACAAGATGATTCATATTCAGCCCAGATCCTAGATCACAGAGAGCCCAAAATTTGTTATCTCCCTTTGCTTGATAAGCCTCTAAAAACAAAACTCAGAGAAACATAGTAGACTTGTTTATATCACACGTTAGATGTCAGTGCATATTGAAACAGCAGACCATTCTCCTATGCATGTGGGCTTTCCCAGCAGCTTCTCTGGGCAGAGTGTTTGTTTGTTTTAATATCGTCTCTCTTTGTTTTGAAATTCTTAATCTTTAAAGATGCTCTGATGCCTGGGACTTTTTAAGCTTCCCAGTCACTCTCCAATTCTTTACTCTTGTAGATCAAGTCCTTGGGTAGATAAACAATACATCCTGCTACTCACATGATCCCATCTCAACTGAGATAGCCACCTTTAAAATCCCTGCTCTTTTTACTACCACCTCTCCAATCCACCCTAAATAAATAATGACAACAGTAAAATACTAGTACATTTGGTGTGTCATAAAAATCCTGTTCTTATTCTTTCTTCCCACCACAGCCAAGAATATGAAATTTTGGTCTTGTGAAACGATTTTCATAAAACCCATGCACATGAATCTTCATGGGAGCACAGTGGTGCCACCAGATGCAACTGATGGAGGATTATGGGTGAACATAGCAGCCATAGTGGTCAGTTTTTCACTAGCAGTCCTCTGAGGGAGAAGAAACAGAAAACTTACCAGCTAGGGAGGAAGGAGTCTGTAATCATTTTAGTACAGAAAGGAAAAAATAATCTAAGCACTTGTGGTCCTCCAAAGGCAGGATTATATTACTGATTTTTAGTCTGCTCGAGCTATTCAAGATCTTCTCATTTAACCCTCTCATTTTACAGAGCTGGAAGGGATAACAAAGAAAGAACATGAGACTTTCTCAAAGACACATAGCTATTTGTAATAGGGCTGGCATGTGTACAGTTATGTGAAAATTCTACCAAAAATCATTACAATTATAAAAATTGGGTGGAAGGTGGAGAATCAAAGCCAAGGCTTCAGGTACCTGGGCTACCTTAGGTATGATTCTCCTTCCTGTCAGTAGTATATATGTGACATGATTGTACATCTCCTATACTTATTCCCTCATTTACATTTCTTCAGGAAATCATCTTAGGGACTGTCTCAAATCCTGTGCTAAGAATGGCACATCTAGTTCTGTACAGGATCATACCATGGCATCTTACAAGAATAATGATATCTTCTCATGATCAGTGGATAAATGTATAAGGCTATAAAGAGTCTGCTAATGTTTTCTTCTTACTCTGGAGATCTGATAACATGAGTCAGCATAGAGGCTCTGAGAAAATGAGAAAATAATGGACATATTGCTTTGTTTTGAGGATCACTTAGGCAAATACCTAAAATCAGAACACATAGAATAATTCCCTGACCTCAGTGAGTCTTTCTAAACTGCTTCCTGTCTGCCTCACCCATCTATTTCTGCAGTTCTACCCACTGCAGATTTAAAGTGACTTTGGATAGCCGGGTGAAAAGAAAGAGAGCAATACATTAAGGCTCAGCTAATATAATTTACATTATGAAATTGTTGAAGTGTTCTTGGCCCAAAAAACTTGGTTGATAAATGAAAGGGTAAGGATTGAATGGATAATTTGAAGAGAGTGCCATTTCAGCAATCATAGGATGTCTTGCTACTGAGTCAGCACAGGTCTTTCCCCAACCCACTCCACGCCTTAAATTTTATTTTACTCATTCTTTTTTTAATACTTGTAAGTATTTAAAATTTTGAAATGTCTACAGCTATGCTTCTTAAATGTAAAGTACATGCTATTCCATTTGATAGGAGTTTCTGCATACACCTATAGGTAAACAAAACATAGAACTTCATAATACATGGAATATATTGGATATACACATGTGTGATAACCTTAGATATTATATTCATTGAAAGGATGTAATAGAAAATGGTGACATTAGATTATCAAAATAATAGTGGAAAGTCTAGGACTGAGGTGGCTTGCCAAATCTACTTATAATTGATTCTCTCTTGATCATTCCAGGATCAAGAGAGAAACAAGACATTAATGGCTTTCATTCATTATGAATGAAACTAAACGATTTTATCTTTTAACATTTGAAATGACAAAGTTTTTTAGACAAACACCCCTTCTTTCAGAGGGTAATCTTAATTGAGATAGCAGTTAAGATTTATTGCTGATTCCTTGATTGGGTCGTGAAGAAGCCCGGGTTGTTGGTTCAAAGTTGATAGAGACTTTGCTCCCTAGATCACCTGTTTTAGTGTCACGCAGAACAGCTTAGTAGTCAAGAGCTCTGAAGTCACACTGTCTGGATTTGAATTCTGGCCTTATTCAATATTAACTGTGGGACCTTGAGAAAGTTACTTAACCATTTGATACTCAGGTTCCCCATCTGTAAAGTGGGGAGAGTATATAGGATTATGTATACCTTATATAACCTTATATAGGGTTGTTTTGATAAGTAAATGAAATAATCTTTAAAAAGCAATTTGTATAGTTACTAAAATAATGTGAGAGTTCAAAAAATGATGAAGCACTTATTTTTGAATATATAACCTATATGTTCTCAGCTTGAGTGCTTATTATCAGGGAAAGGTTGGTACTGATCTAATAGGCTCTTAGCCCTATGTCCACTTCTGCTATTCTTATCTCAGATGTATTTGTTTATATTGAACGTATATCAAGAAACGTGTTACAGGCTGGGCGCAGTGGCTGATGCCTATAATCCTAGCACTTTGGGAGGCTGAGGCTGGCGGATCACGTGAGGTCAGGAGTTCAAGAGTCATCATGGCAAAAACCTGTCTCTACTAAAAATATAAAAATCAGCAGGTCATGGGGGCACACACCTGTCCCAGCTACTCCGGAGACTGAGGCAAGAGAATTGCTTGAACCCAGGAGGTGGAGGTTGCAGTGAGCTGAAATCGTGCCACTGCACTCCAGCCTGGGCATCAAAGGAAAGGAAAGAGAAAAAAGAAAAAAGAAAGAAGGGGAGGGGAGAGGAGGGGAAGGGAAGGGAAGGGAGGGAAGGGAAATGAAGGGAGGGGAAGGGAGGGGAAGGGAGAGGAGGGGAGGATGGGTGGGAGAAAAGAAGGAAGGAAGGGAGGAAGGAAGGTTTACATTTTAGTTGTAGTAGGTAAGCTCTGCTGTATAGAGCTACTGAATTCAGCATTTTACTTAAATATAACATTCAGATTTCTTGGCAGCAGACACTTCGCTGAAGAAAAGAACAGTGGTAACCAGAAAGCAGAAGACCATTAAACATTTCAAACAACAGAACTGATTCTTGAATGACCTGAATTCTCTCATATAGAATTTTTGACTCAACTTTTTAGTCTTTTTTAATCCCTTGAATTGGTACAAAATAAAATGTACCTAATGACATTGCTTATGTGTAATGTTACATCCCATGTGGCATTTGCAAGGAAGAAAAAGTTCAATCATATTTGCTAGAGGAAGCAGGTGCTATTATGTGCTATATTGCTGTGGTAATAAGGAAGAGATCTTTGTTCCTGTTGTAATGTGGTACTGAATTCATTAAATTCTACCATTTTTCTCTTTCTAGGTTATGACTTTCCCCTCTATGTAAAGCAAAGGGCTCCACATATATAAGTCCAGGAGGGGGAAATAGTATTTAGCTTAGTGTCAATCCCAAGGATAATAAGTGGGGGTGGTTATTGTATTTTCCTTTCCCCTGTCTTTTTTCTCCCTTGGTCTCTTTTTCTTCCCATCTCTTCATATATATTAATATATATATGTGTGTGCACATCCCCACACACCAGGAAGCTAGGCTGTGGCATGATGTATGCTCTGTAGTTTCCCAGGTTTTGTGTGACCTGGCTATATATGATAAGTTGCCTCATAAGTAAGTGCCTTGGTTCTCTCCTAGACTTCCAACTTAGGTAATCTTGTGGGAGCCATTCCTCCAGCTTCTTGGCCCTTCAAATATAGATAAAATTTTGCTTTTTGAAAAATCATCAGAGCAAAGATGATTCTATGAATATTATTGCAGTCTCACTCTCAGGAAAAATTAAGCCAGATGCAGTGTCACCTGCCTGTAGTCCTTGCTACTTAGGAGGCTGAGGCAGGAGGAGTGTTTGAGCCCAGGAATTTGAGATCAGCCTAGACAGGATAGTGAGACTCAAACTCTAAAAATAAAGACAAGAAAGAAGGAGGGAGAGAGGAAAGAAGGAAATGACTGGAACATTACATAATTTTCTATCTTCTTAAAAGAAAATTTCCCAAGCTTGATTTAAGGATCTTTTGCTACTCATAATAATCCTCAATAGTGACTTTTCCAGGAAAAAAAGATATATTACAGTTTAAAGACTGTATCTTAATAGTATTTCTTGTTAACACTGGGCATACCATCCATATACAGGGATTTTCATATATATGCATTTTGTGGTTTAAATAATTTTGACTTTAATTTCTGTCCCTATAAAAGTATTTTCAGTAAAATATTTTAGATTGAACAGAGAATTCAAAATATAGTACAGTGATTTATTTTTGGCCTTTGTTGAAGGATGTTAGAGGTGAAAGAGATCTTTCGCCTTTTGTTTTATAACTTCTTTAATTTGAAATCCAGATGAGTTGAGTGTCTTGCTCAATAAATTTTATGTTTTCTTTTTAAGCAGAGGGCTATTACTACTGAAATATATTTGAATGTTTCATTTTCTTTATCATTACTTTTAGATTATTGTATGATCCATTGACTAGTTTATAGATCAAACTACCTATGGAAGTCTTGTGATTAAACATGGTAGATAGATCATATGTGCTTATCTCTATTTCCTACAGAAACCTTCACAAATATGACAGTAAAGGGTAGAAGAGGCAAAATTTGACAAAAACAAGAAAGTAGGCGAGGAGACAACAGCAAAGCTTGGAGTTAGAAAACAAAAGTTAGCAGAGAAAGAAAGCCACAACCTAAACCGGCAGGAGAGGAAGTCCAGAAGCAACGCAGTCAAACCATAGGACCCTGGAAAGCTTCGTAAATGAGAAGCAGCATGATTCCCAAAGTAGAGATGTGAGTGGAGCTGAGACGGGAGGATTGATGGGAAGTCTTAATACAAGTCAGTGAAGTACCCAACCCTAGCAGAAGAGTGGTCTTTTTCTTTCTGGAGAGAGTGAGCTGGAAGGACTCTGGACTTGGGTATACAAGGCTCATTTTACCTTTCAGTGAAGAAATTGGAGGAGTCCTCTCTGGGGACTCTGACTGTCCAAAGAAAAAAGACCTGTGGGGTTTTTGGCAGTCCCTCTACAAAATAGCACTGCCAGGGTACCCTGGCAAAGACATGAGGTGAAAGATGAAAACCTGTTGTTTTCATTTCTACATTCCTCTCCTAATATGAACTTCCCGTCATGCCGAATACAATTCCAGTATTCAGAGTGACACATTTTCTATAAATCAGACCATCTGAATGCAAGCCACCTACTTCTGGTGCTCAACAACAACCAACAGTGTGTTTCAAATGCTATAGGGAAAACCACCTGTGTGAGGTTCACTGTAGGCACTTCGGCTAGGTTTGTAATTCCCTTCAATTTCACTTTCCTACTTTATAAAAAGGAGAAATGTGTATAAAGTACTTAGGACACATGGTAAGTGCTCATCACATTTTAGTTAATATTTATCGTCATAATCCTCATTTTCAGTCACCTTTAAAGATTTTGCACAAACCGAAAAAAGCCTTCCTTCAGTATGATTTTTCTTTAAAAGTTCTAAATGCTCAGAAAAAAAGCAAGTTCTTTAGTATGCTACATTTTTTATAACTATTCATTCCCAGAAATATAGTACAAGTATTGCTGATAAATTAGACTTTCCTGTGGTTGCATGGGAATGTGAAACCCTAGAGATAATCGAATGCTTTGGTCACTATAGCAACAGCTCACCCTCTTCTTTCCTTTTTTGAGCCTGTCTTAAATCAGGATCCTAAAAGTTATTAGTGGTTATTTGTACCCATAATTTTTTTTCAACATGAAAAAAACTTGTATATTTGTTTTTCATAGATATTCTATTAGCTTAGTGGCCCTTTGCTGTCATGTGACTGCTGTCAGCTGCTCTGTCCAAGTTGTCTGAAAGAGCTGATGGTTCCATTTGGTTGGGAGCAGGAACAGGTGCTTTCAGCCTTATAAACTCTTTTCAGGTTGCCAGTGGTGGGTGTGTGATGGGGGTTCTTGGCAGCTCTGGGGAAGCAAAGCTGGGGCAGTGGCTTGCTCAGCAGCAAATGCTTTGCTTTTGTTGCTGTTTTCTTACATTTCCCGGCCTTGGATGGGTGGCACGTCCTACACAGGTAACTACTTTCTTCTGAGTTCTTGCCCCAACCGCAGATCCAAGCCATGAGCAGCACTTAGCAGCTTCTGTTTTGAGTGGTTCGATTTATCCTCCATAGGCATCCATGCTCCTTAGCTGTCTACTTCAATCAGAGGCTGGTGGGCACTGAGCTGACACAGAGCTCAAGGTATAAACCCCGTTGCATTATAACAATGCCTTGCCAAGCTTGTGGAAACCAGCCCAAGAGCAAAACATGATAGGTAAATTGACTCTTCCTTACGTCACCCTCCCTTCTCCCCCCTAGACCTTTTTCTGTCGTAAATAAGATCAGAAACCCTGCCACTGGTCATCAGCCTGACTGGCAAACCTTTACTGATTGCCTTTGGGTCTCTGTGATTGTATAAAGCCTCTCTGTTGTCCCCTTTCCTTCACCTTCCAGCTCCTGTTTGAGACTGACTTGAGAGGAATGAGAGGGCAAAGGACTCTTCAACTTCTTACTGACCCTCTCCTTCCTGCTGTATTCCATCCCCTCTGGCTAATGGCAGTCAGATCTTTGCTACACACAGGTACCCAGCACTGTGAAAGTCACCTGCCATGTGGATGGAAATAGTCATAAAAGTTCACATTTAACTCAGTGGACCTTAGAATGAAGCTGCTGTTGACTGCTCTGCCCAAGTTGTCTGAAAGCACCATGTGCCAGGCATTTTCATTTTACATGTTTTGTCTCTTTAATCCTCATATCAATCCAGAGTTGTACCAAATAGACGGGATACAACTTTTACCAGTTAGAATCCTGAGTCCATTTTAGAGTCAGCTTCCTGAGGTTCTAACATAGGAAGAAGTTCTGTCTGATGCCAAATCTTATATATTAACTACTTCTCTGCTGTCAAAGACAGTTATGCCACAAGCCTTAGCCTTAGAAAGGATGTACATAAGCAGTACCAGGCAGAACGTCCTCAAGTGCTAATAGACTGGATGCAGTGGCTCATGCCTGTAAACCCAGCACTTTGGAAGGCCGAGGAGTTCGAGACCAGCCTGGGCAACATGAGACCTCCTCTCTACAAAAAAATTTAAAAAGTTAACCAGGTGTGGTGGCACACCTATAGTCCCAGCTACTTGGGAGGCTGAGATGGGAGGATCCCTTGAGCCCAGGAGGTCAAGGCTGCAGTGAGCTATGATCTCACCATTGCACTCTAGTCTGGGTGACAGAGCGAGACCTTGTCTCTAAAAATATATATCTTAATATTGTTTGTATGTGTGCATATTTTTACTGTGTTTGGTTCCAAAAAGAATTATAAGCTGGCAGAAGACCTAAATAACTCCTATGCGATTTTCATAGTAACTCAGTGGTTAAGGTATTATCATCTCTATTTTATAAATGACAAAACTGATTCTCAGATTAAATGACTCAGTTAGTGAGTCAGGGCTGGGTTCTAATCAAACAGAGCAGCCCTTTGTCAGAGATTTCCCCAGTGGCAGTGCAGTTAGTTTTCACAGTGAAAGTGGCATCCAGTCCTCTCTTGTGAACAGTAAGTTTGTCGCTCCTGTCCCTACTCTTCTGCCCCTAGAGAAACGGCGTTACTGTGGTTTGGTTCTGTCCTCTATCAGTCAGGCCCTTCAATGCAGAGTCAAAAGGTCATGCACCTTGAAGAACTCAACACAGAATACATCCCTAAGTAGTAAAGGTATAAAAATTCACATGAGAATGATGGACACTAACTTTCTTGCTCTAGGAAGTGAGAGGAGGGTACAGCATTATCTCTATCATTTTTATTTCTTAAGTATACCCAAAGAAACAAAACAGACTATTGGGAAGAAGAGAGAGAAGTTGGATTTATTTTCCTATTGAGAGCCAGTTTTTCAAAATTTATTATCAGGGTGTTATGAAATAATCAGTGTTATAAAAATGAGAAATACCTATGATGCTTATAAATTAACCTTCTATACTTGTTGTCAATGATCAGAAAATACTTGGGTTTTTGTTGTTGTTGTATTTGTTTTTTTGAGACTGAGTCTTGCTCTGTCGCCCAGGCTGGAGTGCAGTGGCGCAATCTCGGCTCACTGCAACCTGTTGCCTCCCAGGTTCAAGTGATTCTCCTGCCTCAGCCTCCCAAGTAGCTGGGATTACAGGCACATGCTGCGACGCCCAGCTAATTTCTATATTTTTTAGTAGAGATGGGGTTTCACCATTTTGGCCAGGCTGGTCTCAAACTCCTGACCTCAAGTAGTCCACCTGCCTCAGCCTCCCAAAGTGCTGGGATTACAGACATGAGCCACTGCACCAGGCTGAAAATACATGTTTTTGATCATCCCAGTCTAACCTCATTGAAGGTAAGGAGATGTTTATTTTTGTCTCTTAGTGCCCACACAATATCCTGATTCATGGTAGGTTGATGAATGAATGATCAGATGTGGAAGAGAGGAGCTTTGCCCTTATCAAATGCTCCATTCTGTTGTAATAAGTAATTTCATATAGGTGTAGAAGTAGAACTATTCTCTTTGCAGCTTTAGCATTCAGCTTCGCCTTAATGTTATTCATGCTTTTTTTTTTTTTAAAAAAAAATCCCAGCTTTCTTTTTTGCCTAAGATTAATGAAGGAGAAATTGTACCTGTTCACTAAAGGCTGCATTCATTGCAGCAGCCATGTATATTTGGACAGCCTACATGCTATCATACTTGAAATTCCACTTAATGTACATTCATAAAGGACAAGCTCCCCTTCGAACTCAGTGTAATTATTCAGTATATGAGCTCGTGATGTTTAAGAAACTAGGGAGACAGAGGTATTTTCATAGCTTGTTATCCTGTCCTCTCCCACAGAGTGCGGCCATGATCTGACACATGATCAATGGGCCCAGCCCTTTTTAGGATGCAGAAGATGCTCCCTTTGTCTGTGGATCACAATGACAAACAATAGCGACTTCTGCAATGATACTTTGCCTCCCTTGTGTTCAAACTTCTTCAGTTAAGCCTGTCTGAAATCTATTTAACTATTATACATCAAAGCTTTTTTTTTTTTTTTAAATAAAAATGGTGAGGGTGGAACCAGAAAGGAAAAACTGTATCTTTGCCAAGGAGCTCTCTCTCCTTCCCCTATGACTCATACTTAGGAAAGCTGAGGGACTTTGGAAAGCTGCCTGAGTCACATTGAGGCAGGTCTCCTGGCAGTTTCAGATATTTTTTAAAATTTTCTCAGGCAATAAAAGATGTTTTTCAAATTGTTCATTCCCTCTTTCTGGGCCAGCCTAAGAGCTTTTGTTTAGCTAAAGTATGGCTTTTTTTATGCGAGATTCGCCAGCCATAACAGATGAACCCAGAACTTTGTATTTGGTTTATTACTAAAGAAACAGCTCTTTCATATTCAAAATTGTAACTGTTCTTTCTTATGATTGTTATGTATCCTATTAAAAGGAATTGCCTTGTTCCTTAGCCTTCCTATGACGTGAAGTTTGCATTTGGTCATTGTTAAGAATTTTCTTAGCATATTATGTTTGTACAATTTCAAATATTCATTTAAAAAAAAGTTTGGGTTTTGGTATGAGAGACTAACTTGAGCTAAATAGAGGAGCTGCCTAGTAAATGTATGATAGTCATAACAGTTTTTACTATTTGGCAGCACAAGAAAGAAAGGTCATCTTAATTTTTCTGTCTTTACATATAAACAACTAAGGGTTTTTATTTGTTTGGTGAGTGGTAAAGTAAACCTTTCTAAAAACCAATTGGACTGACAAATATAAATCTCAATTTTTAAATGTCTTTCCTTTTTAAACTGCAAATAGTGATTATGTTCCAAAAACTGTCAAGTAACTTCTTAATATCTCTGTAATCACCCTATCCTACTCCCTCTTTTTTAAAGAGTTCAACCATTTATGCTGTAGGAATTGCCAGACAACAGAGGTTTGATAAAGTAACCGTATATGAAACAATAATTTATATTATGTAGGAAAATTACTTTGGATGATGCTCTTAGATATAAGTTGAATTGCACTGAAGTATTTGAGTAGAAAATAAAATGCTTTACTAAGGGAGTGATCAATTGCTGAAAATTTTATTTTGTATAAAATTCGATTTTCAGTTAGAATGTACTTTAGGGACCTTAAATTTAACTTTAGCTGATTGTATCATTTCACCTTGAAATTTTAGATGCCAACTTGCAGGGTCCACCATTCCCGTAATAATCTCTGTTGGTTGCCCAAAGTGGGTACCACCTGGTGGGGGAATGGAGGCTAGTGGAATGAAGTCAGCTGTGGACTGAATGGATGCTTGCTTATCTTTGAGTCTTTATTCACTTGTTTGCATCACTGCCATTTTTCTGGTGTAATAGAAACTTGTAAATGACTGATGTTTTAATGAGTGGATATAGGTTTACTGTCTCTTAGGATAACTAAACTTAAGTGCTGGTAGGAGTTCCAAGGGTCTGGTCTAGTCCCGAGTTCAGGTATATTTTGTTTGGCCCATAAACTGTGTTTTTATAAAGAGTATAATGAAATCACTTTGTTGCTCTTGTCATACAAGCAGCTTTGTACCTATTGTCTTACATGATTCATGCATTTATATTAACTGACTGGCCCCTGTAGACATTTGGGTTTGTGATCCAGATAATCCTACCTCTTCGTTTTACAGTTGCAGGAACTGAAACCCTGAAGGATTGAGTGACTTTCCAAAGTTAAACAGCTAGTTCAGGGCAATTCTAGAACTGTTTTACATTGAGTTTATTTTTCTCTTGATTCTGCTCCTAAATTTAGAATAGATGTTGTTTATTTTTCACTGTTAGAGACCTTTGTGAAACCACAAAGATGTTTTTTAAAGATGTCTTACAAATAAAAGAAGTTGAGAGGCAATGGTGGAATAACGAGAGTGAGGGGTCTAATTGAGGTCCTATTAGTAACTGTGCTTATCTTGCATATATCATTTTATTTCACTATATGCATCAAGATTCCTCATCTATAAAGTAAAGAATTAGACTAAACAATTTTACCTCACCTAGAACAGGGCTAGTAAATTCTCAGTAAGTAGGCCAGTATACAATATATATTGAAGGTCCCTACCAGCACTAAATTAAAGATTCTCTAATTCAATGTTAACTTTTTTCTCTCTCCTATCCCCAGTTTACTTGGCCTAGGTTGCTTTCAAAGCCTCTTCCGGTGTTGAAAGGAGTCTATTTTTTGATTGAGTTCCTGTTAGAGAAATTCTTTGAACCCATGTACTCTGGCTTCTGTCCTCAACTTACTGGTTTCCACTCTGCTGGCAGCTTGTCTGTTCCCTCGGCTTGCATTGCAGAATCCATGTATCATCCTTTTATGTATTGTGGGAAGGAAACAGTAGGGGGAATAAGTGAGGACTCCGTGGCTTTCTACAATGACCACATACTACTCCACTTCCTCTGCCATCTTTGATCTCCTCCTGCCTTATACAAAAAAGGCAGCATTTCTTCTTGGCTTCAACATTATATTTAGGCAGGATAATACTTCACAACCAGAAGTGAATTACTGTTTCAAATATAAAAAATCCTCATGGATTTCAGCATGCGTTATTGGTATTCATACGTTTTAGCGTGCCTAGTCACTGTTGCCAAATCATCAAGCACCTACTTGAATCCTTATTCTCTTGTTTGTAGGATGCAAAATGATAGCTTGTCTCCTGCCTTTTAAGAGCTTAAAAGCTTACTAGAGGAGTCAGTAAAGTTACAGAAATAGAAACTAGCTATGAATTTGGATTGTATCAATGGAAGTATGTCCAACCTTACGTCTGCTACAAACAAAGAATGCCTAGGGTTTCAACTTTTTCATGTGTTAGAGAATCAGAATGTTTAAAATACTGAGATGCTTTTCTTCTTTTAAAAAAATATGATTCTTTAGAAATCCTGATTAGTACTGAGCTTCTCTTCCCTGAGAAATACCCCTAAAGAAATCCATAATCTCACACACAAACACATAAATCTGCTCAATACCGGCTTAATTCTTTTCTGCTTTTACCCTGGTGTGCTTCATCTCCTGGGCCAGGCTCTTTGCCTGGTTTCTTTTTGTGGCAGACTTAATCCTGACAACTTCACTAAGCCTAGCATACTCCAGAAATTCTGGTTTTTATTTCTATTCTACTCCTTTGTTTTCCTCCTTTTTTTCCTATCTCATCTTTCATTTTCCCAGAATTATTCAAAACCAGTGTTTAATATATGTGATTTTCCTATCTTAGTCATTGTATTATTTATGATTTTACAGAAGTTGTATCTGCAGTTTCTAGCCAGAGCTTTAGAATACATCAGGAAATGTTTGCATCTGTCTAAAACTGGTTGATTTATTGCCCATAGATTTCCTACTCAAAACCAAAATATTTCTCTTATCTCTGCGCAAACCAAGCCAGTTTCCACAACTTTATATGCTTTTATAAATGACTGGTTCCGGGACCCAGTTTTTCTCAACTTCCTGGTGTTACTAACTAAAGGCCCTCTGTAACCTAACCTTGGCCTTCAGCAGCTGCCTCTCAGTCATGAAGCTGACCTGTGAGTCAGTATTTGTACAGCTTTAGAGTGGCTGGAGAAGTCTTACCGGCTGCTTCTGGGTGCAGTTTCACTGATATGTCAGGTGGTGGCCACAAAGCCATTTTCTGCTTTAAGGACCATCTCCAGAAAGGCACCTCAGCAATCACTGTAAATACTTATTTCTTCTTTCATTCTCCCCACAAATAATTCTGCCTGGTTATCTACACATATTGCTTTTTGGAGGCTGATGAAATAGTGGTCCAGGCTTTAGACAAAGAACAACTGGCTTTATTTTGACTGGCTCCCTTATAAACCAGAAAAGTAAGAGAGAGAGAGCAGCAGAGCATAGAGTTTGTCTATAGGTGTTTTTTTTCTGTATCAGAAAGGGAGAGATGCCATCTTTAAGATAGGAGTTAAGGTTAGGCATGATGGGAAGCTGAGGCAGGAAGATCACTTGAGGTCAGGAGTTTGAGATCAGCCTGGTCAACATAGCAAGACTTCCATCTCTACAAAGAAAAGAAAAAAGAAAGAAATGGAATTAAAAGAAATTAGTAGATCAGTGGGTAAAGAATATAAATCACTGTGCCTAAACAAAAGGCAGCTACTCAGTGAATACTTAAATGAAGCAGAACTGTGCCTTCCAGACTGAGAGTTAGATCTGGCAAAACAGCAGGCCGATCAGAGAGCAGGGAGAGAGAATAATTTGGTGACATGTGTCCTACTTTTGATTGCTTTCTCTTTCATGAGAGGACACGGATGATAAGAATAACTCTCCTGGAGTAGTTTCTAGTATATCATATCTATTCCAGTGTATTTCCAGGTGAAATGCTAATGGCCTCTTTTTTTAAGCCCTTGGTCTGACAAATTCAGACTTTGATATCTAACAAGTCCCTCTATTATCTATCTTCATTTCAAAAAATGTGTTGTTATGCTGCATTTATTTAGCATTCCACATTTGCAAAATTCTATGCCCCTGTTATTCTCTACCAAAAATCCACTTACTCATCACCCTTTTTAGACTAGCAGGCAGGGATTCCAGAAGGCCTAATGACTATATGTAGGGCTCAAAAAAACACTACTCACAAGCTGAGTTTTAATTTTTTCAAATTCTTCTTGGAAACTGACAGAATATAAATTATAAGCCAACCAATAGATATTGTGGTAGTGTTATTACCTTATTTGCTTTTCCTCTGATAAAATTAATAACTCTAGATCTCTAGATCTAGAAAAGAGCCCAAAGAGGTTACTCATATAAAATTTGCTTAAATGGACCAGCAAACCCTGGAGAGGTTGACTACAAAGGGGCCTTATCTAGATTGTGGTCACGATTATGCAACTGGATGCGTTTGTCAAGATTCATAAAACTATAAACTGAAAGTATGAATTTTACTGTTTGTACTTTGTATCTCTGTAAACTTGACTTTAATTTTTTAACAATTAGAAGTTCTAAAGAAAAATGTTTTTATCTGCATTGTGAAGGTAGATAGTGAATTCATTGAAAATATTCAATCCCAAACTGGCTGACTTTTGGTGGCAGGGGAGGGGAGGTGTTTTGGAGGTGATTCTTGCACTTGGCGCTTTTATTTTGTGCAGGCTAAGAATGTGTATGTGGAAAGTTAAAATTACCTTAAATTATTTGAGTAAGACTCTGAGATCCATAGCAGGAAATTTTATCCTATAATACTGGTGTTTCTATTATTGATTTCTGTATTAAACCTCGCTCTCTTTTTTTAAGTACTTGACAAAAATAAAATAGTCATTAGAAAATTATCTTATCAAAATTTGATTTTATTTGTGGTCATAAGGGGCAACTAATAAATATTTTGAAATTAACAATTCTGAAAGCAGAATTTCTAGAAGGATGAAAAAGAAAATGTCTTTTTGGAATGAGAAAGTAGGTAGCAGTGATTGAATCAGATTCTGAGTTAAATAGTCACATGACACTTTTGTTTTTGGTTCTAGTTCAAGGAAGCACTCATTCCTTTTGATAATTGCTAACTTTACTTCGTTGATAAGATCCTTGGTCCACACTATAGGCTTTGGAGCCAGCCGTATTTTCTTCTTGGCATTCTTTTTTTCCACCCTTTACCCTGGCCCCCTCTCCCATCTCTGTGTCTACCCAGCTCGGTGGCTGAGGTTCCCATCTGTAAAGCCTGTTGCCACAGGATACAGAATTCACTGGGGCGGAGGGAAAGCTGCATGTGTGTGTTTAAGGTTGGTGGCTCTTGGAATCAGATAAACATTGTAGAAAGCTTGCTCATTCATGTGGAAGAGCCAGTGTTGCAGCTAAATGGTGGAGCTGTGAGCTGTTGGGCTTCAGGCTCTGGCATCTGTGTGTTGGGCCTGGTCAGCCTGGAGCATTTTTATTTGTGATACCAAAAGAGCTGATGAGCATTGCCACTTTAGCCATTCAACAATAACAAAACCTTTATTTCAGCCCTATAGAAGAAAGGTTATAGCCCACTTTTTTTCTTTTCTTTTTCTTCTTCTTCTTTTTTTTTTTTTTTTTTTTTTTTTTTTGGTATGTATGTGTGCTGTGAGTGCTGCATGTGTATGTGTGTGGGTAGACGGGGTCTCGTTGTGTTGCCTAGACTGCTCTCAAACTCCTGGCTTCAAGACATCCTCCAACTTTAGCCTCCAAAAGTGCTGGGATTATAGGCATAAGCCACTGTGCCTAGCCTTTTTTTTTTTTTTTTTTTTTTTTTTTTTAATTAAATGATGAAATTGGTCAAACAGGAAATCCCATGCAACTTTACACACAGTCAAGTGCTTCCTATATTATCACAGTCTCTGGTGTTTTTCTTTTCACTCTTGATCTCTTTTATGTAACTTCTCTTCCCTTCTAAGAAATCTCTGTGATATCCAAGACTTTCACTCCCATGTCAGTTTGGCAGCCTGTGATTCTGCTCTCCTCCTGGTAACATCAGTATTGAATGAGCAGCAGTGCAGGCAGATGCCCTGAAGAGTTCTGAGTATGGCCTGAGTTTTGAGAAGAGGAAGCTTCTCAGTTCCTGCCATTTGGTTGGCCATGATTTGGCTTCCTAGGCAAGCTCTGTCTTCACCTGAAAACCCTACTCAGCATTGCGGACAGAGATGTCTTTAGCCATGGGATACCAACTTTTAGAACTAGAGCTAGAACTTGAGAGTTCACTTTGTCACTCTTTCTTGTGCCCCTCCAAGAAATACACATTTCCTTGGAATTGTAAGTGTACTCGCATTTTATAAGCTGAAAGCTCAGAGTACCTTTACCCTTCATGAACACAACCTTGTTGGGGTTATTTGGGTTGTATTTGTTAATCTTTCCTACACTCACACAGTTTGCCTATTTTGACAGCCTGCTGGCCTCAGCAATAATAAAGCTTCTGTCGAGGTGAGCAAACAGCTGATGACTTAGGCGCACAGAGGGGACTCCTACAGTGGCTGTCTGTAATCTGCCAGGCTGGTGGTCAGAGCAGGCAAGAACAAAAGCCAGTCTGTTTGCAGTCAAATTGGAAAATCAATGTGTTAGTTGTATTCTTTTCTCTTTGCCTTTCTCCTGGCAGAAAGGGAGAATGCTCTTCCAGCAGTCCACAGAATCATTCCAGGCAAGTGCCCATTCCAAAGACTCACTCACCTGTCATATTACTACTGGAAGTTGAGAAGTCCTTAAGTTTAGTTGACTTAAAAAGTCACCAACAGGAATTTGTCTCAAACTTGCCATCCAAAATTGAACCTTGCTGGTCCAGTGTTTTGACTTGTTTATATTCCAGATAGCCACTCAAATAAGTTTCTCTTTTTAATGCTGATGGGGGCCTAGAAAGGAGTTCATTTACTGCCTGGGTGGGAAATTCAGGAATTGCCCTTTGGGCAGCACATTTTATGGTATGTGTGTATTTCACTGCTATTCCTCAATATATTTCTTGTGAGAGTTCATTGAAAATGTCTTAGGCTGAGCACAGTGGCTCATGCCTATAATCCCAGCTCTTTAGGAGGCCAAGGTGGGAGGATCACTTGAGGCTAGGAATTTAAGACCAGCCTGGACAACATAGCAAGACCCTGTCTCTACAGAAATAAAGAAGGAGGCAAAGGCAGGAGGATCGCTTGAGTCCAGGAGTTCAAAGCTGCAGTGAGCTGTGATCTTGCAATTGCACTCCAGGCTGAGTGACAGAGTGAGACCTTATCTCTCAAAATGTTTATAAAATAGAAAGAAAATGACCTAACCATAATTGGGTCTAGGATTGTTAGGGCTTAGAGAGCAGAGCTTATACCAAGTAGCCTTGTCCCAGGATAGGAGAGGGAGGAGACTTATTAGACTTCTCTGAGTCTCTTGACAAATATCTCAAAGGGCTGCTGTGCAGAGATGATTATACTCAATGTGTGAAGTCTTGAGTAACTTTCCCTTCAGGCTTCTAAGAGAGAAAGTCTGTGAAGGAAGGGCTTTTGAGAAGAAAAGACTTTCCTGCTCTTCTATGTGTTGAAGTTAGCCTTAGAAGCTTAGCAAATGGCTTAAAATACGTTTTAATTTGAGCTTTGAAGGTCTAAAGCTAGGCTCTCATTATCAGTCTTTGTTATTTTTCAAAGCCTAAAAGTGATCTGCTGATCATGAATAAGAGAAAGGTGTTTGGTTAGATATGGTCATGGTGTTCTTATTGTAAAGTTCATTATCAAAGAAAAAGTTACAACTTTAGTGGTCACTGGAAGCATCCTGAGCCAGACACTTAGATTTAAAATGAGGATTAAGTCTAAAATAATCTTGAGTGAGAGTGGTAATTGGCATTTGATATACTTTTTTCCTGAAGTCATTACCAAAAAAATCATATTTTGTTTTGTGTCTTTTTAAAGGAAAAATTGACTAAACCCAACAACTGCTACTACCAAAAAACCCTTTAGCCTCCAGCAATCTCTTTTTGTCTTTGGTACTTATCATGCCCCACCATTTATTATTATTAAATTATGTGTGCATCTTTTTTGTAATGAGACTATAAATGCCCCAAACAGGGAATTTACGTGTCTTTATATATACTATAGACATTAACAAAATGATTGGTGCATACTAGCATTTAATACCAGTGTTGATTAAAGCTCTTTTTTTTTATTAGCCGAAAACCTATGGGCCAAGAATTGTGTCAGTACAGGAATCAGTATTGAGCAAGTCAGTCTCTGTCTCTGTTAACCCAGGAACTTACAGGCTGATGAGGAGGCATCACCATCATTGAGGCAGTATACCTGATATTTTACTTGACTTTTTTTCTTTATTTAAACTAATTTTTAATTGGTCATTTCATTTTAAATCTCAGATTTTTCAGAGAAACAAGAATCAGGTAGCTAAACTATTGATTTGAAAATGTTGCCTGGACAACATAGGGAGACCCTATCTCTACAAAAAATTAGCTGAGTGTAGTGGCATGCACCTATACTCCCAGCTATTCGGGAGGCTGAGGAGGAAAGATTGCTTGAGCCCAGGAGTTAGAGGTTATAGTGAGCTAGGATTGCACCACTGTACTCCAGCTTGGGCGATAGTGAGATCCTGTCTCAAAAAATAAAAATACAAATATAAAAACAAATGTAAGCGAAAGCATGAAATACTAAAAGGTATATTTTGTTTCATTTCTTTGCAGAGGAACTTAAAGATTGAGGATCTAGGGCCCCTATACTGTGCCTTTCTCTGGCCAGGTCACTCTCATCCTAAACTTAATTTGACGTATTTCTGATTTTTAATGGGCTAATTTGTAGAGAAAAATAGAGAGAGAAAGACATTTTCCAGCAAAACCTGAAATATTTAAGAGAATCAGGTGACCTAGAAGACCCTAAATCCATAAAACATCTTTGGATCTTATTTTTGCCAAATCTGTCACCAGAGCACTAATAGATATCCTAAATTAAATACTATTTCTCACTTCCTCTTCTTTTTTTAGCTATTACTTTGGCAAAGAGCCTATTCAGAGGAAACTATCCCAATAGCAGATGGCAGGAAATAACAGGAAGCAGACTGAATAATCAGCCTCTAAAAACCACTACAATTCATCTGTACCTTGACTCTCAAACATGGCATGGACTCCTTTAGCACTAGGTTTTTATCTCACCTTTTTCTTTTTTAGAAGACTTTGATTAAACTCTTAGTTTGTGGGGCCCAGCAATTGGCCTGCTTCCTGAATGATTAAGGAAAACATGGGGACTTCAGCTAACATGATACAGTATATGAGGGTCCATCCTAATCAAAGTAGATAAATAAAAAGAGGGACTACAGAGCCCTTTCCACCCCATCTCACAGCCCAATCTCTACTCTGAGTCTTGTCACGGACCCCAGGAACTAGGAGCAGCAGCTTCCATCCCAGGTGTTAGCAATGTGTGTGAACTCAGGCAAAAGCAGCATTTGGAATTCCTTTCCAAGCACCATTCCTTTGTGGGAATACTATTACTGTATGTAACTCATCCTGGACTGCTTCAGACTTTTAAGACCCTGTGGGGAGCTCTAGGAAGTAAGGGATAAACTGACAAGCTACAGTGGAGCTGGGAAGAACAGTGTGGGATTGTGGATCCTGGAGGGCATGAATGTTAAGTTTTACTCAACTTTTATTTCTTAGTTTCCTGTTATTTCTTTTATTTCCTCTGTTTTCCTTTGACTCAGTGAAGAGTATCCCAGTCTCTCCTAAGAGCCAAAGAAATCCCACTGTTACTCAAAGCTGATTCTCCTCTACAGAGTTGCTGTGCTATCCTATTTTTCATTTTCTTCATCTGTTTTAAACTTCCAAAGTTTCAGCTTAAGCTTCACATCTCTTTTCTAATGAAACATCTGTTTATATAATGCCATGATTAGTATTTTCCACAAATCATTTTTCATAATTCTGTTAAAATAAGATGTTGAAGCAAGGGGTATAAGGAATACAATTTTGGTAAAATTTTTTTGTTATTTATTAGTTTGCCTTCTCTTCTGTTTACCATTTCAGACTTGGTGGTTAATGAGTTTCATTCTCAAGTTTTTGTCAGTTGTTAACTTTTATGAATTTCTGTCACATTACACTCGGTAAATATCTAAGAGAAGAACCTATTGATGGAAGATGTGTTTTGATATTTAAGAGTTAAAACCAGTTTTCTCTCTTCTTGTGCTTATTTAGATTTCGACACAGCCCCAACAGCTGGTACCTGAGAAACTGGACTATCCACACTTGGATTAGGCAGTGTCTAAAATACGATGCACAAGACAAAGCCTTATATACCCTTGTGAATAAGGTGAGTGGTTCCGTGGATCTGCAGCCTGTTTTCCTGAGTTTAGATGATATGGTGTTTGTACCTATTATGGTACAGCAAAGAATAACACCAGAAATAACTTTTAAAAATTATTTGGCCTTAAATATCCTTCTTATTAACAGAATGGGGCTGGGTATAAGTTCATTAATAAATTTTTTTTAAATCCCATAGCTGCTGCTTTTCTAAACATAGTGACTCAGAAAAGGACAGGAATAAGCAAAAGGTAGTCTAATCAGAAGAACTGTGTACTGGTGGTCATTTTATTCTTTATTGCTAAGCCTTAGGTTTCTTGCCTGTTTCCTTCTGCTGAAGTTTAGGGGGAAAACCTGACCATGTTTGCTCCTATGTCTTTTGAGTCCCTGACTCCTCCTGTCAAGCCTGAGAACACTCTAGGATTAGGATCTTTCTGACTTTTACACCACCCAAGAGTTGAGTCTTTCTTACCTTCCTACTGTATATAGTAAATATAAAATAAACAGAACTTTAGAATGTTATTATTGTGAGTCTGAAGCTAAACACTAGTTTGAACCATAAAGACATTTTAATAGTCTTTTTATGAAAATGTATTATGCCTGTAATGTCACTGGACCTTGAAAGTTAGCACTGAAAAGGAATACTGATTTTGTTTTTGGGTCCCCCTTCTGTGCAGAATAGTTTTATTTCCATGACTTTGGTCCAATTCAAGTTAATATATATTATGCACAGTTTGTTTGTGAGACATTGGTTATTGATAGTGGATATAAAAATGAGTAACATTCTGTCTTTGCCCTCAGGAAACTTATAATTTAATAAGGCAGATAAGCAGGATTACTTATAAATTTAATATTAGGCAAATGTAAGTGCCATGCAAGAATATTTGTGAAGGTCAGGGACTGTGGCTCATGCCTGTAATCCCAGCACTTTGGGATGCCAAGATGGGAGAATCGCATCAGCCCAGGAGTTCAAGACATATAGTCCCAGCTACTCTAGAGGCTCAAGTAGGAGGATCACTTGAGCCTACGAGGTCGAGTCTGCATTGAGCTGTGATGAGACCACTGCATTCCAGCCTGGGCAACAGAATGAGACCTTGTCTCAAAAAAAAAAAAAAAAGTAAAAACAGCTTGGAGAATTAAGATGAGGGAATCCAATTGGAAGGAAATAATTAAAAGAGACATGAGGTACCATTTAAGATGGTCACCAAAAGATGCATGCTTGCACATGGAGATGGGCTGGCACAAACAGTATTAGCAGAGGCATAACTGGGCAAAAACAAAGACTCAGTTTGAGAGTAATACATTGCCTTTTTGCCTGGGGTATAAGGTATGTTAAGGGGAAGTGAGGAAGGGAGTAAGAGAGCTAGGTCCCTGGATAATGGATTAAATCTTGTTTTCTTCAGTTTAGAGTATAATGACACAGATAACACTCAAAGATTTCTATGATAACAAAACTAGGAGGGTCTCATTTTTGCTGCTTCTTGAGTCTTTTAGTAGAAAGGACATCAAACTAGAAATCAGAAGATCCAGGCTGTAGCCTCACAGGTTCCACTGATTGCTGGCAACTTTAGGCAAATAATTGTATTCTTCTAGATCTTAGTTTTTTCAACTCTAAGTCAAGGGTGTTGTAGTATATCGGTGATTTCTAACTCTGGCTGCTCATTAGGGCAGCCAGAGTTAGAAATCACCCAAGACGCTTTTTAAAAATTGTAGATGTTTGCCTCTGCTACTGAAATTCTAGTTTAATTGATCTGTCTGGGGCCCAGGCATTGGAATTTTAATTTTTTTTTTTTTTTTTTTTTTTTTTTTTTTTTTTTTTTTTTTTTTTTGAGACAGAGTTTCACTCATGTTACCCAGGCTGGAGTGCAATGGCACGATCTCGGCTCACCGCAACCTCCGCCTCCTGGGTTCAGGCAATTCTTCTGCCTCAGCCCCCTGAGTAGCTGGGATTACAGGCACGTGCCACCATGCCCAGCTAATTTTTTGTATTTTTAGTAGAGACGGGGTTTCACCATGTTGACCAGGATGGTCTCGATCTCTTGACCTCGTGATCCACCCGCCTCGGCCTCCCAAAGTGCTGGGATTACAGGCTTGAGCCACCACGCCCGGCCGGAATTTTAATTTTTTTTAAATAAGTTTAAATTTTTCGATCAGTTTTGGGTTCACAGTGAAGGGAAGGAAATTTATTTTCTTTCCCTTTTTAGGTTCTTAGTTGAGATGCTCTGCTGAAAACAAGTCAGATTAACAAAAGAAAAACAAGCAAAAGTTTATTAACACATGCTGTACTCATCACACAGGAAAGACATCAGTTCAAAAGCATTTCTGTCTCAAGGCAGTAGTGTAGGGCCTTGCTGAAATAGTATTTCAACCAAGAGCCATAAATCCTATACAGTGACAAGACAAAGGAGGAAAAAGTTCCAGTCTTTAAAGGTGGGAAAATGTGGGAAGTTAGTAAAATGTGTTCTCAGATTCCTCTGATTCCTGCTGGTACCTTCTCTGGGCTGAGAAGCAAGTGCTGTTCTAGGAAGGAATAATTTATGTGCTGCCATCAGGCAAATGGAGGCTAAGGAAGAGTGTTCCCCTGCATTTTCAGTGTCTTTAACTGAACATCCTCAATTATTTTGGGGAGAAATATTTTTGTTTCCTTCAACAGCAAAACTGAGTGGAAAGTACATAGATTTTCTACATACTCCCTGCCCCAGCACATGCATAGCCTCCCTCATAATCAACATCCTGCTCCAGGGTGGTACATTTGTTACAATTGATGAGCTTACATTGACAAACTTTTGTCACCCAAAGGCCCTGGTTTACATTAGGGTTCACTCTTGATGTTGTACTTCCTATGAGTTTGGACAAATGTATAATAACATGTACCCATCATTGTAGTATCATACAGGATAGTTTGCCCTAAAAATCCTCTGTGCCCTGCCTATTCATCCCTCATTGGTTTTGTTTGTTTGTTTTTTAAAGCTCTCATTTGATTCTCATTTACAGCCTGGGTTGAGAGTTACTGACCAGTTGATTTCTAAAATCCCTTTCAGCTTTAATGACTTATCATCCTAAAATATTTTGTTTTTACCCTGCCTTAGGGATTAATACTGATTTGGATGACTGCTTTGAGAAATGTAGACACTGGCCATGAGCTACAACCTATAAAACAGTGGTTTTTAGACAATTTTTTCATTTCAGCACACCAGAGACTCCTATATATAACTCCTGGAAACAGTGAATCAGTTCAGCAGTGATTCACAATTCAGGTGTTAGGACTGTATAAAAACCTCCCAAGGGGATATGGATATAATTTGGAAAAATTCCTCAGGTGTTTCTACTGGTTGCAAGAGGGAAGAATGGAGCCCTGTAGTGTATGGTAGTTGACCTTACTGAAGAATTTGAAACAAATAAAAATGCAGCCATAATCTGGATCATTGGTAGTAAAATGAGTATGCATGAAAATCACAAGAACCTCACTAAAATTTCAGGTTTCTGTGCCCAATTCCCAGAGATTCTGATTCTATAGGTCTAAGACGTAGGAATTTATCAGCTCCTAGAAAATCTATATTCTGCAGTTGCTAAAGGGATCCACATTTTAAGAAATCTGAATTCTCAAATATTGAGTTGTGTGATACAATATTCTAGAAAATTTGGAGTAAATATTTGTTGGCATATTTCTTGGGACCTTAAAAGCCAAACTAAGAACCAGAAAATGCTGTGTAATGTCTGCTTTCCCATGAAAGTCTGTTTTGGCATTGTTATTCATACTTTATAAAAGCCACTGAACTGTTTGGGGGCTTATATGGGTTTCTTTCTTTTTTTTTTTTTTTTAAAGCTATGATGAGGTGTTAGAATTGGGGCTTTATTTCTTACATATCAATTCTCATATCAGACACCCACTCAAAACTTTCTCACTCTGACCAGCAGTTCCGGTTACCATACCTCATGAGTCCTGGCTTCTATTTCACTGTTACAGATGCTGTAAAAGGATGGTCAAATATTTTAAAGCTAATGGTGGCAAGTTTTATTCTGAGTAATACATAGGCATACATTACAGACTAAATTAGATAATTTTCTCTTTTGTTTCCTGCTATGTTCATTTTCATTATAGGTTCAATATGGAATTTTTCCAGATAACTTTACATTCAATTTACTGATGGATTCTTTCATAGAGAAAGAAAATTACGAAGGTAAGAAACTAAGCCCAGATTCCGTGTGTAGGGCTTCCAACTCCCAAAGGGAGGTGTACAAATGTAAGACCTTCCCCTTTCTTATTCCTTAATAACATCTCTTCATCACTCTTTTAGTCAGAAAAGTTTTGATGATTGTCATTTATGCAAAATTTTTAAAAATATTATTCTTTTTATTTTTGCTGAGATAGAAAATATCAAAGTACATAAATGATTATAGAGGAAAAGTAAGTTAATTATACAGGCCAATCTAATTTCACTTCCCAAACTGGCTGAAATCCAGAATACAAATAAAGGATAAAGTAAATTTATTTTTCAAGTATAATTTTGGCTTCAGTAATGAACAGTTGGCAGAAATGAGATTTTTTTTTTTAACTGAATTTTGAGCCTATGCTCTTTTAAAATATTACTGGTCTGTTTGTTTATGTAAAAGAAAATCCCTTCCAGGTTCTTATTTTTCTGTTGACTTATTAGTTGACTACCTGGTCTGCCTGTCTATCTCAGTTTCCCCATTTGCAGAAAGAACATAGCAATTCATGCTTGTGGCCTCATTCAGAACCTTGACAACATGTGCAAAAACAGCTGGCTAGGAACAGCTGTAAATCAGTGCTATTTTATAATTATGAATATATGTAAAAATTGGTTAAAAAAATAACTCAGTCAAAAACATTTGTTGTGCTTGTGATATGAACAAGCTCTATATTTCAAGTCATTGTTAATATTCTCTACTTTACCACCAAATAACTACAGAAAAGAAATTGTTTGACTTGATTTTCCTGGCCTCCATTTATGTTGTAGAATGTCAAGAGAAAATAAAAATTGCAAGCCTGCACTCCTATGACCAGAATTCATGTGCAAACAAATATGTTATATGTTATACTCAGGGGCTTATAATTTATGAATGAACATTTCCCATTCCCTTCCAACAAGCATTATAAACTGAGCCTTATGGTCCTTTTTATAGTCATTATTTTGCTTTCTTTGAAATAATATCTGAGATTTCGGTTTTCCTTTAGTGTTTTGTCCTCTTCTGCCTTAACAGTGAAAAGGTACCAGAGCAGAGAATAGAGCAGTCAGACCAGCCTCTCTGCTCTGCTTGTCAGGGTGACCTTGAGAATATATGTTTCTCCTTTATGCCTTAGCTCTTCTAGCTAAAAGGTATGATGCCTTAAACTTGTATCACAGTATGAGCCATTTTCATATGTATTATCTTATTGAACTGTCCAAAATTCCTTTGAAGTAGATAAAGCAAATAGTATTTTATTATTATGAAGATGATACTGGGGGCCAAGAGAAATGAGTGGTTTATTTAATGTCCTTCAGGACATTGGTGCAGTAGCATCTGATCTAGTTCCTTGTGGTATGTAAAATAGAAGCTGAAGACTTAGGAAAAACCTAGTTTGTGGAAGAGCTAGGGCCAGAGCCCACATATTTTACTTCTTAATTCTGCCTTTTTTTTTTTTTAAACCATGCCCCACTTTTTAAGACTGTTTATAGTCAAATAAAGATTTGGTAATATTACCTACAACTAATTTTCTCTCATTTTACTTTCATCTTCTTGCTAGATGCTTTATCTGTGGTTTTTGAGGTCATGATGCAAGAAGCCTTTGAAGTGCCTTCCACCCAACTTCTCTCCCTCTATGTTTTGTTTCATTGCCTGGCAAAGAAGACAGACTTCAGTGTAAGTGATGTTCCCAAAAGCCGTATTAAGAACTTTAGAAAAGGCAAGCAGGGGCTTGCTCTCAAAAGCTAGAAAAAGCTGTCTGCCGGCACAACCAGGAATGAGTGTTCATGCTATACATTTTAGTTACTGGTTTCCAACTAATGGAATTGGTTGTTCTTCCACTTGAGAGAATCTCAAAAGAAAGTCCTTGTGCATATTTTGAAACTTGAGCTAAGCTGAGTGCACCTCAGACATTCAGAAACGGGTCATTGGTAATCATTGAGAGCTGGACATGGCATGTCACAGAGGCAGTGAGGCAGCTAATGTTGACCATTCATTACCTGGGGTATGAAATACTGATTATTTCATTTGTATCAGTATTTTCCTAAGGTTGCTCTAGGGCAGTTCCGTTTTGGAAAGTCTGGAATATCAAGTTTTGGTTTCAGGTCTTAGGTTTGAGTATTTAATCATTGTTTATTGTTGTCCTAAGAATAACAACAGCAATAACTGATATTTTATGTAGCACTTACTTTACACCAGGCTATGTTCTTGTTATAAATGTATTAATGCACTTAATTCTCACAACAACTCTAGGCAGATAAGGAGACTGGGGCCTAGAGATGTTACAGAGTAACCCCCCAGCTAGTAGATAACAAAGCCACCTGGTAAAGCCAGGCAGTCTGCCTCTGCCATCTGCCCTTAAACTCAGTTGTAACATCAAAAAAATCCCAGTTTGGGTAGGAACTGAAGAGGTCATTTAGTCTAGCCCACATTGTAAAGAGTAAGTGGCATGTTATGCCCTTTTGAGTGTCACAGTCTTACAGTATACCCCACATTCATTATTAATTCATTAGATACACTATATTGAACACATACAAATTCCATACATTGGCAAGTGCTAGCTATATAATGGTGAGCAAACACTTCCTACTTACGATCTAGGAAGAACACAGATGTTTAAATGAAACAATCACACAGGTATAAAACTGCGACTATTACGAGCACTCCAAAGGAGAAATCTATGAAAAGACTGTATTATAGGGAGTTTTGTCTGTATTTTAAACTTAAATTGGTTAGGAATGGCTTCCTTAAGGAAATATTTCTTAGGTTACTATTTGAAGGATGACTGGTAATTGGCTGGCTAAGTAGGGGAAGAACAGTCCAAAAAGAGAAAATAACATGTGCAAATGCTCTGTGGCAGAAAACTGAGTGAGCAGAAATGGCCTGGAAGAAGAAAGTCAATGTAGTTACAACAGAAGATGGTAGGGAGGATGTGGAGTGAGATAGGGCTGGAGAATGTAGGTCATACTGAGCCATTTTGTGTTCATGCTAAAAATTGCGAGAAACCCTTGAAAAGTTTGAAACAGAGGGTATATAATAATCAAATCTGTTTTGATAAGGTCCTTCTGGCGTACTCTGGATAAGCTATCAGAGCAGGGCAAGGATGGCTATGGTCAGACCATTTGAGAGGCCACCATGAATCTGTACAAGGGATAATGTAGCATAGAGAGTAGGATGTGATGCAGTTAGAGAGTAGCCAGTGGGCATATTTGGGAGGTAAATAACAAGATGAGGCAGGGAAGCAGGGGTCACATATTCTCTCCTCAGTTTCTGACTTATACATCTGGATGGAAGGGGTTCCATGGTCTGCAAAAGGGAACTTTGGGAAAAGACTGGATATTTTGAGAAAAATCATTAATGTGGCTCTGAACATGTTGCATGTTGAAATTCATTTGAGACAGTCACGAGATTTCACCAAGGAACTGGGGCTTAATGGAAAGATGAACTGGAGATATAATTTTGGAGACTTATATCCATGAGTAAATGTTGGCAAATGAGCCAGAAAGCAAAAAGAAGGCAAATCAGGAATGTGTTGGGCCACAGAATCCATAGGAAGACACAGTCTACTATGTAGAATGCTTCCAAAGAGGTAGGGTAAAATGAGAAATAAAAAAAGTTCATTGCATTTAGTGGCATGTGAGGCACTAAATTGTAACCTTGTTTCCTTAAAAGTAATGGAGCAGGAAACCAAATCGGAGTGGTTTGTAGAATGATTTAGAGGTATAGACAACTCTTTTGGATGTCTAGCTATGAAGTAGAGAGTAAAGAGGGAAAGATGGGAGAATGAGGATTTGCTTTGTATTAATAGAAGAGGCAAAGCATGAAACTGGAAAACTTTGAGGGCATTGATGAAACTGTACCTGAATTAGTCCATTATAGTATCTACAATAGAAATTAAAGACTTGGGCCAGGTGCAGTGGCACATGCCTGTAATCTCAGTACTTTGAGAGGCTAAGGCAAGAGAATTGCTGAAGGTCAAAAGTTTGAAACCAGGCTAGGCAACATAGCAAGACCTCATCTCTACAAAAATTGAAAATATAAAAAAGATATTAACCAGGCATGGTGGCACATGCCTGTAGTCCTAGCTACTCAGGAGGCTGAGGTGGGAAGATCCCTTGATCCCATGAGTTTGAGGTTACAGTGAACTGTGATCACACCTCTGCATTCCAGCCTGGGCAATAGGGCAAGACCCTGTCTCCAAAGAAAAAAAATAGAAAAGAAACTAAAGGCTTGGAAGAGATCTGTTATTTTATGTTGACACATAAATAGCTTCATATAAGCAGCAGTAGTTGCAGCATTCCCAGACAATGATCAGAAAATTTCTAAGACAGTCATCTGTTTGTTTTCATTCATCTTTTCTGAAGTCCTTTAGAAGTATCGCCACCCTTGCTGGACTCCTAACACATCAAAGATATCTATTGCTTAGATATTGTAGTGTTCATTTGACTTTAACCCCTACTACATCCTGATACTCTTGCTCATGTTTTTCCCTATGGGGAGGAAATCATGTTTTTAAGCCTCCTTATTTATTATTCACGCGCCCCACTCTTCGTGCAGTTTTAGGTGGGGAGAATCAAACTTCTTAGAGTGATTTGCTTTTGAAAGTAAAATGACCTGGTTTTTAAGTATCAGCTCTTTTATTTACCTGTGCTGCGGAAATGCTTGCGGGGGAGTTTTGTTTTTCTCCCGAGGTCTTTGCTTTCCTCAAAGATTGGGAAATAACCTCAAGAAATGACACTTGTATTGCACAAAAGCTATTCACAGTAAAGATGTTTGGGTGCTTTTATTAACACCTGGGGTGCCTCACTTGCACGTGGCTGCACTTGCAGCCTACAGACATTATTCCTTCTCTGTTCTCCCTAATCTCTGGATACAGAAACCAGTGCAGGGCAACCTGAGCTTATTGTTCTGTGTTTTGAAGCCAGAGTTAAGGCTCCAGCCCTGGTCAGTGTATACTAATGTGGGACCAAGAAGATCACAGATCCCACTGGGGATTTGCCAAGGCTCTCCCCTGGCCGCATTGCCAGCAGGTCTTCTAGTCATCGTTACTAGTCTGCAGCAGGTTTAGCAATGCTTGCATTTTTGCCCTTTGTTTCTCTGCCGTCTCAAAAGGCTTCGATTTTATTGAAGCGTAATTTTGCACCCTGGGTTGAAAGAAACGATCACTAAGTGTTTCTGATTGCCTAATTTGTTTTTGATAGGCACAAATTGTGGTATTTATTGTAACACTCTGAAGAAGTCTTATCATTGCTAAATTGTTTAAAATTCAAAAGCTTGCTCCATCAGGCCACAGCAGTGTGAATGACTATGGGGCTGACATGCATGTTGAACCTTTACTGATTGTCTCAAGTGACTGTTGGTTTAAGGTGTACTCTTTATTTTTGTTTTGTTTTGTTTTGCTTTTCTGACTGTAAAAGAAATGCTTATTCATTGCCAAATTTTTGGAAAATAATAAAAGATACAGAAAAGAAAACCAAAATTGCTCATAATTTTACTACCCAAAAATCCATTAACATCTAGAGTATTTCTTTCCTATATTTTTCTTTAGACATAAGTACCTTTTATTTACAAAATTAGGATTATAATGTATATATAGTTTTGTTCTTCTTTGTTTACTTAATGTTATAACATGTTCTTTTCCTCATGTCGTTAAAAGTCCCATTTTTGTATAAAGTACTCATTGTTTGGATGGACCATGATCCGGTATATTCTGTTGCAGTGGGAAGAGGAGAGGAACTTCGGTGCATCCCTATTGCTTCCAGGTCTGAAACAGAAAAACTCAGTGGGTTTCAGTTCCCAGTTATATGGCTATGCACTTCTTGGTAAGCTAAAAGATCCTTACAAATATTGTTCTTCGGCAGAATTATTGCATTCTTCTAGTTCATAATAAAATTATAATTTGATTTAAGTTTACCAGTGAAATCCAATTAGCCTTCATTTTTAGACATAAAAATAGACCTTGATGGCCTTACAGTTACTCCATAAGAGAGTAAAAAGTGTTCTTAAAATCTGTCACCACTGGTAAAGCAAGAACTAGTTCTGGTGGCCATAGATAATAATATTTATTGGCAATCAATGTGAAGAAGGGATAAAGAAAGGGACGTTCTAACCCTGTTTAGGGAAGAGAAACTGAGAGCACAAGTAGAGCACTTCAGGAAAAGCGGAATAGCTCATGGGTACCGTGTAACTGCACCAGGAGGTACGATGGTGGCTTTCCTTTTGTGCCCTGATTCCACTGCAAATCAGACAGGTTAAGAGGACAAAGCCTACCGAAGAGTGGCCTCAGAATCTGGGTTGTATGGAATCTGGGCAAACAAGATTCAACCTAGGCCAGGCGTGGTGGCTCACGAGGTCAGGAGTTTGAGACCAGCCCGGCCAACATAGCAAAACCCTGTCTCTACTAAAAATACAAAAATCATCTGGGCATGGTGGTGTGTGCCTGTAGCCTCAGCCACTCCGGAGGCTGAGGCAGGAGAATCGCTTGCGCCAGGAGGAGGAGGTTGTGGTGAGCTGAGTTTACACCACTGCATTCCAGCCGGGGCAACAGAGAGAGACTCTCTCAAAAAAAAAAAAAAAAAAAAAAAAAGATTCAACCTAAATGTACATAAAATGTTGTCCTTATTTACAGAAGGTTTATTAAATGCATATTATTTTATTACTGCCCCATCATGTCATAAGTAATTAGGCATCCCTCAATTATACATTGCTTCTGCTACCTTTGTTTTTTGAAAATCACAAAGTTATGGCAGTTTGACTGCTTTTGAAGTTGATGTTATTGACTGTCAGATTAACAAAGGAGTTGACCACTCTTTTTAAAAATCATTTTTTCCTTATTTGCTACCTCCTTTTAATATTGATTTACGTGCATTTTCCTTTGCTTTCAGATTAGCATTCAGGACTGTCATACAGCCTGGATTGGTTAGAAGTTGACAGGGCAAAGAAAACGTACTTTGTGGTTGTTTGTGAGCCGAGGCTCTGGTTCTTTGTGATGGCAACCATCAGATCAGAAGCTCTTTGCTCTCATTGTGTCATATGCTATGCAGCCTCACTCAACCCTGATGGAAGCAGCTGCCCAGAATGTAACTGCAGTCCAGCCCCAAGCACCTTAAAGGTCTAAAATTAGCTGTCGCCTGATAAGCTTTGTCTGTTTGTGTCCTACTCTGGCTTTCCCCAATCCTCCTTCCGAGGAAAGATAAAAGAAGGTGGATTTAAGACTGGGCAGCTCAAGGTGACTTTGGTCATTAGTGCAGAGAGGTTCTACGCCACAGGAATACAGACAGCCATCTCCCTACCAGAAGACCCTGCTGTCTGGTGTCCACCACTTGAACTCCAAGTGTGATGGCTTGAGGTACCCAGAGAAGCATTCATGTCCAGAGATCCGAAGGGATCATGAGAACTCTGTGATTTTAAAACTGATGAAACTCAAAGGAAAGAAGGGAAAGATGAGGGTTTTTTATAAGGATAGTAGATTGGGTGTTTTGAAGGATTTCAAAAAATGTCAAACATTTCCTAGCAGGGAAAGTTGTCAGAGGGTTGACCAGATTTTCACAGTAGGAACTTTGTGGGATTTCTTTTTCTGGGGAAGATTTTGTTTTTGAAACAAAAATTGTATCTCAGTTGACTTGTTTTTTAAGGGTATCCTTACCTAAAGGCATATATGTCAGCTTCTGAATTGCCCTCACCCCAGTGGTTTATACATCTTCATGAAAATCTCCACCAGCCCAAATGAGAAAGAAGAGAAACAAGTTCATCTAATTTTATATTAAAAAATGGATACAGTGAATTTTACCACGTTCTTCATTATACATCTGAAATGTCACTGGATGGGATGAGTCTCTTGGTACAGATTAGAAGCGACCCTTCTCTGCTTCTAGAGCTGCTAGGTGGAATATTCACTTGGGCCTTCAGGTCCTCAGTCTTAGAAATGGTAGGAAGACATGGCTGAACATTCTTTGTTGTTCTTTCTGGCCACAGGGAAGGTGGAATTGCAGCAAGGGCTACGGGCTGTGTACCACAACATGCCTCTGATATGGAAGCCAGGCTACCTTGACAGAGCCCTTCAAGTGATGGAGAAAGTAGCTGCCTCCCCAGAAGACATAAAGCTGTGTAGAGAAGCGGTATGTTCCTCAGACTAATATAGTGAGATTTAGCCATCTGTTTCCCATAACCTGAACTTGAATTTGTTTTGTCTTTCCCCTACCCCCACTTTCTTTATTTCTGTAGAGTAAATACTTAGCCAGTTGAAAAAATGAAAAACCACAGACATTTTCAATGCTCCTGACCAAAGGCACTAGAAAATATGATTAACATTGATTTATAGTTCATTGTCTAGGGAAAAAACTATTCCACTGCCTCGTCCCTCACCTCTTACCTAGAAACATCTCAGTGGGAACTTAAGAGAGGGTAAAATTTCATTTTAAATATGTTTGGTGTTTCTGTACCCCCATGTAGTCCCAAAAGGATACATAGCATTTTTCTCCATAAAAGTCCTCCATAAAAGAAATGAATCTGGGTCCAGAGATGGAACCATCTTAAACCATTCTGTGTGAATGTGTGATGCTGAGATCTGGGTCAGATATTCCTTTCAAAGTTCTAAGGTGTTCACTTTACCAGGACAAGAACACTACCCTCCCACCAGCCCCAAATGTTGTGCCTCTTGGTCACCTAGGACCCTTGACAATATGGGGTTGCTTGAACTCCAGGAGACATGACGAGCCTTACATCCCACAGGCAGCTGCAGTGTCTGCTCCTGTCCAAGCAGCTTTTACAGCCAGTATGAGGCCTAGAAGGACATGGGTTGTCTTGTTACCATGGTGTAAACATTACCATAGAGCCACATATTTGTTTTGTCTTGACTCTGGTTACTAGGGCTTACCCCTAGGCTTTCATTTCAGCCCTGAGATGGTCAGGTCTGGTGTCTGTACTGTCACCTTATACTTATGTCTAGTGAATCATTATGCTGGTTGCCAGACATTTATAACAAAGGATAAAGGATGTACATGTCTCAGTATACTTGTTTTAACCCTGCTGTAGTCAGTACTGGTGATTGAAAATACAAAATTATACATAAATCCTTTTCCAGGGAAATATTCCTTCCAATCTGAGCCAGATTTGCATTCTTTGCATTCTAACAGTAGAAAATGAGTTTACATGTCGGCAAGAATGTGCTATGTGTCCAGTTTGGCTGTAATATATTAGTGGTATTAAAAGGCCCTGGCGTATTTTCAGGATTTCTGTTCTGATGTGACATGGACAGGATTTAACTGGTTTCCAGGCAGGTGTTTCTGCTGGCCTTGCTCTTGCTAATATCCCATTTCTGATAATTAGGCCCTCCGTGGGTCAAGGGAGGTGTGCCTCAAAGTAAGAGTGGAGGGGAGAGGGGTCAGAACAAAAAGAAACCCTCCATTTTTAAATTTACTTCCTAAGTCACAGAAATTACCTCACTCAAATGAATTTCATATATAGATTTCTGGTCTTTGCCAGCAGCTTATGTGGATTACACTGATCCTTAATTTACATATACCGTGTGAGCTAAAATCTTTCTCTGAGTGGGGGCCCTTGCTTATTTCCAGAGGCTTTAACATACACTTAAAATGGCCTTTGGTTGGTTGTGGTCTATAATGATCTATCCCTTTGTCCCAAATCCAAACTGATTGAGCAAGAAAGACATGGAAGGGGGAAGTACTTTACCCCATCAAGCATAATTCCTGGATTCCTGCCTGGCTAACTAAAAGTGAACTTAGCTGCCATTGTGCTGATTCACTTACACAAATAATTCTTAGCTCACTTATTTGGTATTTTGTTCTTGCTTGATCTTTGAGACAGGGCCTCACTGTGTCACCCAGGCTGGAGTGCAGTGATGTGATCATGGCTCACTATGGCCTCAGCCTCCAGGCTCAAGGCTCAAGCAGTCTTCCCACTTCAGCCTCTTGAGACCACAGGGCTGTACCCCCATGTTTTTTTTTTTTTTTTTTTTTTTTTTTTTTTTTTTTAGTGACAGAGTCTCCCGATGTTGCCCAGGCTGGTCTCAAACTCCTGGGCTCAAGTAGTCCTTCCACATCATCCTCCCAAAATGCTGAGATGACAGGCATGAGCCAACATACCCAGCCCAGCTTGCTTATTTATACTATTTGTTTTGTACTATTTTTGATGCCATCTGATAGGGTGTTTATAATGTGAAAAAATATGACCATTTTTATTTCCTTCAGTTTTATAAGAGCAATCTTCTCACAGTTTTTTAGAGCTCATTCTTCCTTCCTTTCGCCTTCTCCAGTCTCTCTTCACCATGTGCTTTTGGGCCATAAGACATGTAGTTGCTGACCCTCTTTCTGCTCCACAGCTCGATGTGCTGGATGCTGTGCTAAAGGTGCTGACTTCTCCGGCTGATGGGGCGTCAGAGGAACAGTCCCAAAAAGGTGAAGACAACCAGGAGTCAGAAAAACTGGTGGAGCAGTTAGACATGGAGGAAACAGAACAGTCCAAGCTTCCTCAATACCTGGAACGGTTTAAGGTGAGTCATAGCAGGATTGTGTCTCCTCAGCAGTGCGTAAAACACTCCTCTCCTGTGGTGATGGATAAGCATTCTTTTCGTGCATCAATGTCACACACAAAGAGGCATTAAAAACTGACATCAAAAATTACATTTTTATTGCTTTGCACAGGAAGTGGTCTTAAACCAATGGAATTTTTATGCTCCTTTTTGTACTTGAGCAAATCGGTCAGTTTTGTTCACTAAGGTAGCATGTCATTACCCACTCATTCCTGATATGCTGTGCCTTTTGGCTGGATAGTTGCTTGCCTCCTCATAGCAATAACCTGACTCCCACCCCAGGTGGAAAGTGGCCATTTCTCCATCTTACACTAAATGTGCTTGATAACCTAGAAACCCAGTTAGACATTATAATGCCACATTTGAGTATGTAGAGGTAAGACGCAGGCATCTTTCTCTGCTCACCTTTGGCAGCTTTATGTTGTTCTCTTATACTGCATGGAAGCTGTAAACAGTTTGACTCTTTCTTTCCAGAACAGCCCTGAGCACTCAAGCCACCTTTGGTAGCTTCTAACTCTATACATCCCAAAATGCTCTGTGATCAGTGTCAGGAAAGAACCATGTTCAACGTTTAAATGCTTGGCTTCTTAGCTGCTTTGATTTTTGTCTAGTGCAAAGGGAAAAAAATGTGCTGCCAGAATGGGAATTCTTTGTACAGAGCAAAAAAACGTTCCCATTTGTTGTGTGTGACTTGTTGTGTCACTTTGGTACTGATAAGATGTAAACTTTGCTAGATTATTGTGTTTAAATCTTTTCAGTAGTTAGACTGGACCTATTTCCCAGTGTTGGAAGGGGGATCCTGTTGTATTTTTAGCAGCAGTTTCTCCCAGCACTTCTATAAAGTCATTGCTCAACTTCCCTCTTATAATTTAAAACTGAGAAGGAAAGGTTAATCAATGTTCCCAAGGTACCTGGAGAACTGGCAGTATAGCGGGGCTGAGAATTTGCATGCCTTCCCCTTCAAGCTGTTTGCTTAACCTTGTATATTTGGAAAAGCTAAAGAAAAAAAATCTACTTAGTCCCATGTACTATGATTCATTGCAGTCACATTGACCAAGGTTGCCACATCATTCCTAAAAATTAAAACTTCCTTCTCTTGTTTCTTGCATACTTTGCCTCAGAGAATAGAAACCTGTGCCTGCATTAAGTTCTCAGCCCTATTCCTCTACAAATGTATTTTTATGAAAATCAAAAAAAAAAAAGACAAATGTTTATTGACTCCTAACTGTGTGTTGGGCACCAGTGCATTTCATTTCTCCTCGCAAGAGCTGTGGATGCTAGAGACTGCTTTCTCATGTTAGATGACAGCAAAGCCGAGAAAAACTAGCCCATAGTGACTGACTTTGATTTGAACAAAAGTTTGCTGACTCACAGTTGAGTCCTCATTCTGGCATCCCAAGCTGTCTTGTTGGCCTCAAACCACATGGAGAGTGATATCAGAGAGAAATCATTTTCGTTTTACATATCCTTTTCTTCCCGTTGCCTGAATTTTATTAGTCTGAGGCCATTTGTTTGGGAGCCATTTTTATATGACTGAATCTCACATTAGGCCTCTGGCCCCTTCTGGAGCCTAGGCACCCTGCCCACCCCCAACCCTGTTACTGGAGCAAGCCTCCTCCCCTGTGCCAATGAGTGGCATTTGTTTGCGGAACATGGGGGTGTGTGGTATAAGCTACAGCTGGGCCCATAAGTGGCTCTCTCTAATGAGAGAGTGCATCTTGAAGTACTTAAATAGATTAATGTTTGAATACTTACTTCTCCAGGAACAGAACACCAACCAAACCAAGCTGCCATTTCGATGAAGCTGTAAGCAGGCAGTGCGTAAAGGCTGACCTGCATTGGAGCACAGCAGGTGGACGCCTCCAACAGTGCAGGCACTCAGGGGAGCTGTTCCTTGAACTGATATCCATCTGTTGAGAGGAATGCCAGGAAGGCAAATATTTGTTTCAGTTATTCTGAAGGCACAGGTACGGATGGGCTTGCTCCAGTTACCAGATGCCTCTGCCATTTTGTTGCATATTAGAATTCTTATTCTTAGAGTTTGCTGCTTGGTTTGGTTTAAGTCAGGATGGAAACATAGATTTGTTACAGCCTGACTGTCTTTGTGGTTTAAAACACAGGGAGACACAGCATATGGAGTTCCATTTACTATTTGTGTGTGAAAGGGGAGAAATCACGTGTTGCATCTTAACAAAACTGCTGAGCTGAAAAACACAGCAAAAGCTAATAGCACCTAGAAGAAAGGCAGCATGACAATTTCCTAACAAAATGTTTTTTTTCTACAAGCAAAACTTGCAGATATTTTGCAGGTGGCTTCATCCTTCCTCTTTGTACCCTTCTCTCACTTCTCTACCTTTCTTCTCTTTTTTCCCTTTGTTTCCAACAGGCCTTATATTCTAAACTTCAGGATCTGGGAAAAATTGAGTCAGAAAGTCTTTTAAGTCTGACCACGCAGCTTGTGAAGGAAAAGCTCTCCACCTGTGAAGCAGAGGACATCGCCACCTATGAGCAGCAACTGCAGCGGTGGCATCTAGACCGTGTACGCCTGATCCAGAGAGAGCAGGAACAGAGGGAGAAAGCGAAACAGGAGTTCCAGGCTCGGGAAGCAGCAAAGGCATCTGCCTAAGAGGGTCCCCCGGAGCCCAACCCCTCCCACAGAACTTCACTCGACCCCATGCCAGGACTTGGCAGTGACCTGCACAGCAGCCTCAGCTTCCTCTACCCACCTTCTCCTTTTCTTAAAGCAGGCTATACTCTACATGGCAAGGAACCATGACTCCCCATTGAGATGCCAAGAAGGGCTGTGGAATTATGCAGGTGGCTCGTGGTCAGACTGAAGTCACTGACTGAATACCTTCAGGAGGGCTCTTGAGGTTCATGATGGAGTTCCTGGGGCACAGGGATTAGTTTTGAGCATTAAAGTTCCTAAGACCCAGTGAAGGTACTGGGAGAAACCAAGGCTAAAGAGTCAGGTCTAAAGCACAGGCTTTTGTTTTGGGTTTTTTTGTTTTTTGAGATGGAGTCTTGCTCTGTCACTCAGGCTGGAGTGCAGTGGTGCAATCTCGGCTCACTGCAACCTTCGACTCCCGGGTTAAAGCAATTCTCCTGCCTCAGCCTCCTGTGCGCCACCACAGCTGGCTAATTTTTGTATTTTTAGCAGAGATGGAGTTTCACCATGGTCTCAAACTCCTGACCTCAAGTGATCTGCCCGCCTCAGCCTCCCAAAGTGCTGGGATTACAAGCGTGAGCCACTGCACCCAGCCAAGCACAGGCTATTGAATAGCCTCCCTCTCCCCAGCCCAGGCACATGAGGCCAAGGTGAACTGTGCATCCTGAGACCTTGTGTCCCTGAGTCTCCTCTCTGAGTGCAAGCTGCACTGTGAGCTGACTGTGGGAGGCTCACACATTCCCACCTTCTTTCTGCCACATCTCGCCCTTTTGGACTTGCACTGGGGAAATTCAGGACAGGAGTGAACTCAAGGCCATGAACCCAGTGGATTTCAATTTTTAGGCCCCCCACAGGGACATTTTTAGGATGTAGGAATTTGAGCAGAAAGCCGGCTCTAGCATGAAGCCTTTTTAGCTTGCCTTCGCCATCGTATTGGAGTAACATTTTTTTTTCCAAAACATTGTCTCAACTCCTTTATCAAGTAGGTAAAAATGAGCCTTTTGTGTACACACAGGCACATGTGCACACACACAGCTTGTGAACACACATTTCTGTTAAAGAAGTTAGAAAATAAGAGATGAGACTTGAAGGGCATAGAAGGTATGAATATTGTAAAACTGTCAGGAGATGGAAAATGCCTTTTTGAAGTTTCTCTTCTGTAAAAGGGGTCAGGGCAGATTTTGCTTACTGCGTAGGGTTGCTTTTAGGTATAGTGGTATAATTTTATTCAAGATTGTGCCCTTTGATGAAAAACCTCTGGAAATAAATGTTCTGGGATAATGTTGGTGTATTCTTTATCTTTGGGGGAAGGGAGGAAGGCGAGAAGGACTCATCATTATTGTTACTAAGATTATGAGGAGTATATTTTCAACCCTCCTCCATTAGACTGTGGGATTTATTGTAATAATGATAACTACCACCACTAATATTTATTAAGGTCTTAACTGTAGGCCAAAAACCCAAGCAGCCCTATGAGGGAGGTACCAGTGTCCCTATTTTATATAACTAAGCAACTCTCTTGCTGCTCCTCTCACTGCCTGCGGCCTCCATGTAGAACTGCAGTCAGGAGCCAACACTGGGCCCTTTAGGCTAGCAAAGCTGCAGAGTCTTACTTAGGTAGAGGGCCGTGACCAAATGTCAGTACAGACGTTTTGGTTTACCAACAACAGGGGGGCTTTTTCAGCCACTCCCTCATGACATTCAAGATAAATCAAAAGGCAACTTTTGCTCAGTAATGATTATCACAGCATGAAGTATCTGGTTAGGCTTTGGCTCATCATTTTGCCTTCATTTTTCCTCCCTCTCCAGCCCCAGCATTTACTCCCAGTCTTCACCAAAAGAGACCACTTCTGCACTGTACTGTCGTCCCACAGGAATTCCCACGTCCCCTGTGCCTTAGGATTCCTTCCACACTTGTGCCCCATTTCTGAGGACTCTTAGAGTCTTTCCCCTCCAAATCTTCTGCCCTTTCACCGTGTCCTTATCCCCTGAGCTATAGGATATTATCTCACCTTTCTTCACAATTAGCACTTCCCTTTTTTTTTTTTGAGACGGAGTTTCGCTCTTGTTACCCAGGCTGGAGTGCAATGGCGCGATCTCGGCTCACCGCAACCTCCGCCTCCTGGGTTCAGGCAATCCTCCTGCCTCAGCCTCCTGAGTAGCTGGGATTACAGGCACGCACCACCATGCCCAGCTAATTTTTTGTATTTTCAGTAGAGACGGGGTTTCACCATGTTGGCCAGGATGGTCTCGATCTCTTGACCTCGTGATCCACCCGCCTCGGCCTCCCAAAGTGCTGGGATTACAGGCGTGAGCCACCGCGCCCGGCCTAGCACTTCCCAATACAGTTGTCCTTTGTCCCCTTCCCTCATGCCATCTTCCATATTCTTCCATGTGGATGGAGAAACTGCTCTTGGTGCCCTGGCCTCTGGAGATGACCTCAACTGGGTCATCTCTCAGTAACAAATTACCTTCTACAGCTAACCTGCCATAGTCACAGGCAAACCTCCAGCCTCATATCATGAATCCAAGATCTTAGACCCTGAAGTCCCCATTCTCTCAATCTTGTCTCGTACCATGACTGCTGCTGAACCAGCTTGCCCTGTGACTTCCTTCCTGTTAACCCTTTACCCCATCACGCCAACTCTTGATCTCCAGAATTTGCTTCTCTCCCAGTGTAGGCCCCATGGGCAGTCATGCCCCTGATGTTCTCATTAGCAGCTTCATTCTCTCTCACTCCCTTTATCCACGCTCACTTGTCAGCCTTTGACCTACACCCTTGCACCCATCTGCTATAGGTAGAATTGTGTTTCCTAAAAAAGGTAAGTTGTATCCCTAATCTCCAGTCCCTTAGAATCTGACCTTAGTTGGAAATAAGTTCTTTTACTGAGGTAATCAAATTTAAAACGAGATCATCAGGGTCAGTCTGATTTAATTTGCTGTTTTTTTTAGAGGGGAAGTTTGCACACACAGACACAGAGGGAAGATGAGCTTGTGACTCTACAGGCCAAGGAACGCCAAGGCTTGCCGGCAAACACCAGAAGTTAGAAGTAGTAAGGACTATTCTCCCCTAGAGCCGTCAGAGAAAGCTTGGTCCTGCAGACACCATCATTTCTGAATTCTTGCCTTCAGAACTGTTATTTTAAGCCACACTTTTTTGGTAGTTTGCTACCTTGGCCCTAGGAAACTGATAACACCACCATTCATTTTCTGTTAGATTCTGACTTACTGAATGTTGATACATAAAGTCATAATATTTGGCTGATTAGATTCTTCTGCAGAATGATGGCTGTTCTTTTCAACTCAGTAGTCCTTCCTTTAATTGACTCTCATTTTTACTTCCATAGCTTTTATATTCTGCATTAGCTTGAAGCCCTGCCCTCAGAACTACAAGCAGATGTTCTCTCCATCATTCTTCCTACTTTCAAATAATAGGTATCCCCACCTCCTTTCCAAGACTCTTCATTTGTGACCTTGGCCCATACCCGCCCACCTGTTCTACACCCTTGTAGCGTCTTGCAGCGTCTCTGTTGATTTCTTCTTCTAAGTCTACAGTCTTATTCAAGACCTTATTCAAGGCTTTTTAACAACAAAAAGGCATTTACCCTGCCATCAGTCAAGCTGTTATGCTATGTCTTCTTCCTTACGTCTCCAAACTTCTTGAAAGGGTATCTACACTTACTGGCTCATTGCTCGTTCATTAGATGCTGAGGATTGGGCCTACAGCTTTACCACACTGCCACACAGCATGATCGTCAACTACAGTGATCTTTTTTACCCGCTTTTAAATGCTCTGCTCCATTTGGTGCCACTGACCACCCCTTAGAAGCTTGCTGTCTGTAGCAGCCATACTGTTTGTTCCAGCACTGCTTTTGCAAGCTCTCAAGTGTTTGGCATATGCTATGTACAAGGCACTACACTAAGTGCTATGGAGTTTACCAGGATGAATATATTATAGATTCCACCCTCAAATAACTTAGATTCTAGTGAGGGTAGCACATTCACCCCTGTCAACACAGAGCTGAAAGGTATCGTTAGACAAACAGTTAATGCATGTGGGAGTTCACAGGAAGATCACTTTAAGCCCAGAGATGGGAAGAGCTCTAATGAAGGGAAGTAATTGCCTGCTTTGTGCATTAATTAGTTACATATGAGTGCCTCAAGCTGCCCTGGGGTCCTCTTTTTTACAGAGGCTTATGCAGTGTGTTCATGAGAAAATATTTTAAATTAAGCTAAAATGAACAGTTCAGATTAAACTTGTTTGGCCCACATCCCGCACTTACCTTGGCCATAAAAAGGAAGAAAAAGGCAAAGTGGTAGAAAGAAGAGAGGAAAGAAAAATGATGAGGTACTGTGTGCCTCAGGGCTGTGTTGCCTCGGCACCCAACCTTGCATTTTCTTTTCCGACCTTCTTGTTGGCTGTGGAATCAGATAGATGTGCGAGAAATTTGGTTTAGCTTCTACAAGAAATAGTCAGAGGTCTTGAAAATAAGTTGATTATGCCAGACACGGTGGCTCACGTCTGTAATCCCAGTACTTTGGGAGGCTGGGCAGAAGGATCGCTTGAGGTCAGGAGTTCGAGACCAGCCTGGCTAACATGGCAAAACCCTGTCTCTACTAAAAATACAAAAGTTAGCTGGGCATAGTGGTGGGCACCTATAATTCCCACTACTTGGGAGGCTGAGGCAGGAGAATCAATTGAACCCAGGAGGCGGAGGTTGTGGTGAGCTGAGATTGAGCCACTGCACTCCAGTCTGGGCGACAGAGCAAGACTCCAAAAAAGTTGGTGAAAACCTTTTTTTCTACACTAAAAACCATTACCTTTGACATTCGTTGTTGTCTTTGCTTTGCGTACCTTCCCTGGAAATATACTGCAGCATTCTGTTTTTTTCTTTTTGCTGCAGCTATCTGATGAGCTTTGGAAAACCCTCTTTTTTAACCACTGAGGAGAGGAAAAAACAGCTGTGGTGGAACACAGAACTTAGAATTAGGTATGAAAAACATTTCTAGAAGCTCATCGTGTCACTTAGGCCCCCCCCAGGAAGCAGATCAGCATCGGAGTCAGAGGTAGCAGTGAAAGCAGTTTTAGGGGGGATAAAGCCTGTGAAAAATGAATGAAGGTGGAATTAGGATTGGGTGGGGAAAGCCTTCAGGTGAAGGTCTTACATCTGCAAAAGGAAGGGCGGAGGAAGCACCACCGCCTAGCCTCTGTTGCTTGGGAAGCGGGGAGACTTTTCAACACCCATCTACCCTATTGCCAGCAACACAGAGAACAACCTCCTTTGCTCCGGTGAGTCCTAGTCTACTACCAAACCTGGGGACACAGGGGCCTGCTCACTGGTGCCGTCTCCCAGTGCATTCCCGATGGCCTTGACAAGTGGTGTGCTACCTGGCCCTCCAGGGAATGTAGTCCTCTGCTGGGTCTTCTGGCTTCCTGTGATATATGTATCCACTCTGGAAGCCTGCCCTGAGACTTTTCTTCCTTTTCTCCTGGGTCTGCCAGGTGAATTTGGGTGTTCAGTGTTTCTCAGTTCAGGCTATCCCTTTCTCCAGGCTTTTTTAATGAGCCATCATCACAGCAAGTCTGCAACACCCCCTGGAGTGTTAAACCCCTTAAGCGTTTTATGGATTCTGAATTAATTATTTAGAACTAATTGGTGAGATTGGCCCCAGACTTTAAACTCCAGAAAGACAGGCACTCTGTGTATCTTGTTCATGATTTGACCCAACACAGAGAACGGGCATTGAGGAGGGGGCTTATAAACATTTATTGAATGAATTTTTTTTTATTAGGTTGAAAGGAAAGTCTTCCAACTGAGGTATAATTCCCAGCAAGAAATACTGAGATGCTAGAAGCCATATGTCCTAAGCTGAGGGTTTAATGCCAACAAAAGCCTGGTTGGATTCCTACAAAGTGTAACGTAAGCCAAAAATGACACTAGGAGGAAGGTTCATGGGAAAAAAATAGGGAGTGAGGATGGTGCATCATATCAGAATTTTCTCTATGTATCTGTATCCCACTTACCTGCCTCAAAGCAGAGAGTTAGGAAATGATGAAGCTATAACATAGATCTTATCATTTCTATACCAATAATAAAAGCCACTATTTATTGATCACTTATAGCCATGTGCCATATTAAATTTTTGTATGCATGATCTTATTTAACCCACAAGAATATGACCATTATTACAGCTTTTCTTATATACAAGATAACAAGACTTAAAGAAGTGATTAAATCCCAGGGTTTCCCTCTGTGAATTGGAGAGCCAGGGTCAAACCCGTATCTGACTCCTAAGGTGTACTCCCAAGCTTGGAAGATCACTGTCTCGTTAAGTTCCCCCTACAGCAAGACAGGAGACAGAAATTTGAGTGCAAGTACATTAGTTAGAGGTGATCTTATGAAAGCAGGTGAGGGAAGAAGAAATTGAGACAGGGAAGGAAGGAGAGCCAGTGAAGGGTGCATCACTGAGTAGATTGTGGGGACCTGCTCATTCCTGCTGTGAACCATTTGAGAGACTGTGGAGGGCACACCTCAGCAGTTTCCTCTGAGAGGCAAGGAAGCTAGCTAGGTATTTGCCCGTTCAGTCCATTCCCTCATTGGTTGGGAGCACTCCAGCCTACTCCTGGTGCAGCGCCATCACACTCCCATGATCAGGAAACACCTTCGGGCAGAGACCAGGAAGAACTTAGATTCTAGTGAGGCTGTCACATTCGCACCTGTCACGACACAGTTGAAAGGCGTCATTAGAGAAACACCATCCGCTGGTGGAGAACTGCAGTGGTCCTCAACCCAGAGTGATTTTGTTTCCAGGGGATGTTTGGTAATGTCAAAGTATTTTTTATTACACCTGATGGGCTGCTATTATCAACTCATTCGTAGAGGTCAGGGATGCTGCTAAACATCTTACAGTGCACAGGACAATCCCTCACAACAAAAACTAAATGGTCCAAGACGTTAGTAGTGCCGACATTAGAAACCCTGGCCTAGGGTATGCATGGGGCACACACAGGACTTTTTCAGGGAATGTAGATGAGACTCAACAATGATATTTGTAGCAAATAGCTCATTTACAAGTGATATTCCAGGCTAGAAGAAAAACTAATAGTAGCTGTTTCTTGTCTAACTCTGAATATAAGTATAAAATATGCAGTGATGCAGAGTAGGCCATTATTCTTCCTAAATAAGGTCCATTAGGGAAAAGGACAAATGGTGATCTATATGATTTTGCTGTCTGGTTGTAACTGGAACAGGAGTTTTGAGTTACAAAATGCAGATGCTGTGAAGTGACCTTGCGTGAGTCAGTAGAAGGTGATTCCACTGGCACCCTGGGCATAGGTGAGAAAGAGATGGAGTGTAAAAAGGGCTCAGAGAGCTTTGGCTTTAGTGAGTCATTGAAGCAGAAAATGTGCTGTAGTTGTATTTTCATGAACTTTTCAAACTCTGAAAAGAATCAATTTTTAAAATTTTGCTTTAGGAAATGGTTGGGAAGGTGTGCTTTTCAACAAAGGAAAATTGCCTTTTATTCTAAATAACAGCGTCTTAGCTTGAAAATAACCTCTTTTTTTTTTTTTTTCTTTTGAGACAGGGTCTCACTATGTTGCCCAGGCTAGAGTGCAGTGGCTATTCACAGGCACGATCCCACTACTGATCAGCACAGGAGTTTTGACCTGCTCCATTTCCAGCCTGGGCTGTTTCACCCCTCCTTAGGCAACCTGGTAGTCCCCTGCTCCTGGGAGGTCACCATATTGATGCCAAACTTTGTGCGAACACCTGATCAGCATAGCACACTACAGCCCAGAACTCCTGGGCTCAAGCGATCCTCCAGCCTCGGCCTCCCAAGTAGCTGGGACCACAGGCACGCGCCACCACACTGGGCAAAAATAACCACATATTCACTATTGATTTGGCCTTTTTGCTGATACTGCATACTGCCTTGAGGACGTTATCACCTGTGTGGTAACAGGGAAATCCAAACAAACGATGGTGCCAACGCTTCTGAGGTTGTGGCAGTAACCACCAGCATCTTTTGTTTAAAACAAAATCATTGCCTGGGCTACGTGTTTGTTATGTATGAAAGAGATTCCAGATCTGAGCTGGACATGTTCAGAAAACAAGAAGTTTATTCTTATAAAAAGCACCTGAAAATAAACTTCATTATGGATTTTAAATGCTGGATCAAGGACTATAGTGAAAATATATATAAGGGGCATTATAACCTCTGATGTATCCAGTGGTAGGAGGCTTGTTTGTTTTTTGTTTGTTTGTTTCCCATGATGCTTCATCTCTGCAGTTTGCAAAGGGAGATCAGGGGTTTGTTTCGGGACATGTTACATTTGATTTAGGATATTTTAAAGACTCCTATTGATGCTTCATCAAACTTCTAATCCTTAAAACACCCTCCAAAGAGAATATGCCTATGATAGTAGGTAGAATAGACCATGAATGCCCATTACAAATGTCCTCCATTGACAGCATGCTGGGCCACTGCTGGGGGTGGGTGTTTCCCAGGCTCTGGCTCATTAGCAGTCATGCTCCCATGCTCCCACTGTGTGTGTGTGTGTGTGTGTGTGTGTGTATGTGTGTGTGTGAGAGAGAGAGAGAGAGAGAGAGACACTAGTCTCATTCTGTTGCCCAGGCTAGAGTGCAGTGGAACGATCTCGGCTCACTGCAACTTCAGTCTCCTGGGTTCAAGTGATCTGCCCGCCTTAGCCTCCCAAAGTGCTGGGATTACAGGCATAAGCCATCACACCTGGCCTTGCCCTCACGTTGATCACAAAAATAATATGTCATGTGGAGACCAGGAAGGTAGAGAAAAAGAGAGTGCTAGGTAAATGGTGGAGGTTGCAACTTAAAATAGGGTCGTTAGGGGAAGGCCTTCCTGAGAAAATGATATTTTAACAAAAACCCATATGGGTAAGATTGAAAACCATGGAATCACCTGGAGAAAAAGCATGTCCAGCAAAGGAAATAGCACAAAGGTCTTGAGATAAAAGGCTGAATGCCTGAGGAGTAGCAAGGAGGCCAGTATGGCTGGAGCTGAATGTATAAGATGGAGAGAAGTGGGAAATGAAGTCAGAGAGAAGTGGTAGAGGGGGCATGGGTTGTGTAAACCTTCTTAGCACATCAGTAAGGATACTGGCTTTTACTCTAAGATAAGAACTTACTCGAAGGCTTTGAGCATGGGTGGCATGATCTGACTTAACATTTTTAGAGGATTACTGTACTGTAGCTGTGATATAGAGAATAACCTAGAAGGGCAAAGATAGGAGATAGGAAGGTCGATTAGGATGCTACTGCAATAAACCAGGAGAGAAATGATTGACTTGGACAAGGGTAGTAACCGTGAATGTGGGCAGAACGTATCAGACTGATGTATTTTGAAGGTCAAGCCAGCAGTACTTGCTAGCCAGCTGATTTGCTGATGGGCCAAAATTTTTTATCTAAACAACAAGAATATTTATTTGCCATTTACTGAGGTAGAAAAGCCTAGGGGAGAAGCAGTTTGCAAAGGGAGACCAGGGGTTTGTTTCAGGATATGTTACATTTGATTTAGGGTATTTTAAAGACTCCTATTGGACATCCACATGGAGATTTTAATGGGCACTGGACATATTAATTTGGAGATAAGAGGTGATGTACAGGCTGCAGATGTGACTATAAAAATCATCAGTTTGCTTGTGGGATTTAAATCCCTGAGGCTGCATTAAAGCAGCATGCATTTCTGGTTTTAGTGGGAACAGACTGAGCCATGAAGTAGAGCTGTGTCTGTTGATGTATGGAGAAATCTCCCTGTGAATCAAGCCTCAGAAGCCCTGCTCCACCATCTGTGAAAACATTGCCAGTAACCCTTAGAGAAGTATCCAGAAGAACTGCTCATATTAAAGGAACTGGATATGAGCAAAACTGTGTATATGGCTCTGGTAAATTTCCAAGACATACAATATAAGATCAAAGAGGAAATAATGATCTGGAATTATGCAAGCGACCAAGAATTCATGAGTCAGGAATGTGTTAAAAAAGCATTGTAAGGATATAGAAAATCATCCAGAGGCTGGGCGTGGTGGCTCTCGCCTGTAATCCAGCACTTTGGGAGGTTGAGCTGGGTGGATCATGAGGTCAAGAGATCAAGACTATTCTGGCCAACATGGTTAAACCCTGTCTTTACTAAAAATACAAAAATTAGCTGGGCATGGTGGTGCACACTTGTAGTTCCCAGCTACTCAGGGGGCTGAGGCGGGAGAATCACTTGAATCAGGGAAGTTGGATGCTGCAGTGAGCCAAGATTACGCCACTGCACTCCAGCCTGGGCAAGACAGCAAGACTCTGTCTCAAAAAGAAAAAGAGATAATCATCCAGAATGAGCAGTATAATTAAGAAGAGAGAAAATATGGTCACAGGACCTCATCAGACCTTTGTTGATTTGCTCAGAAGACAGGAAAAAAGAAACTGAAGGAAAGCTGCCACCAACTTTCCCCCCTCCACGGTGCCTAGCTGGGGAAAGGAGATGTAAACAACAGAGCAGGGTTCAGGTAGGGTGACTAGTCCTCACTGGTTCCCAGGGACTGAGGGGTTTTCTGAGACACAGGACTTTCAGTGCTGAAATCAGGGCAGTCCTGGGCAAACCAAGATAGTTGGCCGCCCTGGCTTCAGGCTGGAAGGAAGGCTTCCTGGAACTGAACAATTTGGCCGTGAAAGAGAAAACAACTTATTTACTATTTAATTTGAGTCTGATAGATAAAATTAAAATCTGTAAGTGATGATTTCCCACCCTGAGTGCTCACATGTTTAACCCTTTAATTTCTGGAAGGATTTCAGAATCCCTCTTAGCAAGTAGTGATTTCTGGTAGGACCGTTCAATACCCTCCCCATGGTCTGGAGGGTTTGGAGGGGAAATGTAAGATCAAAAGGAGTGGATATGATACATAAAGGGTATCATAATGACTCAGGACAGGCTGCAGTAGTCTTTCGAGGCTAAAGGACCATCTCTGCAGACAGGCAGGGCCAGGTCCTGGAGGTGTCTATTGAGAACCTTATGGGGATGTTTTCTGTGGCCACACGGGGGAAACTGAAGTGCCAGGGCCTCCCTGTCTACACGCTGCCATTGTAAGCAGTCTGTGCACCTTAACATATGTTGATCTTGCTCTCTGCTGAGCCGCCGTGTGAGCTCTTGCCTCTGTCTGGAATTTACTTTCTGTCCAACCAGTGCACACATGCGCATGTGCGTGCACACACACACACACACACACACTCCAGAGCTCAGCCGAGACATCATTTGTGGTACTTTTCCTGTGGACACCTAAGCTGGCTCTTGAATTTTAGGAGCCTCGTCACAATGTGGTATCATTGCCTTTACTGGCCTGTCTTCCCCCAATCAGTCAGGGCAGCAGTTAAGTATTGTTCGCCTTTAAATCCCACAATATAATCCACTGCTGGGTACAGGGTAAAGGTGCAATAATCCTTTGGATGACAGAGAGGAAATCCTCCTTTTGTTAGATAGTCTTTGCTACATATATAATCACTTTTTCCAAACAACTTTTAGTTCCTGGGTATGAGTCAAATCCATAACATATTATGTTATTTAGATTGAGGATCTTCTTTAACAGAGAGCAAGGAACTAAGAGAAAGATAAGGTACTGAGCACAGTCACTGAATATGACAGGTTCTGGTCTGGTCTATTTTTCTTTTCTTTCTTTCTTCATTTTTTTTTTTTTTAAGAGACAGTCTCTCTCTGTTGCCCTGGCTGGAGTGCAGTGGCATAATCACGGTTTACTACAGCCTTGAACTTCTGGACTCAGGTGCTTCTCCCACCTTGGCCTTCCAAATTGCAGGGATTACAGGCTTGTACCACTGCACCCAGCTATCCCTTTTCTTTTCAAGCAATAATTTTAATTGTTCCTTCCCTTCACCTCCCAGTTTCTGTCCTTAGACTCTCACACCCTCTAGGGCTTGGCTGTAAAAGTTAATGAGGTGGCAGTTGCAAACATTAGCAAGACCCTTTCGGCAGTTTGCCAAAAGCCAGGGAGCCCATCTTGAAAAGAACATCGTCACCCCTGCTGTCATGCCCTGGCTGCCCAGCGTTCTGCGTGAGTGGTAAAGCCCAACTCAGGAACACAAAGCAAAAGAAAGCACAGCACACACAGGAACTTTTGCCACTTTTGTATTTTATTGTGGAACTGAGTTTTGTTTGTTTTGTTTTTTTTTTTTTCCTTTACATCAAATATCCTCAATGGAAGAGGGGATATTGCACACAAATATCATAAAAGCACTACATATTACTTTCACTGGAAACTAATTTTCTACATTAGATATGACTGGATAGGATAGAAGTGATGCAGGATTATAAGACATAATACCATACACAGCTGCAGACTGACACAAACACCATTCAGAACAAGAGAGAGGAGTGTGAAGTGCTTCTCAGCCGGGCTCAAGACCACTTCTTCCCAGTGCTGGGAAGAGGGGCTGCATGCAGTGTAGGAAAAGTGTGTCTCTGAACTGCCACAGGGTGTTCTTGTAAGGGCAGCCCGGTCTCGATGCCACTTCTCCGTGGCTCCCGTTTTGGGGAGCTCCAAACAAGTGCAGAGAAGCTGCTTATTTTTTCCCTTCCTTTTCAGTTTTTGATGCTGCCTTTAAAAATTAACTTCATGAAGTCACAGATTTTTTTTAACAGTAAATAGTTTTAATACCAGGTGAATAACCTAATTGCTTTCAAAGAAATGCTCATCCCTAGGCTGCTTTTGGTATATTGTTCAGTTGGTTAAAAGATAAAAGCTTACAGTTCCTTTCAAATGGAAACAGGATCTTTTCTTCTAAATCCGAAGCACAAAAAAAAAAAAAAAAAAAAAGTTATTATCCTAACTCACAATATCATTACTGAGCAGGAACCTCCTGTGACAGGTGACTAAAGAGAGGCAAGAAAAGCAATTTCAAAATTGTAGAGCAGCTCCTAAGAGCTGAAATTTGGTAACAGAGGGAAAATGAAAGGTGGTAAGATTTCCATTAGCAAATGATTAAATCTTAATTAAATGAGTATTGGAAAGCTCCTAGACTGCGTAAGCTATTGGAGACACTTAAAACATTCATATACACTGGGGAAACCATTCACTATGATATGTAACGTTAAGAAAAAAATTTTTTTGAACTCCATGGAAAATGGTGTTGGGGGCGGGGAAGGGGAAGTTAGTCACTGTATCCAGTCCCACCACAAGACTGAGAAAGCATGCACAGGGCTCGGGGTTTTGAGAAAGGGGACAGAATTGGTTAAAATTGAAAATGGAGGATCATCTCTAACATTTAGTCTCTGTAGAATTTTGTTTAAGAATACTACCAAAAAGGTCATGATCATGAGTGCTATCTCGATGGAATCCCATCACTTAAACAGAGTGTAAATTCCTTCCACTCAAATCTTCAATCTATACAACTGAATTAAGTAATCAGTATGAACAAAGCTCCTAGAAGTCTGTGTCGATCTTTTGCTCTTACCATGAAGGTACATTGTGATGGCTGTAACTAAACTAATCGTGTATTTATGGAACTAGCAAAATTAGGTTAGTCACACAGGCAGGAAAGGTGTCTGGAAGGACAGGAGCAAGCTGTAATGCAAATATTGGTTTTCTTGGTATACTCAGGCTCTGTGGTCATCATTGAGAACAATGGTTGGAGAAAGGTACTGATAGATTTCATAGGAAAAAGAGCCAGCTGACTAGTGACAGTTTTTATATATTTTTCCCATTAAATCCCATAGCAAAAAAAAAAAAAAAAAAGAGCGCGAGAGAGAGAGAGAAAGAAAGGGAGGAGCGTGGATTGGTTGTAACTGAAGACTGGCTATAATTCTCCTAAAATGTTTATAGTTTTTAAAGTAAAATAATATACATGTTAAATACATTTAATTTGGGAAATTGGAAAATAACTTCATCTTCTGTCAAAGAAAAATCAACCAGAGGTCTGGATTTGGCAAGAGGCTAAAAATCTGGTTTTCTTCCCATGCATTATGTAGACCAACTCAATTTAAGAGCTAACCATTAAATAATTATCTTGAGTATCTCAGGTTGTCTTATACAATAGGTTTGAAATAGATGAGTTGATACTCAATGAAATTCATTTGCGTCACAATGACTTCCATCATGTGTTAATTTTTTGTACCCTTAATATGTTATTTTTCAAGGACTTGAAAGAAGTGGGGTAATAAATAAAAGCTGCATTTCTAGAGAAGCCTAACAAAAATAGAATATTAATTTCCTTTAAAAAATTAAACATTTGAAAAATGTAATTCACAGCATTAAGTAGACTGCACAGGTCCTCAGTGAAAGGACCCTGAAGAAGTATTTTTTTAAACCCTCATCGTAGTTAGCAGTGCAAAACACACACTTATCAGACAAAAATAAACTAAAATGTTAATTTTGAAATAAATAACTAACATAGAAAATAAAATGAGGTCATTGTTCTCTACTCCATAGATCTTAGAGTCTGTAGGAAGTGTAACGTGACAGAGCACAGCACAGTTGTCACAGAGAAGTTTGCCGCATCTGAACACTGGGTGCATTGATCTGCAACTTGAACTTGATGTCAGTTTTAATCATGATCTGGCTTCCCAGGTTCACAGTCCAATGATGACAATGATGGAAATTTTCTCTAAACTCTACATGAACCGTAGGAGTTGAGAATTCACTTGTTTTCAATGTATTCTTTCTTTTATTTTATTTTTTTCCAGAAAAGAAAATCCCAAAGCAAATTTGTGCTAGCTTTGAACTTGGCTCTTTTACCTCATGGTTGAAGATCTTGAAAGAAGTATGTAGGATACCACTGGGTGATGTACTTGTCAAGGCCCTGAAAAGTAGCCTACCATGCCATTCTCCCCACTCTCAAGAAGCACATATTCAGATTTTTATGTTATGGGAATCAAGGGGTGGGAGGTATCAATATTCCTGGTAGTTATGGGTTTTTAATAAATATCATTACTGCAATATCAGACTTCAATCTTGCCAAAACTTCAAAAAACATTATTCAATTTTTGTCTTACAAAACACTTAAAAAGAAAAAAAAAGACTATCACTTGAGAATTTTCTTTGCAATTTCCTGTAAATGAAAACATTTGTTAAAAAGTTCATCTATGAAAAGTTCTCACATATCTTAAAAAAAAATTCTTCTGTACACTTGTTCCCATAATTATCTTGAAATTAATGGAAAATTTAAAAAGCCAATGTAAGACAAAGGAAGGTAAATACTGTACACTTGCTGAGAACCTCTTCCACCGTAAGATTCACTGTTTTCCCAGTTCTGATCATAGAAGCCATTTCAGTCTTGAACTTGCAGTAGTAAAGAAGCTGTGAAAGGCACAACCTGTTTGAGAGGCCACAGGTGCACGGAAGTGGGATTCAACACGCATGACTCAGCATCAAACTGTTGGACCAATCAGATCAGCTTCTAGTACCCCCACACACGCTCACCCACGTGCTCCTTTAAGTATCTATAATCCTATATGGATGTTTTATAAACTTGCTGTCTCACGTTAAAAAATAAGTGCATCAAGTATCTTTGTACATTCAAGTCACTTCCTAAGGCAAATTGTCTACCGTATGTACTCCCAACTGCTTTGGTATTTGCTTCAGTTAATTGGGGTGGACTTGGGTGTTGCTGCATGCAGGTGAATCGACTCAGAGTGGACTATGTGGGTGGACAAATGCTGGGAGCATGCCTTAGATCAATCTACTTGTGTGTTTAGAGTCTGAGAGTTCTGAATGGGGCCCAAACCACTTGCATGGCCAGTCTATACTCACTACATCATGTCAGTGTGCAGGCTTCAAACTGAAGGAGCCTAATTAAGATGTGAAAGTATCACATGCCCTCATAACAAATTTTCTTCTTTTTACTTTCTTCTAGACAACTTGTTTTAGAAAATTAAGACTCTTTTTGATGACTCAGACTGACAAAAAACGGAAAACTTTGCCTATGTAGACTGAAGAATGCCTACTGCCTGAGAAAATGCAGACCTAATTGTTGGTTATTTTCTCCTCCTTACCCCACCCTGCTCTCTCTTTTTCTCTCTGGGTATCTCACCAGAACTCTCTGTCATTACATCTCCTTCTCTTGCATTCCTTTTCTTTCTCATTCTTTCTCTCTCTCCCCTGCGTTCTCTTTGTGCTCTCACTCTCTCTCACTCTCTCCTGCGCGCTCTCTCTCTCTCTAAGACAAATGCCTCTACCTAGCAGAAGTCAGTTGGGTTGGCTAGTGCATGGTTTCCAAATGTTCAGCAGAGATGAACTGGGGTAGGTAATTTCGCAGGAACTTGAACCCTATTGTGGGAATACTGTTACTTCCCTTAGCAATCAGCAAAAACTGAGAAATTTAGTGACTTGCATCACCATGACACAGTATAGCATTTGGCAGGTAATTGTTCAGCGACTTAACTAGATGAATTGACTTTTTAGAAAAGGTGATTTCAAATTGAAGAATTTCTGGAAACAAAGTTCAGATCCTGTGGTGTGGCTGGCCTTGGTTTTTACAGTTCAATCTTGCATGCAGGGAAGGATTCATCTTGCATAACCACTGTGCTGCTGCTTGCTAAAACCATGATGTTGAGGTCTTGCTGTTTCTCATGGGTCTCCTGGTACCATTCCCTCATCACTTCTGAGTCATGAGTTGGTATCAGTGTCACCTGTGGGTAGAGAAGAAAATAGCTATTTAAGGGCAGAAACAGAAACCATATGAAAAAAATTGAATAGCAACGCATTAGATCACTGGAAGAAGGGAAATGAGAGAAAAATTTTCTGTCTTCCTCAGGAAATGCAAAGGACTTTTCAACATATATTTTCCAGGAGCCAGATAAAGCTGCAAAGAAAAGCTATTGTTTCTAAGGGAAGTTGAAGGCTAGAACGAAAAGCAACTAATCACTTGTCAATTAGTTCATCTAGATCCGCTGTCAGTTTCTCAGTTCTTTACTGTTCAGAAAACTGCTTCTGTTAGGGTACAATTTCTTGTATTTCCTTTAACACAACTGGTAAGTTTTGCATAAAAGGTACTGCATATTTCATCCAAAGAGTTTTATCAAGCACTTTAAAGCCCTCAAAAGCCCACTCATTGTGTGTAACATTTTGTCCTGAGAATAAAGATATGCACCTTTACTTTATGTGTGTGGCTGGGGATAGAGGTATGGGGTGGGTAGGGAATATCCTGAAGAGTACAAATTCCATCTAGTATTCAGTAAGAAGCCACTGGGTGGGTGCCTCTCATTAGATTTCATGTGATTAAATAACAAGTAATTCTATATAATAACAAGCACAGTTTACTAGGTAATTCTGTACAGAACCACAAATAAAACTTAATAAGCAAAGATCACAGCTGAATTAATAATGACTAGTTCTAAGAATCATTTAAGCCCAGGAGTTCGAGACCAGTCTGGCCAACATAGTGAGACCTTGTCTCTAAATGAATAAGGGATGGTCTGTGGTCAGGCACAATGTCTTGGAGTTGGGAGTGTCCTGTAAGGGACTCTATTCAGCAATGCTCCTACTGTGGAATTTCACATGGACAGCTTGTTTTCTAAATGGCCATATTCCTAGCTGCAGTCTACTCATAAAACACAAAGGAAGAAAGGCAATTCCTCAGCGGCTCTCATATGGAAATATGACTGCTTTGATTCACACACACAATACTCTCGGCACACTGGAGGGACAATTAATCTTGGGCCCACTTTGCGAATAAACGATTTCTGCTTTAGTTAAGGTGGCTTTTCTCCAAAGCTATGATTGGTGGTGGTGCCAAGAATATTATTTCAGACTACCTACTGTGTGTTAAACTGACTTTGTTCTCAGGATATTTCACATGTGGCAGACAGAGGAGACACCTCCTGTGGATCCACAACCATCTACATGAGGTGCCTCTTTAAACAAGGTTCTGTCCCGTTGTCTCTGGACACAGCTCGATCTGTGGTGCAGACACTGTTGAGGAGCTCTCACCTGCATGTTGCTGCCCCACTGAGCCTTTCCTTCCAACAAGGCATCCAGGACAGCCCGGCTGGGCTCCTCAGCAGCAGGGTCATTCCCACTCACCACGTAGTAGGACGACCGCACTCTCTTGAAAAATTCCACATCAACGTTCTTACTGTTGCTGTGGTTAGGAATGTAGCACAGGTCCAAATACACAGGGAGGCCCGGAGGCACTGCGGAGGACTTGGTCGTCTTGGTGGTTCCTGGTCCTTGGATAAATACACAAAGACAAAGCAAGGTCATAGCAAGGCGAAGAGACCATACATCCGGCACACCTTCCCTTCTCTATCATACCTTTCCTATTCAATCACAAGCAGGTCCTCTGGGACCTGCAAAGAGGTGACAGCATTTCCATCTTCCTGGTAATCTCCCAAGGGCATTTATACTAGCAATGTGACAAAACGTAACAAGGTTGTTTACCATCTCAATAGCAAAAATGAAGAATGGGATGGTTTCCCTTTGTGGACAACCACCATTAGGAAGCAAGAAGAATCTGAAGGCCTTTCCCAAGAAGGCACTAGATGTAATGGCCCTCCTAAAGAAGCTGCTAATGTGCTTTTTTATTTGATAAGTGATCTAAGAAGTAGATTTTAACAGTCAAAAGAAAACTTCTGGATTTGGCAAAACATAGCTAAGTGATCTTAGTAATCCACTTTAGGGTCTTGTTTGATAGCAATTTTGTCCACAGCTGGATATTATGCCCTAACATTCTACCTAGTAAATAGTTTTGATCTTAACCCCATATAATTTCCAAGGCCTTCAGCACCTCAATCTCATTGGTACACTGAGGAAACACTGTATTCTCTCTCCTTAGCACAGTATTCTGAAAAGTGATATTTCTTTCCTTAGACAAGGCTGGATGCCAAACTTGGGCAAAGGAAGGTTCAGAAAGACTAGGCTTTCTCTAACTAATCAGGACATATCAGACTGCAACCAAAACCCTCAGTCAAATCACAGAGGCCTGGGAAAACTTGTTCCAGTTGGGAAGTTTAAAGCTTTTGAAACATTAATAGAACTGGCATTTTGAGGCAGTGGTTCTTCAGCCTGACCACATAATTAGAATCACCTCGGATTCTAATTAGAATCACCTCGGATGCTTAATACTGACACCCAGGCCTCATTCTCCAGAATCTGACGACTTAAGGGAGCTTGGGTTAGGGCCTGGCACCGCTGTCTTTAAAAACCACCCCAGGCAATTCCAATATGCATCTAGTTTCATTGCTGTAAAGCCAATTAAAACACCAGTTAGATTCTATATGCTTAATCCTCTTTCTCCATAGGATATTTAAAGACTAGCATCCCAGATTCCAAAACACCAGCTAATTCTATCAACTGTCCAGTTTTATTTTTAGAGGGGTAAGGAAGTGGTGAGAATCAGCCAAAGTAATAATTGGATAAACTGATTCATTCTATAAATAGATCAATAGGTTATTTTAATGAATCTGAGCTGAAAGCCCTCAAGATATCCAATGGCGGCCTCCTAAAGAATTCTGACCTGTAGAAGTTTGTGAGTTACAGTTCTTCCAGGAATTAAACATGTCTGCAATGTCCCCCGTACTCTAAATCATTCCCATTAACACCAAATGAATATTGCTCATAGAAGCACAAGCTTACAAAACTGCTCAAAGTTGGCCCCAGTTTGTTTTAAAAGTCAATTAGTACTGCAACTTTGCCTTTTTAGAAATCTAAAAAGGAATCTCCAAAATAAATGAAAATTAGCTTATTTTCACTTATTACTTTGCCTTTAAATTATCCCTTTAAGCGTCCAAAAAAAGTTTTTTTAAAAATCAGGCCGGGCGCGGTGGCTCAAGCCTGTAATCCCAGCACTTTGGGAGGCCGAGGCGGCTGGATCACGAGGTCAAGAGATCGAGACCATCCTGGTCAACATGGTGAAACCCTGTCTCTACTAAAAATACAAAAAATTAGCTGGGCATGGTGGCGCGTGCCTGTAATCCCAGCTACTCGGGAGACTGAGGCAGGAGAATTGCCTGAACCCAGGAGACGGAGGTTGCGGTGAGCCGAGATCGTGCCATTGCACTCCAGCCTGGGTAACAAAAGCGAAAATCCCTCTCTAAAAAAAAAAAAAAAAAAAAAAATCAGTTGTGTGGGCTAGGGTGTATATGTTCTGGCAAATTTGGGAGCAAATTTCGGTTGGTTTTATCTGTTTAAATGGATTTCATGTTTTCTCCTAAGTGCAGTTCCATTGTCAACTCTTTCAGATGAGGGTTAATTATCTGGTGGTTTTTTATTCATTTTAAACATGAAAAAATTCCGGTTTTTTTCTTAATGCATGTAAAAAGGCCAAATGTGCTGAGAACCGAGTCTTAAAATTGATACTCCATGTTGTTTAAAGTAAAAATTTGCAGTTGTAACAAATGTATCCTAAAGTGTGCTGAATTGGAGAGCTGCAAAGACTACTCTCAGATTTTCTCTAATAAATCAGGGCAATGTTATTTAAATTATGTTGTGCCTTACATGTTTGGGTCCGTTTATATTACTTTGTGAAGTGTAATCTAAAATCTCTGAACAATTATCTAAAGCAAATAATGTCTGAATGCCAATCCTTGTGATTGATGTGAAGCAACAAAATGAAGCAATCCTGCCAGAGACCAGTTACATCAAAAGTCCAGGTCACTGCTGAGAACCTGACAAATCTGGGAATCATGATCAAAACATGATCAAAAATCAGGGATATCTGCTCTTGCCAAGTGGAATTTCATTTGCTTGTTTATTTATTTTATTTATTTATTTGCTTACTTACTTTTGAGAGACAGGGTCTTGCTCTGTCACCCAGGCTTGGAGTGCAGTAATACATACAATTATGGCTCACCACAGCCTTGACCTCTTGGGCTGAAGTGATCCTCCTGCCTCAGCCTCCCAAGTAGCTAATACTATAAGCATGTGCCACCTCACCCAGCTGATTAAAAAACTTTTTTTTTTTTTTTGTAGAGACGAGGTCTTGCTATGTTGCACAGCCTGTCTCAACCTCCTGGGCTGAAGCTAATCTCCCACCTCAACCCAAAGTGCTGAAATTACAGGCATGAGGCAATGCACCCAGCCTCCAAGTGGAATTTTAATCTGAAATAGCATTGGGTCTCTACTAATGAGGCCACGGGGTAAGAGAAAGGTAAGAAAAGAGCCGTCAATGTTTTTCTCTCAATTTTCACTGGGTACTCACTGGTCAACTGAAATTATAGTATTTTTTGGTTGACAAGAAAATGGAACACTGCCTTTAGTGAGGATTTATCTCCAACTTGGTGATGTTTTAAATGAAAATGTTAAAATTTTTAATTTTAAAATTTAATTTTTTTAAAAAAGGACTCTAAATCTTGGGTCTAGATTGGTCATTCCATTCTTGGTGTGAAATCTCTGGTTCTCCTTAGGCCTTTGGGAGCTCCTAGCCTGTGTTACCCTGCTGGATGCTGGGGCCAGCATGGCTGAAACCAGTCTTCCAGAAGCACTTGAAAGACACATCCTTGATTCTGAAGATTTAGAACAGAGCTGCAAGTTGCTGTGTTCCAAAATGGCACAAAATCAGGAATCCCATGTGATTAATCACAGCTGCTATGAGCCATACACTGAGGTATTTCCAAGCCTTAAGGCCACACTGGACTGAGATATATACCTTTGGGCAGAGAAGAAGAGTAAAGGGAAGGTAAAGCATCAATTGTGCTCCCTTATCTTCCCAGTACTAAGCCAAACAGGGTAATATAAAGTCTGCAAATGCAAGTAGGATGGTTGTGGCATATGTCAGTGCCCAGCCTTCTCAACCTACCTGCAGTGGCGGTCTTCGCCGACTTGGATGCAGAGGCATTGGCGGCATTCTTGGTCTCCTTGTCTTTCTCTTCCCCGCGTGCAGCTTTGACCTCAGGAGTGGTGGTAGGTTTTGCTGCCTTTTCCACAGATTCTTTCTTCTTAGGAGAAGCCACCCTGGACACCTTATCTGAGGATTCTTTTAAGCCCCCTGGTTTTGGTGAAGCTGCCAAGGGCTTAGACTTCCCATCACTCTTTTTGACAGGTGAAGATGACTTGGTCTTTGTACCTGGCTTTTTGGTTTTGGTCTTCTCTTTCAGATCTTTCTTTAGAGCTTTGCCCAGGTTCTGCTCAATGGCCAAGGCCTCTGGGTCTACCATGGACACATCAGGGTGGCGTGGCGAAGGGCTGCGGTCTTGCACGGGTGCTGGAGGTGGGTCCATGTGTTTGTACGTGACAGTTTTGTCTGTGGGAATGGTTTCTGACTCATCTTCAGAGTCGATGTTGGCATCAGCCGTGATGGAGGGGCACTCTTCAGTCTCCGGGGGAACATCAGAGTCTGTCTGGGATGGGGCCGACTCGCTGACTGAGGTGGGAGGGGTTTCATCACACTGTCGGCCCTGTTGCTTTCCTCCTGGAGGTGGTGGGGCTCCCCCTGATTGAGTGAGGGGCTTTTCAGATTCTTCAGTGGGCTCTTCACTGGCAAACCACTCAAGAGGATTGGGATTAATGAAGGAAGGTGAAAGCTCTGTCTTAGGGTGCTTATATTCACAGGAGGACACGAGGCATAAATCGACATCCTGGCGGGCTTCTGACGGGGACTTCTTTTCCGCACTGTAGCATAGGTCTGAAGTCTCGTAGGAATACGTGGACGCCTGAGGGGTTCCAGTGATTTTCTCTGTAGTCTCGTAGCAGTATGTGGAAGCATCGGGGATTCGTGTCGTCTTTGTAGATGTCTCATAGGAGTAACTTTCAGACTCAGGGTAACTGGTAATTTTCTCAGTGGTCTCATAAGAGTAGCTGGGGTCCCCGAGTGTGTGGCCACCATCCTCAGAGTCATCATAGCCATTGCTGATGTCATCCAGAAGCCTTCTAGACCTCTCAGTCTTTTCATAGCTGTAACCACTCATTTCGGGGGGGCTGATGGTCTTTTCACTTATCTCATATGAATATCCACCCTCTTCAGGGGTCCGTGTGGTCTTCTCAATAATTTCATAGGAATAGTCACCATCTTCAGGGGTCTTGGTGGTTTTCCCAATGGTCTCATAGGAGTAGCCACTGTCACTTGGGGACTTTGTGGTTCTCTCTGTCTTCTCATAGTAATAGCCGCCCACATCTGAGGTCCGGGTGGTCTTCTCATAAGACTCATAGTCGTAATCTTCTTCATCTGAGGACCTGGTTGTTTTCTCAGGCTTTTGATAGGCATAGCTAAAGTCACCAGGTGTCTTCCCTCCACTGTCCTCCATGCCAGGTGTGGCCAAATCTCTATTCAAGGCTAGATGGTGTTGCATTGTATCGAATAACACTGAGGCACGGAAGCCATAGGGCTCTGCGGATGCTGCATCTATTGGTGGAGAAGAGGAAGTGTGGCAAGCTGCTGTTTTCTCTTTGACTGCAGAGGTAGAATCTGAAAAAGTAGGTGAATATAAAGGAGAGGACTCTCGTGGGGTGAGTGGAGAGATATCAGATTTTGGAGAAAGCTTCTCTCCTTCCAGACTTCGCACTTTTTCAGAGGTGAGTGAGGCATATAAGGACATATCTCTGGGAGGAGCAACATCAGATAGAGTATCTTCTTGGAGAGGAGAAGCGATCTGAGACGGGGTATGAGCAGAAGAGGTGGATGGGGAGGCCTCTACCTGAGATACTGAGATGAGCTCAGAAAGATCATTATCTTGGGTGTAGGACGGTTCCTCCATAGGCGGTATCTTATGTGATAAACTGGAGTCCTGCATGTCAGAAGGACTGTAGTCCACTTCAGTTGGCCCATTTTCAGTGATGTGAAGCACACCTGCACCCACTGTAGGGTGATCTGGAGACTGTCGACTGAAGTCCATAGCAAGGGAGTGCTCAGGAGATTCTTGACCAAATTCAATAGACATTGAGGACTGTTCAGATCTGTGATCTTGAACTGGTGTCCTGGACTTTGCAGTTTTAGGGGAGAAGTCTGGTGGAGAAATCGACATCGGTCTTGGGCATTCTTCTTTAGATGGAGACATTTCTGTTTCCTGGAATGTGGTAGGTGTTTGCACAACAGACACAGAAAGGGAATCATCCACTTCTGTGGAATGTGGAGAGCCAACCTCAGCATGCAGAGAAGGAGACACATCATCTGTTGTTGGCTCTGGAAATGAGCTCGTAGCCACTGAGGCTGTGGACACTGAGGCCACACCTTCCATATGAGAGTATGTATCTTCTGCTACTCCCTCATCAACAGGAGTAGCTGACTTGTCCGAGACAGTCCCTTCGGAAATGGACATCTTAGTGTCTTCTTTAAGAGATCCAAACTGACTGACATCTATTTGTGTTGGAGAAACCTCTCCTAATTTCCTTTCATCCAGAGCTAGTGCTGGTTGAGCACTCATGGCCTCACCGTCATCAATTTTCTTTTCTTGGCCAAAGTCTTCCTTTATTGGTACAAAGTCTGTGCCTTTCCCTTCCTGTTTGTCTTGGTAAAGACTAGTAGAAGTCATTTCAGAAACTGGACTTATTTGGTCTGGAGAGCCTTGTTTTCCACTCTTTTCTTCAAAGGGGCTTTCAGCACCTCTACCAGAAGCCTTGCCATCAGCACTTAGAAAACTTTCATAGGCAGACTCAGATCCAATGAGGGGTGGGCTGCGTAAAGGAGACAAAACTTTTTCAATAGGAGACTCTGAGTCAGGCACGGGCTCATCCATGGGGCTTACGGAAGCCCTTTCATTCTCATCTTTGGCATCACTGAATTCAAAACTCACTGGAACTGCTGGTGGTTTTTCAATGACTTCTGTAGGGAGGTGACTGGATTTCTCCTCTGTGGGAGATTGATAGTAAGGTGTGTGACCAGCACTGCCAGTCACAGACTGAGATGGTGACACCACTTCCAGAGTCTTGTCCTCAGGACTGGCACAATGTTCTTCAACTACTTCTTGGGTCACCTCAGGAGACACCGGGGCTACTTCTGCCTCTGCAGAGACTTTAATCTCATTGGGCGTCAGAGAGAAGTTCACACTACGTTCACCCAGGGGGGTCTTTTCTATGGGTGATGGTGGAGACGGACTCAGGGATGGGCTCTTTGATGGGCTGAGCTTTTCACCTGAAACTGCTGAGATGGCATCTTTGATGTCCAGTGTAGGGCTGGCTTTCACTTCAGGGCAGTAAGCATCACGGAGAGCCGATCTGCTGAATTTGTCTTCCTCCATGGAAGAGGGTGGTGATATGGTAGAGGCTGAAGCATTGTAATCCTTACCATCAGTGGCATCTGTTTTTGATCCTTCAGAAAATCCATTGAGCGGTGTAACAGCAGCAGGTTTGGAGTATTCCTGAGAATACAATGAAGACTCATATTTGGTGATATTTACAAATTCCTGAGATGGGGACTCAGTCTCTTCATTGTTGGTCTCATCACTCATCACGTCTCGAGGGGTAGACATCTCATCCATGGGGGTGGGCTCACTGGATATCTCAATAGTAGACTGAGTGTAGCCAGAGGTGGCAGTGAATTCCTCAGGCTGGTCTTCTCGATTCTCCTCGTCAGAAGCGGTAGCCTCGCTCTCTGAGCCTCCAGGTAAAGTCTCATCGTGAATTGAAGATGCAGGTTCTCGGCCAGGAGACTGGGCTCCTGGTTGCTTGGTTGGTGTGGTGAGGAATCCATACTGCTCCTCGGCACCGCCAGCCTCTGCAGCCTTGTCGACCACAGCCATCACGTAGTCTTCAGCTTCTATTTTTTCTGGCTCATATTCCTCTTCTCTGGCATCTTCAGCTTTGTCCTCCTCATCAGCCTCCTCCTCAGATTGTTCAGCCTCTCCTTTCTCAATGGCCTCATCCATGTCTTCTTCGGCTCGGTCATCCCCACTGGCCACAGATTCCCTCTTCTCCCTTATGTATGCATCAGCCTCCGCCTTGGCACTTTCCTCATCCTCGGTGGGGCTGTGCTTGGAGGTGCTCACACACACATGTTCCTCCCCGTCCTCTTCTGGCTCCTCAGCCTCCTCAGTTTCTGCCTTCTCTTCATAGTCTCCAGTCTCTGAGGATTCTTCAAAACCAGCTCCTTCATCTTCAAATTTTTCAATGTCGTCTACTCCCTGCTTCTCGACAGGCTCCAGCTCCTCAGGTGTCTGTTCACATTCGCCCTCCCCTTCGGTGGTGGTGATTCCCTCATCTGGGGACTCGGCAGAACCTTTGGTGACTTCTGTCTCCTTCTGGATGATGTACGCTTCGACGGGCTCGGTTTCCTTCAGTTTCTCTTCATCTTCAATTAGCTCCAGCTGAGGCTTGATGTCCTTTGTTACATCGACCTCTTCAGCCTTTAACTCTTCAAAGTCCTTGGTTAGATCCTCAGGAGATGACATTAGGGACCTCTCGGCTTCAAGTTCTTTGGCAGGGCCAGTAGCCGCGATTCCAGCTGCCGCAGCTGCTGTGGTGGCTCCAGTGGCGACAGCCGCGGCGACAGCCTCTGCGGCCTTGCCTTCCTTCTTAATGACTTTTATTTTCCCCTTCTCCTTTGGCTTCCCGGCGGCAACAGAATCTTTCTTGACGGACTCTTCCTTCTTGGGTACTTTTGGTTTTAAAGCAGCTGGTTTTTTTGCTTCAGACAGAGGAGTCGATGATTTCTTTGAGTCTTTAGGGAGCTTCTTAATTTCCTTTTTGGGTTCCTTTTCTTCCTTTTTCACATCCTTCTTCTCTTCCTTTTTAACTTCCTTCTTGGCTTCCTTCGGCGGTGTTTCTTTCTTAACCTCTTTCTTGGGTTCTTTTTTCTCTTCTTTTTTGATTTCTTTTTTGACTTCTTTTTTCACCTCTTCCTTTTTTGGTTTTTCCTCTTTCTTGATAGGTGTTTTGTCCTCCTTTTTAGCCACTTCTTTCTTTGGCTTTTCCTTCTCCTCTTTCTTGTCTTCAGGCTTTACCTTTGTTTCCTTTTTCACCGTCTTCTCCTTCGCGGCTTTGGGTTTGACATCTGTGGCTTGCTTCTCAGCCACCTCGGCTTTCACTGGAGATGGTTCTTCTTTGCTGGGAACCTCCTTTTCAGTCACTGAAGGTTTGGTCTCTGTTTTTACCGGCTTGTCTTTTTTCACTGTTACCTTTTCTTTGCTTTCAACTTTGGGTGGCTTTTCCACGTGATTCACTTTTGTGACCTCGGGGGGTTCTTCTTTCGACTCCTTGCGCACGGTTTTGCTCGGAAGTGGTTTTGTGGCTGGCTTCAGACTTTCTCGGCTGTCGGCCCTCTGTTTCAGTTTCGTTTGTTTCACCACAGGAGTGGGCACCTGGCCAGTGAGATCCTTTTGGGTGGCCAGTGGCTGCTTCAGAAAGTCTAGATGTTTGAGCTTTTCCAGTCCTTCCAGGATGTTGTATTGGGTGCTGTTTCCAGGAAACAGGACTCGGATGATTTTCTCCGCAGGGTTTGCTGGATGCCACACAATCAAAGATGAGACTGAAGTTAAGTAGGAAATAGGGAGATCTACTTCTTGACCATTAGGCAGGATGAATTCAGCCTTGTCTTTGTTGGTGCCAGTCCACTGCTGCATAAAATACTGCATTTCCTTGCTGCTCTTAACTGGATTAAGCACATACATCTCAAGTTTACCCACTCCCATTTTTTGGAAAAGAATTACAGGATCAATAGTATTGCCTACACTTCTAAACAAAGGTTCCGGTTTCATGGACAATTTGTTTAGGTACTGGAGAGTGAAGCAGGCTTCTTCTATGCTTCTCTTCATCTTGATGTTTGGCTCTGGATTTTTGAGATTTTCAGGTACATTGAGAAATACAACTCCTAAGTCAGGGGAGATGAGGTTTTTCATCCAGTCACTATTTGTGGTGGAGCCCTGTGACTGTTCTTCCTCGAGCTCTGCGATTTTCCTCTGTAGCATGCTGTTTATTCCAGGCAAATTGTCATCCCCAATGTGGGTGAGCAGGATGGAGTCCACTCGGTCTAAGTGTCGGATGAGCTTCCAGAAGCAGGATTTTCTCTCTGATCCACCGTTGATGAGCATATTGAAACCATTCACTGCAAACAAGGCAGAATCGCCCCTCCCTCCTGGAAAAATATAACAGCAGGGCTTGGAGAGCTTTAGAAATCCACCCGATGTGGGAGGTTCCAGGATGTCAAAGGGAGATGGGACTTCTACTGATTCTGAGAGATACTCGGTAAACTCAGAAAGTCCTTCCATTTCTGGCAAGATAGAAGCTGAATTTAGTTTAATATTGATGAAATCTTGGAGATTGTGTCTGTCAAGATTGGAGTTCTTCCAGTCCCCTTCTTCAGGACAGAACAGAGTTAAGCTGGCTTTGTTGGCAGGATGGGTGGTGCTTAGTAACTCCCCGATCTGGGTTTAAAAAAAAAAAGAAAGAAAGAAGGAAAAGGTATAAGTGATTATCATCACTGATCCGTCATCTCCAGCCTTAACTACGTGTTATGGGATCACAAGATGCACATAGAACCGGTTTCAGACATGCACTCGTGTAGCAATGCTGGTTGCTTAAATGCTGAAATACTTCCCTACTGGAAGGTGAACAGTCTTCGTCCTGAGCCCAGCTACTACTGGTTTCTACCTTAACCATCACCCACTCCCCCCGGTACCTCCCCCACAACCTCTCCACCATGCATTCCTGCCCAGCAGGGGAACGCCAGAACTCTGCTCCAGTTCTAAGACCAGTGACCACCTGGGCAATTGAGGATTGCGCTGCAGTGGTTATGAAACACTTAGAATATGACCCCTAGAGACTTGCCGTGCAAAGATGCCCTTTAAAAAAACATTAAACTATCACAAGCTGTCTGAGTTATTTCACCACTAAAAAAAATGTTTTCTTTTATTCCACTACACTTGGCAAAAAAGGCCTGATTGACACATTAAAGAAATTCAGATAAACAGGGCACTCGTTGTGGCATCCTTTTAGAATTTGGTATGTAAAAAAGAAAAAAGCATGGTGGGTTTTCTCCCATAGGAGACAAGAAGTTATGGATTGCCTAGTACTACAAAAAATTACTGGCTTCTGGCATCAGTACACACTGATTAAAACATGAGTGGTTCATCCAGCAGATTCTCTGCAAATACAAATGCTTCTTCATTAAAGCCATGACATGAAAGTGGTTGGGTAATTATAAAAGCCAGTGGCCAAATTCGTTCCTCATCTGCTCATGTTTAACTCCATGGCGAGCCACTTTGTTCTCTTACTGCTCCCCTTCTTTTCAGGGCAAGTTAGGTGTGAGCAGCTAAGATCAAACATGGCTGAAATGTTTTTCAACACGTTGTTTAGTACTTCCCAAGGATGCAAACATAGAAAAGCAAAGCAGGACCAAAACAGAAATTGTGGTTTAATAAAAACACTACTTTCTCTCTCATTGCATAGTATGGCCATATGTTTCATGGTCTTAGCCTAGCAAATTAGTGATGGAGAATTATGCCATCAACTCCAGTCTTCTTTCTGTCTCAGTAAAGCTCAGAAATCAGCTCAGAGTTTCAACTGAAAAGGGCTCTGTGTCCCGGATGACAAATGATCAAGGGGCAAAGCCAAGATATCATTTGGTCCAGGCATCCTTAAGCCAGTAGGTCTGAACTCTGACCTTCTAGTGTTCCTTTCCTCCGTTTCATATAACCTCCTGACTGTCAGCATTCTGAGGCTACTATTATGTATGCGTGTAAGGGTAATTTATAGAATCTGAATTTTCCTACATTTGACTGCAATATTGCAATGTATCAGTCCAAAGGATAACATTTTATGTGAAGGGTCGCAAAATAACAAAATAATAAAACTTTGTTGTTTTTCTGTGACTTAACTTCACCTTTTTCTATAAAAAAAAAGTAAGAATCAATCAACTCCTGTTTTGGGAGCTAAGAAAAATGAAAAGGCAAATGGTAACCATCTTTGCGTGGAGGGGACAGGCAACTCTGCTCAAATGATTTGCTGGCCAAAGCAAACATAGTGTACCAAATATGGTTTCTTGTACAATAATTAGCAGAGACTCTCATCATGATCATTACAGCACAATTAAAAGTCTCTAGATCCCAATTTTCACACAGAGCACATGCAAGCTATTTACCTTTTAGACTATATTTTAGGGGGGAAATCCAGGATAACTGCTGAATCTTTAATAGTGAAACTTAAAAAATTAAGTTTAGTTCATTTTAATTTTTGAAATTCCACCCTAGCTGAGAGGTGTGGCAGCCAAGGGTACAATCCAGCTGTAAGGGACATTCAATCACTAGCTCTTTTCATGTAAAGTGTGTAATCACCAGGTTGAAACAGAAGGTAGAAAGACTTAAGGAATGTCTCTCTCCTTTCCATCTTTTCACCTCTATTCAGAGACTTTCTGTGAAATGCAGGAAATGACCCAAAAACCAAACAAGGTTGCACAGAATTCTGAGAAGTCAGAGGTCATGAAAGATGGCCAAGAGACACTGGTGAATGAACAACCCTGATGTAGAAGGGAAAGCAGAAAAGAAAGTCAGCATTGCTCATACAGGTTTCTTCCCAGAGAAGGAAAATCTGGTCCCTCTGGAGAAACAGCTGCACACTCTGAATGGTAAGATAAGAATGCTGAGTCAGAGCTGGCCAGAGCCCTCAGTCACAAAACAGACAGATGGAATTGGGCAGAGGACGGAGGAGGAAGAACAACTCCTACATTCTTGGAACTACACAACAGAAGGAAGCCCGCGTTTTCCCCCACAGCCTCTTTCCAGACCTATGGGCCAACAGGCACAGTAGAGAGCGCCTCACCAGCAAAGACGGGGTCTTAAGAGTGACCAGCCCACGGCAGCACCCAATCAAGCTTATTCAATGAATAGATGAGAAGCATAAGGAGGATCCAACAATGTTAGCAGTGGCAAGGAAACTTGTGACTAGTTCTTAGACTTGGAAACTAAGGCATCTTCTGAACAAATTGAGAAATCATCATCATAGTAAACAGTAACTATTATAACCCACTACTCTAAACATTTCTGATAGCAGGAAATATATCTTCTGCATGTTCGTATCTTAGTTATCTTTGTTTCCTTAATATAGCATCAGGATCAGTAGATATTTGTTGATCTGTGTGCCAAACTTGGCTAGTTCAACACATGTTGTCTTCCTGGAGTGGGTACTTCAGATGTAACCACACTGAGTGCTACCTTGGTTCTTACAAAGTTGGATGACAGAGGCAACCAGGAGAAATACTGCTTTGGGACAAAGATGATGTTTTTTGTTAATTACTTTTTCTGATTAAATGCAGGCATACCGGAAGAGGAAGGAAGATATAAGAAATAAATTGTTTTACTGCAGATGATATTAATGAAACAAGATTTGAATTTCTAAACCATGGCCCACTAACTACATTTCCTTTTTGATTAGGTTACTTGCTTGGCAGATGAGGAAATACAGTAGAGTGTATCTCTGGGCTTTAGCAAGACATTTAATAGGATCCCTGAACAGTGTGATAGCAGAATTAGGTGGATTTCCAGCCAGCCATATAAATAGTGCTGCTTAATGTCAAGCTGGAGGGAGGTCTATGATGGGCTGCCTCAAGTTTCATTTTCTGTCCTGTATTCACTTGGATCAAAATGGCGAAGTCCTGCATATCATATCTGTGGGTGGCATGGGAGACATAGCAAAATGTGGGATGTCAGATTTAAGGTATTTATAAAAGCTCTTAACATTGGGATGATGGTGGCTAAGTCAACTCTAACGGGATGGCATTCTAAAGGGATAAATGTAAGGTTCAATAAACCAGCAGGGTAAACTATAGGATTGGGAGATGTGGCTTAACAATAATATCCATGGAAAAGACTCAGGGATTTTAGTTGACAGTCAGATGGATTTATCATGAAGCCAAAGAAGCTTAAACTTCAAGGTACCTCATTGGCATGGCCCTGTACTTAATTGTGTAATAATAATTCTTTTCTTTTTCTTAAAAAAGCATCTTAAATAATGTAAATTGCAGAGCCCCTCCAAGCCTGCATCTTTTCCCCATTAACATTTAATGGTGTATGGTGATGGTCAAAAGTCACTTTTAGACTTCTTTAGTAGAAGATTGTATTGAAAACTATAGACGTCATTGATTCTCGCAATCCGAATCTGGTCAAATGACTACTAATATAGGGTGTCCAGTTTGAGTCATGACATTTTAGAGAAATTAGACCAAAAACAAACAAGCAAAAACCTGAAACAAGTCTCCCTTACTGGCTCCTTCCTCTTGGCCTTATGACCTCTAAACACTGGACCTGGACACTTTCTCTTCCATTAATATGTTCCTTACTCTAGGTCACATCACATATCTTCTTGGCTTTATATACCTCTAATATGCTAATGGTTCCAAATTATTATCTCCAGCCCAACTCTGAGTTCACTAAGCTCTGTTATCATAAATCCAACTGCCTGATTTCATAGCACTAAAACATGACCAGAACTAAACTCCTGAATTCCCCCCCATGCCCCTCCCATCTCCTCTTCTTTTTATTTTATTTTTTATGTTTAAAGCCTAGTTGGTTTTTTTTTTTTTTCAGGACAGGATCTTGCTCTGTTGCCCAGCCTGGAGTGCAGTGCAGATTACAGTTCAGTGCAGCCTAGAACTCCTGGCTTCAAGTGATCCTCCCACTTTCGCCTCCCAAAGTACTGGGATTACAGGCATGGGCCATGGCACCTGGTCTTCATCTCCCTTTCTTGACAGAGGAACAAGTTTGAAAGACAGTGAGCAGGGTTATAAGGAACTGTGGGTAAAAGTGAAGATTATTAATCTGAAAGGGGAAAAACTGGCAGTGTTGGTGAAGGGTATCTAAAACACTGTAGGTGGGAAAGGGATCACATTCCTTCCTTGAAGATACAATGAGACAAATAAGGTAACACTTTCCAACACAGAGACTGAAAAATGTCCCCAGGAGATGATGATTTCACCATCCCTGGATTTCGGGGAGGAGTGGGGTTAGCCAGACAATTGTACTGTGTGTAGTTCTGGTTTTGTTAGTTGCTCTCAGGTGATTAAGACTCCAAACCCTGAAGCTCAAAGTGTACTGACAGTTCTATTTTTTCAGTCGATTTATTTTTAGCTGTTCTTGTATTTTTTTAAAAGGTATCATTTTTGTTTGTCCCAAGTTGTGGTTTTGGTTTCCCTGGAGTTAACTAGTATGTTTCAAGGACTGGATAAAAGGAACAGAGCTGGACACCAAGTGGTCTTCAAGGTCTATTTGTTATTCAGTTACTTAACCCTTTTTCCAAGGCAACAATGGGCAATCCTAGCTCCACAAGGCTGATAACCACTGGTCCAGTCCAGTGATTTTCAATTCACTTCAGCTGTGGCATCCCTCAAGTCCACAATGTAAAATAGATAGAGGCCAAGTTGCTTTGGTTGGGGCAGGAGGAAGAGTGAATTTGACCCAATGTCCTTCCTCTTCCCTTGCCTTCCCCCACCACACGGACACCACTGATCTAGTCTGTTAGGGAAAATCCTAGAGATCCTTTCCTGTATATATTAACGATTACTTTCTCCAAAGTACCAGCAAAGGGAGGTTGTGGGTGGCAGAAGAGAATATGACATAGTCTCTGACTGTAATGATACCTGACTGAGTATAATGAAAATGTGTGTCTTCCAGAACCTACCCCAGTGATTATAAACCCTGGGGTTTATAATCTGCCCAGGGTTTATAATCATTGGGGTAGGTTCCGGAGGACACACATTTGATTCTGCCCTTCCATGGAACTCGAGTTCTTCAGTTAGGGCAATTTTTTTCTTCTGTAATTAGTGGCAAAATCTGATACATGCACATTCTTCCATGGTGCTAAAATTTTGCTTCCACAATCTAGTAAAAATGATGAAGCAGCAATATTCATAACAACCTTATTTAAAGAAGGGGAAGAGAGATATTATTTGATATGCAAATATGCTGAATCATGTTACTTCCTTATTTAAAATCTAAGCATGACAAACACTTTTCTTTACATATTTCCTTTGCTTCGTTTTTCAGCAAAAGAGACAAACCAATGACTTGGTTAGAAGCCAACCACTAGAAAATAACTACAGAACTGCACAGGAATGTGGAAAGGTGCCCATGTGCATGTAAATGAGCTACAAGCAGGATACTTAGCTGCTCACCATGTCACTGGGCCACTTCCAGCCTTCTGCAGCTTTCTCTCTTCCCTGAGGCAAGATGCTAATAATATGTGTGACCCCAGAGCTACTAGACAAATGCCCACCTGCTTCTGGGTACAACAAGCACATGGGGACATAATCTTGCAAAAGATTCTGACATTTTAGTGATCAAACAACAATTTTAGGACAGTAGGCAGAGTGAGAATTGTAGTCCTAGCTTTGGAATTTCAATGCAATCGAACAGTGGTTTATTAGGCCTTCACTATGTGCAGTTGCACTGGATACTGAGATGAAGGAGATACATGGAGGGTAAACTCTAGCGGCTTCGGAGGAAGACAGGGCCAAAGCTTGCATTTTGAAGTGGTAAAGATGCACCAACTGTGAGTGAGCCCTGAAGCCTCTGAGAAAAGAGCTGCCTGCCTGAGGGATCCCATCCTGGTGTGTGTTTCAAGATGCAGATGACACCACACCTTCTGAGAACTGGGGCTTCAAAATGTTCCTTTTCATGGTTTTGCATTCTCCCCTCCCCAGTGGCTGGAGAGTGAACATTATTATGACATCTGTTCAGTGGTTTGTCTGTTTTTTGTTTTTGTTTTTGTTTTTGAGGCGGAGTCTCGCTCTCTCAGGCTCAAGTACAGTGGCACGATCTTGGCTCACTGTAACCTCCGCCTGTCGGGTTCAAGCAATTCTCCTGCCTCAGCCTCCCAAGTAGCTGGAACTACAGGTGCAGGACACCACACCCAGCTAATTTATTTTGTATTTTAGTAGAGACGGGGTTTCACCATGTTGCCCAGGCTGGTCGTGAACTCCTGAAGTCAGGCAATCAGCCCACTACGGCCTCCCATAATTGCTGGGATTACAGGCATGAGCCACCATGCCTGGCCTGATCAGTGTTGTTGTTGTTGTTTTGAGATGAAGTCTTGATCTGTCGCCCAGGCTGGAGTGCAGTGGTACAATCTCGGGTCATTGCAACCTCGCCTCCCGGGTTCAAGCAATTCTCTTGCCTCAGCCTCCCGAGCAGCTGGGACTACAGGCGCACCCTACCACACCCAACTAATTTTTTGTATTTGTAGTAGAGACGGGGTTTCACCATATTCGCCAGCCTGGTCCCAAACTCCTGACCTCATGATCCACCCACCTCGGCCTCCCAAAGTGCTGGGATTACAGGCATGAGCCACCGTGCCCAGCCTGATCAGTGTTTTTAAAGAAGCCTCCAGGTGAGCCAGATGAAGTTGGGCAGTGTGCTTACAGTTCTTGCCAGAGATGAAAAGTACAAAGAGACCTCTCTGTGAACCACAGGGCTAAGGAAGATTAAATGCAGAAGGACACGTGGCCCTTCACAGTACGCATGAGACAGACAAACCACCATCTCAGGAAGACGGTTCTAAACAGACGTGGTAACTCTTCTTAACAGACCACCCCTCAGTCCCTCCATGTAGAAATCTGCTATCAGCCACAGGCAGGCCCCTACCTGCTATGGGGATGGGTCTGAATTGTTTCTGTAACTGCTATAAACAGATAAGCTACATAAACAAGGTGCATTACTTTGGAAAGTTTCCCAGCCAGGATAAATTCGCAAGCAGAAATAAGCACATCAAAATCTTTGATCTCATTTTACCAAATACCACTAATTTCACACAGTTTTCAATACGTCACATGTGTCATCTTTGAATAAGATACGCATTAGAAATACGAATGATCCAGCTTCGGTCCAGCGACATTAGCCATCTTTTACTTGAGTGACAGACATGCCCCATTTTCCTATGTGCCTCCTTTTCTAGAGCCCTCTCTTTTGTGGGCTGTTCAGACAGCCCAAGTTCAAACATTGGGACCAGGCATTAAAGTAAGAGAAATCTGAAATAATTAGGCCTGGAACAGGAGGTACCAAAAGCCCAAGATATCTTTGGAGTATTCTTTCAGAAAACAGGAAACATAGGTTTTCTTTTGGGCGCTGACATTTCAAGTTTCTCCATCATTTTTACCATCTGTAAACTGTTGACTGTTCCAGCCCCTTCCATCTATAGCTCAGGCACATTAAGAATGATTCCAATTAATTGTAAATGAGTGCTCTAAATTCTTTTGGCAATGAGCCATAGAACTAAAGTATTTTGGATCACACACTGTTGCTTATCTCAGGAGAGCTGTGAGGTTTCCTCCCCTTCTTCTTCTGTCTCCCCCAGTGCTCTCAGAGAGGAATCTAAGGCAACCAAGCAACTAGAAGCACAGACGTTCTCAGACATGAACCTACCTCTTGATCGGTGAAAATCTCTATGAAGTTCTGGAAGGAGAAAGAGCCGGACTGGAGAATGAGCTCTCCGGTATTTTCAAAGCACTGCCCGGTCAGCACGAGCAGCTTGTGTCGGGCGGCATCAGTGATCATTAAGCGCACCTGAAACAAAGCACAGCGCGTAGGCCCTGAGCCATGGGCAGGGCTGCCATCCCACCTTCAGGACAGGGCTAGCCTTTGTAGCCAGCAAAAAGCATTCATTCCCCAAAGGTCTAATTTCTCCTGGGGGCCAGAAGAGCACCAGGAGGGTTGAATGGATCTCTGGCTATAGGATCATCCACAAAGCCAAAAAGTGTAGTTATCAGTTTGCCCATGAATGCCATTTTCTTTTTTTCTTTTTTTTGGAGACGGAGTTTTGCTCTTGCTACCCAGGCTGGAGTGCAATGGCGCAAACTCGGCTCACCGCAACCTCTGTCTCCTGGGTTCAAGCAATTCTCCTGCCTCAGCCTCCTGAGTAGCTGGGACTACAGGCGTGCGCCACCATGGCCAGCTAATTTTTCTATTTTTAGTAGAGATGGGGTTTCGCCACATTGACCAGGATGGTCTCGATCTCTTGACCTCATGATCCACCTGCCTCGGCCTCCCAAAGTGCTGGGATTATAGGCGTGAGCCACTGCGCCCAGCCGAATGCCATTTTCAATGTTTCTGTACAACTAAGACAGTAGTGATAGTTGACTTTCTCCTAGTTTCCTCTTTTTCAAAGCAGTCTTCACAGCTGGTAATCATTTGTTCCACAGCTGTTCGGAAATGTCTGCTCGCAGCATGTAGTCTGCAAAACCAGGGAAGACTTGGAAATACCTCACAGGCTGAGTCATCATGTACAGTCCAGGTTCCCCACTGGCCTCCTCAGGAAGAATAGGGCTCCAAAGTAGGGTCCCAAACCAGCCCCTCCCAAACAGCATCTCTTCCCTTCCAAGGTGTACAGCAAGCACGCAGCTCCATGTGTAGTCTCCAATGGCACCAGCAAGGTGCTTGATATTGAAGATAAACAAAAGGCGGCCCCTAAATAGCAATCTTTGAGAGAATTGCAAATGGTTTGTGCTAAAGAACTCTCTGTGAACTTTTTAAGTGGCAGGAAGCCAGCTGTCCTTCAACAAACACCACTCTAAGCATGAAGGTATCCGTTCTGAGCCCGGTTCATGAATGTGCAGCACATACTACTTGCCAGGCACCCTGTTAACCACTGAGGGGAGGATACAAAAGTAAACAGACCATGACGCCTTACCCAGGCACCCCACAGTCTAATCATGGAAAAACACATGTACCTAAGTCATTGTTTCAGCCCGCCTGCCCCACAGGCAAGCCTGAATTCCTTTTATAAAATTCCTTATTTTTCCTTTCTCACAACTCTTCCAGGCAGTTTGCCTGGCCCTATATTCATTCTCCAGCTTTTTTTCTGAGATAGGGTCTCACTCTGTCAGGCTGGAGTGCAGTGGCACCATCTGGGCTCACTGCAACCTCTGTCTCCTGGGCTTAAGCGATCCTCCCATCTCAGCCTCCTGAGTAGCTGGGACCACAGGCACACCACCATGCCCAGCTACGTTTTGTATTTTAGGTAGGGACAGGGTTTCCCCATGTTGCCCAGGCTGTAATTTTCCAGCTTTTTTCAAGTTGTAATTACTTCCTGATTTTGTTAGTAACAGAGATTGCTATCCCACCACTTTCCTCAACTTTGCAGCTGCATGGATTGTCAGAGGTCCTGCTGATCTAAAGCACGCAGAAGTAAGTCAGAACAGGTGACATCACGACAGCCAAAAAGTGGAAGCAACCCAAGTGTCCATCAACTGAGGAATGGATCCACAGATGCGGCTGTCTATACAATGGCATTGCTCAGCCCTGAAAAGGAATGCAGTACTGACACATGCCACAACAAGGGTGAACCTTGAAACCGTGAGGCTAAAATAAGCCACACACAAAAGGCCACCTAGTATATCATTACATTTATATGAAATGTCCAGAATTGGCAAATCAGGACAAGCAGGTTCGTGGTTGTCAGCATGGGGAGGAAGGGAGAGTAACTGCTGATGAGCTCGGGGCTTTTGGGGCTTGATGGACATGTTCTGGAATTAGATAGTGGTGATGGTTGCAAAACTTGGTAAATACACTAAAAACCACTGAATTATATACTTTAAAGGGATGGATTTTATGGTCCTTGAATTATAGTTCCATTAACAAAAACAGGATACAGTCACAGAGATGCTCAAAGCGTGGGCAGAAGGGATACTGCAGTTAACAGAGGCTCCCAGGGACACTGGCTACTTTAATGTCCAAGAAGCAACTCAGTCTCAAAAGCACTCAGCTGTAATAAAGGAAGCGGAAAGTGGAGCAATAGCAACTCCTCTGGCCTGGGTGACCAGGGGCTCTTGGCTTCAACCAAGTTCTTGTCATACTGGGCTCCGAAATACCCAGTTACTCACTATAGCAACAATTTCATATGGTGGTCATAATAACAATCACAGCTAATATGTATATTTCAGTCATTATGTGCCACGCTCTGTTCTATGTACTGGGCACTTCTAAGCACAACATTAAATATGAGCATTATATGTAGGAACTATTATGACCTCCATTTTACAGAGGTGCAAACAAAGACAGTAAATAACTTGCTTGAGGCCCCCAGCTAGTAAGAGGCAGATGTGAGATTATGAACCCAGACGACCTGGTGCCAGCCCATGCCCCTGACCACTATGCTATCCTGTCTTTCCACAGGAGTGTGCAGGACAGCTCTGAATGGGGCTTGCATCTGAGACGCCATTCTTCTCCAGGTTTGTTCTGTATGTCCTGGCCTGAGGGCTTGCAGTCTATTTCCTCTAATACAGCCCTACCAGACTCCATCCCAGCAGCACTCCCCACTTACTCCCCCACCCCGACCCCGCATAAATACCCCAAATTCCATAGTCCCTTGCCTGGACAAAATCTTACAGTTCTAGCTATTGTCTTCCACTTTGTCCTCACCAGGAGGAGCAGTCTGGGTGGCACCAATGCAGGAAAACAGCCACTTATTGGGGGTGAAGAAAGAGCTCTGAACCCAGGACTTCTCTCCGTTGTGTCCCTCTCCTGCCCCCATTTGCCTAGCCCTTCTAATCTGCTGGGTTCCTGTCCAGTGTGTGGGGCCCGGTCCCAGATTCTGCAGAGCTGAATGCTTACCTCGGTGCTGACTGCTTCATCGGAAGGGTTGATCAGGACCACCGTTTCTAAAATGTCACTTCGGTGATGAAGGATCTTTTGTCCTGCAGGCACAAAACACACACAAAAGAGGAGACCTTTAGCTTTTCCAGATGAAAACTGCTGTGCCTGCTCCTGGGACAACAGAGGAATTTCTGCCTCCGAGGTGGTACACAGCACCGGGATTCTCTACATCATCCTGGGAAACACAATTGGTGCTATTAAAAAAGAGGGTGTAGCCACCAGCAGGTTCCTCCCGGAGCTGCGTTTGCATGGCGGGGGCTCCTCCCGCTCTCACACTCTCCAATTTTCAGGGTTGGTCTAGGCAGCCTCCTTGCAGTAATGGCGGTTTTTTCATCTGAGACAAGGGTGGGTGCCAGGAAAACTCAACGGGGCTCTTGACATTTCCTTTCTCATGGTAATTGGGGATGTTTCTCTATATCAGCCTTTCTTCTGGTGAGAACTGCACCAAGATTAATTAGGAGCCTTATTGTGAAATGAATGACATCTAGAAACCCCAGCTAACAATTAGCCCAACAACCAGAATGGCTGTCTGAGGCAGGCTTACAGTCTGCTGGAGTATTCATTAATTAATTCACTTGCTCATAGGAAACTGGAGACACTGTAAGCAAGTGGAAAATGAAGAACAACCCTCCCACAAAACAGAGTGGCCAAGTGCCCCCTAAAAATACGCACAGTGGACGGAGAACAACAAAGCAAGGCACTTCATGTGATGATCGCCTGTCTAAGATGGGCTGAAACCCTGCAGGGCTGTGGCTTTACATCCCTGACTCCCCCCTGCCCACCACAGGTCCTAGGGTCATCTGGTGGCTGAATCAGCCCGCCAGCCAAAGGGGACAGAGACCTGTGCATGACCTTCTATGAAGACTCTCCCTCCCTGAACAATGGGATGAAATGATCAGGCGGATGTGTGGCTAGAGTTGATGAGACATGCTCCGGCAGCTGCTAAGGACTGGGAAGGGGGTGTTCCCTCTGAAATGTGGGAGGGAGGCACACGGTTGTGAGTAGATACAAACATGTCTGCTGCTTGGAAGTACAGTGACAGTCAGGCAACAGGAGGAAATGCAACAGAATCTGAGGGAGACAGACACCAGAGGAGAGAAATACAGGAGGAGAGAGTGACCAAAAGCAACTGTTTTCCAGAAAAGTAGTTCAGCAGTTCTTCAAAAAGCTAAAATAGAATTACTGTATGACCCAGCAAATCCCACTTCCATGTGGAATTGAAAGCAGGAACCCGAACAGATGTTTGTATGCCAGTGTTCATTGTAGCACTGTTCACAATGGCCAAATGGTGAGACAACCCAAATGTCCATCTATGGATGATTGGGTAAAATGTGGCAAATCTATACAATGGAATATTATTCAGCCATAAAAATGAAGTTCTGATAATACCAAAACATGGATGAACCTAGGAAACATTATGCTAATTGAAATAAGCCAGATGCAAAAGGACAAATATGGTGATTCCACTTACATGAAATCTCTAGAATAAGCAAGTTCATAGAGAGTAGATTAGAAGGTACCAGGAACTAAGGGAAGGGGAATGAGGAGTTATTGTTTAGTGGGTACAGTTTCTGTTTGGAGTGATGAAAATGTTTTTAAAATAGAAGTGATGAAGACCAGATGCAGTAGCTCATGCCTATAATCCCAGCACTTTGGGAGGCTGAGGCAGGAGGATTGCTTGAACCCAGGAGGTCAAAACTACCCTGGGCAGCAAAGTGAGACCCCATGTCTACAAAACATAAAAATAAAAAAATTAGCTGGGTGAGGTGGCACACACCTATGGTCCCAGCGACATGGGAGGCTGAGGCAGGAGAATCAACTGAACCCAGAAGGTCGAGGCTGCAGTGAGCCAAGAACATGCCACTGCACCCCAGCCTAGGTAACAGAGCAAGACTGTCTCAAAAAATAAATAAAATTTAAAAAATAGAGGTGTTGGTTATACAACCTTGTGAATGTAATTAATGATACCAAATTGTACATTTTAAAAACAGCTAAAATGGCAAATTTTATATTTTATATATCTTTTATCACAACTTAAAGAATTAATAATATAATATACCAAAAACATTCACTAGTATACTATAAATGGGTAAATTATATGGTACGAAAACTAGAGCTCAATAAAGCAGTTAGAAAATAAAAAAACATAAAGCAGTCCAGGATACACTGGTTCTTTTTCCTTTAAATCAGGAAGGATCAGAAGCACTACAGAAACAGCAATGTTGAAATACTCACTATGTACCGCCATCACTGTTACCAAGCCCATTCTCCTCCACCATCTTACTTTCCTAACAGCTAACATTTACCAATAAATCCCACATCACAGATAGAAGCCTAAACGGAACAATAATGGTGTCAAGCACTGTCCTTAGACTTCATACGCAAGGCTTCCTTTAATCCCCAGAAGAGCTCTGTGACATAGGTACTATGATTATCCCCCATTAGTGTTGAGAGCAATGAGTCTACAGAAGATAATTAACCTCCCCAAAGTCACACAACTAGTGAGTGGTCAAGCCAGGCTTTGGACCCCAGTCATCTAGATCTAGAGTACTTCTGCTTCACTGCCTTATGGGGTTGGCTACTGGAACTCGGATTTGGAAAAACAGACGAGGCACAGACACTAAATGCCAAGGGACAGTTAGGGAAAGGTCCAAAGGAATAAAATCAGAGATGCGCTTACAAAAGCAAGAAACCAGAAAATATTAGAAGAATATTGGCCAAAAAAGGCAAGGCTGGCAGAATATTCCACATACAAGAAGTTAAAATTGAGAGAAAATATGTGATGTCTTATTCCAAAAGCCTAAAAATAAATACCAAAACAGGACAAAGTTCCACAGTTTGGGCAGACAAAGAACTGAGGCTTAAGAAGAATAAACCACAGGAAAGAAATTTCATTTATTATGAATGCTAAAGACTGTCATTCAATGGACATTGCTTTTTGGCTTTTTGGTTGCTTTTGGTTTTGACAACCATGTGCATTTAAAGCCAAAACAAAAGAAAATCAAATTAAATAAGTGAATGATAAAATGAAAATTGGCAAAACACATGAAACTGTCCTCTTTCTAGGTCTTTCGTTCAGTGGTCTCCTTGAAACAAAGATTTCAAGAGCTTCAAAGGCACTAGGCTGAGATGAAATTAAGCAAAAGTTTCAGACCAAGGAGAAGGAACAGTCATTTATTTGGTCACAATTTTGTTGTGAGCACCCAAAGCGTTTCAGGCAGCGCAATATCCGGGTATGACTGTCATCATGTCTATATTCTGCAGGAATCCATACAAGTGGACTTGAGCAAGGTACATGAAGTGGCTCCCTCTGCCCCTGATGGTAATGAAATCAGAGCCCCCTTCTTTCTGAAATGTTTCCACCAACGCCTCAGCCCTGCTAACGGCACCCTTCAACACCCACGTCCAGGCGACCGCAGCCCACCTCCTGCCTCTACAGCACGCCCTTCCCCAAACACACAGTGAGCTCGCCTGCTGCCGAGGTGGCCCCTGGCAGGAGGCTTCTTACCATCCACCAGCAGTTTCTTTCCTCTTTGGCTTCATCACTTGCAAACAAAACAAATGCCACGTGACAGCTGCCATTTACCTCCACTCCTTCCAAGTCAATCTTCAGACCAGTTTGCCCAGGAATCCAACTAACGATGTTCTCTTGTGTTCATCTTTGGAAATATTGAGAGGAATGGCACAGACATGCACCAAGATGCCATGGCTGCTCCTTCAACAAAAGCCTTTTTATAGGATCGGATTTGAATAAAGGAGGGGATTTAAAGGAAGAGAGAGAAGCTTCTAGCTCTTGTCACGGGCAGACTGTTGTCCAGATTCTTTCCCAGGACGACGTAACCTGGGGCTGGGCCGCCCCAGTATCTGGACAAGCCTGGCAGAGAGAGGGGCCCTGACTCGCCCCCAGCCCTGGCATCCCTGTGGGTGCCAGCTTTCCTGCGGCAGGCAGGCAGGCGGGTTCTCAGCGCAGGCGGCTGAGATGCTCACAAAGTTGCATATTTGGGGAATGTTTCACACTGGGAAATGGGCCAGGCATTCTGAAGGGAGGCCACCACCCTGGCTTGTAAAGGTCTCATTCAGTTGCTTCAGAAAAGAAGTTCCCAGGAAAGAAAGGCAGCCGGTTCCACTCTCCCTCCCCACCATTGTCATCTGCATTCTCCTTTCAACACCTCACAGGGAAACCCTTAGGCAGCCCCATGAATAGTTAACTTTCCTCGGCATCGGTCTGAGGGCAGCAAAAGCGGGGGCTCGACCCGGAATGATTGTGTCACTTATTGCTTCATAAGAAAAAGCCTTTGAGGGCTTCCCCCACAACTCGGCATGATTGTGAAGCCTCAGCCTGGGTGGGGGGTGGGGGCAGTGGAGAAGACTGCGTGTGACAAAAGGGGTCTGCGCCACCTCAGAATCAAAAGAGGAGGGTCTGGGGACCCCAGACGCAGCAGGGGCCTTGCAGACAATGAGACTTTTGTTTGTGCTCTCCCAAAGCTGTGTTTGGAACTCAAAAGGAAGCCTGCAGTTTTCAGTTATTGCTGGGATTTTCTTCCTTTTAGAAATGCTACAGATTAATTGAACCTATGTGTCTTGTAAGGTTGGGCTTTTTTAGTAGCTTATGTTTTACTATATTCAGGTGATTCTGAAATCTCTTAAAACAGAATATTATTTTCTATGTATGTAAATTTCTAGGATGCTTGCGGGATCTATTCTCCACAGCATTTAGGATTCATCTACATACATACACACACACACACACACACACACACACACACACACACACACACACACACACACCCTTGGAGGCTTCACCCTGGTTTTGGAAGAAGGAAATAGAAATGGTAATTGAAGAATAAAGCCTCTGATTTCTCCGCAGTATGAAAGGGAAATGATGAGGAGGGTCCTGAACAATTGGTAACCAGGCCTGAGGGGCAGGGCAGGGGCAGGGGCTTTCGCCAGGAGAAAAGCCCTCCTGCCCCCATCTCTGCCTCTCTGCTCCTTCAGCTCCTGCTGCCGCCCTGTCTTCACCTACCAACCCCTTCCAGCCCCCTGCCCAGATTCAACACTGGAATAACTTATAATGTGGAGATTCTGAAATTAGAGAGAAAAATGTGTGAGATAAAAAAGGATTGGGTTGATTTAGCTAAAAGTAAAGTTTGGTTGATCAAGAAAGACCACAAGCACTACATATATTGATTTTAAAGTCTGTTTTCAGGCCGGGCGTGGTGGCTCATGCCTGTAATCCCAGCACTTTGGGAGGCCGAGGAGGGCGGATCATGAGGTCAGGAGTTCGAGACCAGCCTGGCCAACATGGTGAAACCCTGCCTCTACTAAAAACACAAAAATTAGCCAGGCATGGTGGTGCATGCCTGTAATCCCAGGTACTCGGCAGGATGAGGCACGAGAATCGCTTGAACCCAGGAGGCAGTGGTTGCAGTGAGCTGAGATTGAGCCACTGCACTCCAGCCTGGGTGACAGAGTGAGACTCCGTCACCAAAAATAAAAAAGTCTGTTTTCATTAGAAGGAAGGAGGGAGGGGGGAGGAAGAAAGGAAGGGAGGGAGGGAAGGAGGATAGGTTGGGAGGAAAAGAAAAAGGGAGGGAGGGAGAGAGGCGATTAAGAGAAAATGACAGCAGTCAGATTTATTTAACTCAACCTTGTCACCAAAGTGGATTTTTTTGAGAGGAAACCTCTAACCTCTAACCCCATATACAAGAAAACCCTCCCAAAGCTAAAATTTAGCCAAATGGATAAGAGCAAGAAATGAAAGGTGCTTGGTACAGGAACTAAGAATTATTAACTAACCAATAGGTCTCCCCGCAGCTTTTAATAGCAGCTTTTGGTATGAAATCATATCCAGGCCTCCTTTCTGCAGAAACCCACATGGCAGGTAAAGCAAATGTGGGGTTGATTTGAAGAGAACGGGAGAGGGTGAGGCAGGAGGGGAGACTCCTAGAGCAGCAGAGTTTTCTAGTGAACCTTTTCTTCCAGAGCCCCTCAAAGGAGTCCTCTCTATCCCTGGGAACTAACGTTGGGGCGCAGAGGCCTGGCAGGAAGACATCTCCAAAACTTCCTTTTCAGAGGGAGGAAAGGTACCAGCAAGTAAGGAAGCCTCACAAGCAGCACAGAAGCCTGTCCCTGAGAGCCCCGGGGGGTTCTCCCTGTGCCCCTCTCTCCCACCACATCATTTCTAAGCAGGGAAAACAGAGAGAAAGAGTAAAGGGTAAACAGAGGCTACCCAGTAACCATGCTCTGGGAAGCTACAATGAACCGCTCTCATCCCAGGTACCCTGGCTTAGAGCTCTGGAGAGGGTCCAGGAGAAGGATGGAGTCAATCCAGTCTAACAGAAGCCTCCCTTGGCTTCCCTGGGGCAAGAACCCATGTCAGCCCTGAGGAGGATATGATCCCAAGGCAGGGTGAGATGCAGAAGCCTCACCCCTGCCAGAGAGGTGCCCTTAGAAAATAAAGGTGCTAGGAGACTTGGTTCTAATTCCATGGATCCCCAAAGACCAACAGCATCAGCACAGAAAACAGAAAGCCAGCTGTGACCAGGAAATTACACAGAATCTGTCTCCAGGGAAGTAAAACTCCTAGCCCTGGAGGGTGCTGGATTTCTCAGGGGTCCTCCACATCAAATAAACGACTCCAGTCAACTCACTCACGTTGTCACATTCATCCACTCTTGCACGTCTCAGTCTGAGGCTTGGAAAAGAACCTCTTCTAGGCTGGGTGTCTCAGAGGCAACAGGGAACATGAGCAAAAAGGTGGCAAACGCATAATTCAATGTGCATCTGGTTTTAAGGTCATGCACACGTTGGAGCACCTGTGTGCCAGGTGTCATCCCACCTAGGTCCAAAAATGACTGAATGCAAGGCTAATACACAGAAGTGGTTACTGACAAAATCTAATCCTTTGATCACCAGAGAGTCCATCACCAGAACACAGCAATAAAACCTTGCATGTGTGGAGTGCCTGAGAGTTGCCAAAGCATTTTGTCCTTCAGGTAGTTCTTTGTTTAGTCTCACAGCATTCTTATGAAGTAGTGGGGACAAATATTATCATCCTCTCTTCATGGACAAAAGATCTGAGGTCTACTTACTTGACAGTGTGGAAGAACAGGCCTGGGGACCCTTGTCATGCTCCATGAGGCCACTCAAGGGCAAGGTCAGTGCTGTGACACTATTCCTTTCTCCTTTTCCTGATCCACTCCCATCCAAAATAAATATTTTCAAGTTGTGATGCCAAGATTCTCCTTTTAAGAGGTAAGTGTGCAGCCAGGATCGGCTGCTCATCAGCCGACACCTGCTGAATTGAGTGTGTGCGTGCATGCGTGTGTGTGTGTGTGTGTGTGTGTATGTGTGTGCGCGTGCGTGCTCAGGAGGACACTATGGCCTCCCACACACCCTGAGGCCAATTTCTTCTTGGTTTCTGCTGAACCATCAGCCAAGTTCTTTCCCACCTTCCCCCAATATTTCTAGAAATGACATTTCTTTTCTGTGTGAAATAAATTTTTGTTTCTGCATCTGTTTCATCTCTGATATATGTTCCTGAATCGATGGCTCTCCAAATTTTGAACACTTGTGTTTTTAAGAGAATAAAAAACTCAAATTCCATTGTAAACAAGTTCAGGAGACTTTGCAAATAATTTTTTTTAGTTTAAATAAATTGTATTGCTTGTGAGTTAGACCACTCTTTTTTTTAACCTTGGATATCTTTTGTGTTACAGAGACTTCAGTTATTACCTAATTTGAGTCTATATCTAATTTTCTCCACACTTCCTGGACCTTGTGGTTGTGAGTTTTCTTTTTTGTTGTCATTGGTTTCAGTTTGATTTTCCACGTGCAGGATTCTCATTTGACCTGCTTTCTAAGTCCTCTCTTTGGTGTTTCTCTACTACCCAGTCCCACTCTCTCAGGTTCTCCTCTTCCTTTTTATCCTCTCCCTTTCAAAACTTCTTAAAGCAAAGGGATGAAAATCAAGGCTATCAAGGGTTACGGTGAAAGACAGTGGAAGGAATAAGTTAGCTCCCTTTTTCTCTGTGTTATCTTCTGGCTGAAAGAAGTAGAAATAAACAATACAGATGGTCCTTCTCTGCAGTGACACCTAAGTAGAACCAGTAACGCCTGATCCTGGCACCAGCTGTGGTTGATAAAATAGCCTGAGGGTCACATCTTCAACAAAGTACAGGAGCTACAGATTAAAAACAAAAATATAAAAGGCACATGTGAAGGGCGATGTAGTAACCTGTCAGGGGAGCCAACTCCAGGTCTCTATTAAATACAGTGACCAGCCTGGGCAACATGGTGAAACCCCATGTCTACAAAAAGTACTAAAATTAGCCAGGCATGGTGGTGCACGCCCATGGTCCCAGCTAGTCAGGAGGCTGAGGTGGGAGGAACACTTGAGCTCAGGAGGCTGAGGCTGTAGTAAGCTGCGATGCCACCACTGCACTCCAGCCTGGGCAACAGGGTGACATCCTGTCAAAAGAAAGAAGGAAGGAGGGA
>NW_022436941.1:67856563-68012339 GCF_009761245.1 Sapajus apella
AGGAAGGAAGGAAGGAAGGAAGGAAGGAAGGAAGGAAGGAAGGAAGGAAATAGAGATCAACACCTGCTTGTATTGGTGTTTGCTTCACCGTTTGCAAAGCACCTTCTTCTGTGTCCACTCACTTGGCTTTAATGACAGGGTTCCAAGTCTCTGATCTGGTTTCCTCCAGGCTGACACAAGGTGGGATCTGTGAGTGCCCTGTTCTCTAAGTAAAATCTGCTGCAGACAAAGGAAAATACTCATGCCCCTGACGCACAAGAAAGGAGTCTCTTCCCCTGCATGTAAGATGTGCTGAGTCCAGCAGCCAAGAAGGAAATGTGCTCCCCACAAGCCTAGCAGGATTTGTCACTCTTACAGTGTAAGAAATCAGAATTTCCGCCGGGCGCGGTGGCTCAAGCCTGTAATCCCAGCACTTTGGGAGGCCGAGGCGGGTGGATCACGAGGTCAAGAGATCGAGACCATCCTGGTCAACATGGTGAAACCCCGTCTCTACTAAAAATACAAAAATTTAGCTGGGCATGGTGGCGCGTGCCTGTAATCCCAGCTACTCAGGAGGCTGAGGCAGAAGAATTGCCTGAACCCAGGAGACGGAGGTTGCGGTGAGCTGAGATCGTGCCATTGCACTCCAGCCTGGGGAACAAGAGCGAAACTCCGTCTCAAAAAAAAAAAAAAAAAAAGAAATCAGAATTTCCTCACCTCACAGAATGGGAGGACCTGCAGGAGTCCTGGTGACAATCTTGTTCCCTCTCTCCCTCTTATTTTACAGAAGAGAAAGCTGAATCTCAGAGACGAGCAATGGCCTGTCATAGGCATTTCCTATGCATATTATATATTGTGGTCAGTTCTATTGGAGAGCGGGTGCTAAGATACTAACACCATCTTTCATTTGTGATGGACTTTATGGTTCATACAGTTTTTTGTTTTCATATTACCTCATTTGCATATCACAAAGGTCAATGCTTATCCTTCTTCCTATTTTATAGATGGACAAATAGAAGCTACTAGGACAGATTGCTTAATAAGATTGTCCAGCATCACAGAGACAAAATAAGCTACTGAACTAGGTTTTATTTATTTACTTATTTTGAGACAAGTTGCTCTCTCTGTCACCCAGGCTAAAGTGCAGTAGTGTGAACATGGCTCACTGCAGCCTGGACCTCTTGGGCTCAAGTGATTCTTCCACCTCAGCCTCCCAAACAGCTGGGACCACAGGCACACACCTCCATGGCTGGCTAATTTTTGGTACTTTTTGTAGAGATATAATTTTGCCATGTTGCCCAGGCTGGTCTCAAACACCTGGGCTCAAGCAATCCTCCCGTCTTGGCCTCCCAAAGTGCTGGGATTACAGCTCGAGCCACTGCGCTCGGCTGGAGCTAGGTTTTAAATCCAGTCCACAGAACTCCTGAGCCTCACTCTCTTTTCACTTTCCCTCACTGCTTCTCAGATTGCTGTGTTTACAAGGTCCAGATCCTTAATTTGTAAGAATAAGATCTGAGATACATTACCCTCAGAATGTTTTAGAACACTCCCAGCATTTGGGATATGGATCTAGGAATTATTTTTGTTTTGAAGAAACCCTGCAATAATATGCCAGGTGCCCTGTCCAGTATTAGGCAAAACCAGGAGACTACCAATATCAGCTATTTTTACCACAGAAAAACCACTTTCACATAGTTCAACAATTAGACCTGACTTTCTTGAGACTAGAGTAGGTTTCAGAGATCTTTTAAAAAAATGTTAATGGTCTTCTCCTGCTTTTGTATTCCCTATTGGTTAAAACAATGTGAATTACTTATAGAGGACATGGTTTTCTGGAGTTTAATTCAGGCAAATTAGTGCTACGTTCATAAACTGGGCACGGAGATTAAAACATGAATGAGATACTACCCCTATCCTGAAGAGATATAGTTTAAAGAGACAGTGTTTTGGCAGTTTCTAAATCAGGAATTGTAAGTCATAAGTAGGGTCTGATACACAGCAGATGCACAATCAATATTTCATAAAGAAATGAATAAGAAAAATGGCTAAGGTATATTCAAGACCTTTCCTGGGTCAAGACCTGACTTAAGCTCTTTATGTCTGTGATCTGATGTAATGGCACACTAATGCCATGAGGAAGCCATTCTTCCCATTTCATGGAGGAGGAAAAAGCACAGGGCAGTGAAGCAACAGCCCAATGATCTGCATTAGTTAGTAGTGGAGATGGGATGGAGACCGGGTAATCAGTTTGCAAAGTCCAGGCTTTCAACTAATAAGCAATTCCACAGGGAAGCAGGTAGACGGATGACAGAGTTTGCTTGGGGTCATGCTGAGTTTGAGGTCCCTGCAGAATCTCCAGATGGCTCTGTCCAATAAGCAGGCCAAAATGTGGCTCACACGCTTGGAGCTAGGTTTGGCCAGAAACACAGATGATGAATACTTTACTGATCAATAACAACATAATAAGTGACCTCCTTTAAAATCATCCTCACGTGGTATTTATGTATTACTATCCTAATACCCGAACATACTGCTAGCATTATTTCCCTTGGGAGCAAATGTATCATTAAAGGCTCAAACAACTTTTCTCAGTAAATATCGATTCTTCGAGTCATTTGACAGGTTTATCTGACATTTAATTTGCCATCAAACTCCTGCCATTGATCAAATCTAGGGAAATGGTTGACCTTTCACCTTCATCTGTTACCATCAAACCAAATCATCAAACTATTATTGGGTCTCAAAGCCAGCTGCCTTTTAAAAACAAATATCAAATTAGTCTTTTTTGATATTTGGCTATTGAAAAGAAAACAAAAAAATGCCAATGGCTGACATAACACATATTAAACCTAGAACCTGAGAAATAGTATGAGTTGATTTTTCCCCGGTAAAGCTGTGAGGAGGCAATAGGATTGGTAGTGGCAGCATCGGGCTGGGCACAGCAGCCAGCTTGGTGATCGGCCAGGAAGGGACTTCTTAAGGTCAAGATCCTAACCAAAAAGGATGAGGCTTAAGACCTCAGCTCTGGTCCTGGCTGAAGTGGTGCCTCAGCTGCCACCATCTGTAATAAGTAATGTACAGTGGACACTCAGGTCCTGCACCCCAGCTAGGATGAGTAAATCTGGTCATATCATTAAAGGATTTGACATAAAGCCTTAGCCCCACCCAAGCGACCTGTGATTTTTGTTGTTTGTATGAATTGTGTTTATTCCTACACTGCATCTTTTCAAAAGGTGAGGTGGAGATGGCTCATCTGTAAGTGCCGACGGAATCAGCACCTGTGCCTTTCCACATTACACAGTGCCATGTTGTTCAGTCACGGCTGGATGCTTGGCTGCCCAGAACGGCACACCCAGTTCCCAGTGATTCTTGGCACAACAGGGTCACAGTCCTGATTCCTCTTTACTCTCCTGTTCTTTACCCTCAGTTACCAGCCCTGTCCAGGAAATCAGAAATGATGTCTCAGTTAAGACCTAGTTCTCAACTTCTCTCATTTGGGTTTGACTGAATCCCAAACATGTTTCCTCTACTACTAACAACAACAACAAAAAAATTAGCCAGATGCAGTGGTTCACGTCTGTAATCCCAGCACTTTGGGAGGCTGAGGCAGGTGGATCGCCTGAGGTCAGGAGTTCGAGACTGGTCTGGCCAACACGGTGAAAACCCATCTCTACAAAAATACAAACATTAGCCAGGCACGGTAGCAGGCGCCTGTAATCCCAGCTACTCGGGAGGCTAAGGCAGGAGAATCACTTGAACCCAGGAGGCAAAGTTTGCAGTAAGTAGAGATCACATCACTGCACCCCAGCCTGAGTGACTGTGTCTTGAAAAAAAAAAAATTTTTTTTTTTTTGAGAGAAGGTCTCACTCTATCACCCAGGCTACAGTGCAGTGGCATGAGCATGGCCTCCTGAAGCCTCGACCTCCCAGGCTCAAGCTATCCTCCCACTTCAGCATCCCAAGAAGCTTGGACTACAGGTGCATACCACCACAGCTGGCTAATTTCTTTGATTTTTTTGGTAGAGATGGGGTCTCACTATGTTGCCCAGGCTAGTCTCAGACTCTTGGGCTCAAGTGATCCTCCCACCTCAGCCTCACAAAGTGCTGGGATTATAATTATGAGCCACTGCGGCTATTCTTACACTGTTAAATGCCTTTCCTTTAAACTCTTGGCCAACAGATAGTCTTTCAAGACCTCTACTGTATCTTCAGGTGCTATCCTTTGCTATGTTAATATTAAAAATAGCCCCAGAAAAGCCGTCATATTTGCTCATGTTTTCCTCTTTACTCCTTTTCCTTATTCTGACCAGGAAAGACTTAAGTCTTTTCTCCCTTTCACTTTACCCTTTCCTACACTCTTTATGTTGTCCTGACACGTAGCAGCAGGAGAAGGGCATCATTTTTGAAGACTTTGATAAGCTACATGAACATAAACTTTGGGTAGATATTTTAGCCCTATATACTAAACATTATTTTTTAGACGGAGTTTCACTCTTGTTGCCCAGGCTTAAGTGCAGTGGCACAATGTCAGCTCACTGCAACCTCTGCCTCCCGGGTTCAAGCTATTCTCCTGCTTCAGCTCCCTGAGTAGCTGGGATTACAGGCACCCACCACCACACCTGGCCAATTTTTTTGTATTTTTAGTAGATATGTGGTTTCAACACATTGGCCAGGCTGGTCTTGAACTCCTGACTTCAGGTGATCCACTCACCTCAGCTTCCCAGAATGCTGGAATTGCAGGCATGAACAAGTGCCCGACTATATTAAACATACCGTGCAACAAGGTCTTGGCACGTTTCCTGTTCTGACCACCTCTTCAGAGGCTCTGTCACAGGGGATAAAGGGATACCGGGCCACTGTGTATGGGATCGTCCTAGCTCCTCTTGGTGGGCAGAAACAGGAAAAATCTATTGGAACCTTCTAAACCCTTCCTCACTTCTCCCTCAACCAAATCCAAAGCCTGTATTTCAGCAGTAAAATATTTATTAAAAGGCTAAATAAAATATTTAGTAAAGAGTAAATTTTTGCATGAACTAGTGAGTATTCTCTTGGAAACATCATACACAGAGTTGACCTTCTTGCAAGCTTCTCTTCATACTATTGTTTTTAGAGCAGATAAAAAGATGTGAAATTCAGCTTGCTGCTGACTCAGGCCTATGGAGAATCATACTTTGATGGGTGGAATGCAGGCCCTTGGCTTTTAAATTAGCCATTGAGTTTTTTATTTCATCAAATAGGATTCAATTTAAAGCTTATGTGAAATAAACTGGCAATTTACAATGCTGATATATTCATTTAATTTCCACTAACAGGAATATAAATTTTTAGCAAATCAGATAGCCATGCCAGTTGGTCACTGCATTCATTTTTTGCCCTAGTGGGATACTTTGCTTGAAGGTTATTTTAAATAAAGGGTGCTGTTTGGTGATAGAATTTACTGTGCCACAAATACAAGGCATCATACCTACTTAAATCTAATCCATTCCTTATAGGTCCAGCTCACATTTTTATTTCCTTTGGGAGATCTTCCCTGTCCACTTCAATTCCCAGAGTTGTCTCTTACCCCAAATTCTGACAGCAGTTAACAGTCTCTATACCATATAATTCAGTTAGAGGAAGTACACAGTATTTATATGAGCTATTGCCTCCAACCAACTAAGAACACTCTAGTTAACAAAATGCTTTCACATACTTTCATGTACACCTCATTGAACTTCCTGTGAAGGTGGCAATTTCTATGAAATCTCACAGAGCCTAGCTCTAAGCCTTCCACCTATAGGGATTTAGGTGATGACATTCTTTCGCAAAACAGGACAACTAAACATATAGATACTCGTAGTTACACACACTCACTCCACTTTGTGAGAGCGCACACACATTTCAAACCGCATTTTTATGTTAAATCCCACTCAGAGGGATTTAACAAGCAAAGTAGGCAATCAAAGTGTGATTTGCTTACTTTGTCTTTATAAGTAAGGAAAAGAGGTGAGCTGCCTTCAGGATCTGAAAAACATACACCTGGGCCATCATTAGCAGAAAGCCCACTGCCATGCATAAATAATTAAAGGAGACACTGCCTAGCTCTTTTCAAGTGATTAGGGCCAAAAACTGCCCCAAAGTGTCAGGAGTTGTTTTCTGTGTTTGGTTTTCTCACAAGCACATTGGATTTTGCCTGTGGTCACTGTCCCACCCCTTAAGATCTCTTAAGGAATTAACACTGGGCGTCATTAGAAATAGTTCATTTTGATTTTATATTCAACTACAAGGTCTTCACAAGGTCACTATTAATGGGGTGCCACAGCATGTCTTCAAACCACATTTTTTGCTGAAGATTCATTTCTTTTTTTTTTTTTTTGAGACGGAGTTTCGCTCGTTACCCAGGCTGGAGTGCAATGGCGCGATCTCGGCTCACCGCAACCTCCGCCTCCCGGGTTCAGGCAATTCTCCTGCCTCAGCCTCCTGAGTAGCTGGGATTACAGGCACGTGCCACCATGCCCAGCTAATTTTTTGTATTTTTAGTAGAGACGGGGTTTCACCATGTTGACCAGGATGGTCTCGATCTCTTGACCTCGTGATCCACCCGCCTCGGCCTCCCAAAGTGCTGGGATTACAGGCTTGAGCCACCGCGTCCGGCAATTGAAGATTCATTTCTTACTTTAACAATGTATTTTTAATTTATTTGAGATGAATACCATTGACCTCTGGGAGATTACAACTGAAAGAATACATCTGCTTATTTAGGAAAACGTGACATAGTAAACCAAAGGAATTAAGTTCTGGGTCATATATTTAATTAATCGTTTACTTAACAGAGATTTTGTTTTTGAGGCAATTCAACCAAATCTGGCCAATGGGCATTTTCAAGGCATTGATAAATGAACTGTGAACCAACAGATACAGCTCCCCTGAGAAACAGGTCTGAAACCCATGAAGGAGAGCAAGTCAAACAAGCTAGTCAAATAAATTCTATCCTCTTCTATCTTCTTTTAAGAAAGACTGAAATTTCAGTTTAAAATGAGTTCAAGGAGGGAAGGAAATAATCTGGGGACTTTGGGGAAACTTGCCCTTGAGCAAATCCCCAGATTTTAATTTCCATGAGAAGTAACAGGTTCTCATAAGAAAGGCAGCATGCATAAAATCACTTTCTGCATTCCTGTCTTGCATTATTCTCTACTGGGTACTTTTTATGTATTTAAATACTTGGAATATATGCAATTATCCATATGTATGTTAATCAAAGTTCTTACAATGTATTACTCTTTGCTCTTTCACAAATAAAATAGTGTAAACTGGAAGCATATTTTGTCCCTGTAAAAATGCCAACAGGTTAGCCAGCCCTACAGAAAAATGGACCAAATCAGGCTCTGCCAGAGCTCCAGAGTATAACTGAAAGAAACAACATCTGATTCCTGCCCAGAAAGCAACACTAAACACCTCATTTATTTTGGAGCAGAGGCTGTCTCTGGAGAAGCTGGAATGTAAGATGGAGTACCCTAAGGTTGCAGAGGGCACCACTGCTCAGTGTAAACTCAGATATCTGGAAATGCAAGGCTTCAAGTTAAGGATTGGAAAGGCAGGTGCTGAGCAAGCCTGAGGCTGTCCTCAGCTCAGGGCCTTGGCTGAGCGATGAGAGCCGGACAGGGGCAGAAGCCAAGTGGAGGAGCAGTGCTTTCTGTGGGTCAGCTATCCCTCCAGAGGAGAGCCTAACCACATTCCCGGTTCCAGTCCACTTATTTCTCATGATTCTTAAACGACAGAAGATGATGCCTTAATATGTTACCTATATCATTCTGAAAAATACCTGCATTGCCTTCTGTCATATATAATCAGATTCATTATGAAATTTCCTGTTTCATATCCACAAAACTATTCTGTAAGAATGTTACTTTTTTATTTAAAAAAATTAAGGGTTATTGGGGGAAAGATAGAAAGTCTACTTATCAATACTTCTTTTGATTCCAATGACAAAAATATATTTCTCATTTCTGGTCCATTTTCTTTCAATATAAAATGTCTGTGCACTTTCGCTTCATTAGACAAAGCATTCCTTTAATATCTTGGTCTGTCTTTACTTGATTTAAAGAATGACATTTGCAAAAGGATATCTAACGGAACATTAGAGGTACACAGCTTGGCACATGCAAAATATTCTGAATGAGTCTTTCCATATAGATGGATGATTCTTTTAAGTGGGTTCAATTGTGTGCTCTCCCTAGCTTGCATCTGAGTCTTGTGGTCAACTGAGAAGTGTCTTGTTCAGAACAGTAGTAGAGAGAGAACCAGCTCATACTGTCTTATTAGTATTTTCTGGAAGCTCTGATAATTACTCTGGAGGTTCCTCTTAACTTGCTAACTTTCCAGTCCTTGGGGATAAAATTTTTGCTTCTTGTTTTTAAAAAATCCAATTAGCAAATTGCAAATCTCATCTATCTATGAGATAGATGCAGTGAAAATCAACCCAAATAAGAAATTCTGCTCACTTATTTTCCATACGACTTGCATGGACCAGGGAGTGCTGATTTAGCAGAACGCTAAACCATCATGTAAATTTGGATCCCCTGTTTCCCTTTGTTCCTCGTCTCTCTTTGTAATGTCTGCATTTTGGCATTTCTGCATTGCCTCTTTGGTTTCAGAGCTTTCTCCCCAGCCATTTCCCGTGGTAAAAAAAAAAAGGGAGGAATATAGCAATTAGCATACATTATGCGGCGGTATCAAACGCTATACTCACAAACATGTCTGCATGACAGACAAGTGAGCTGTGTTTCGTCTTGTTTCCTGGGCTGCCCCGTCCGGCCCATAGCCTGCCATTTGCCAACCAAAGATGCCACTCCTTCCCTTCCTCTGCCATCAGCTTTCCCAGCACTGCTTGGCCAGTCAGCTTCCAGGCTCAAAGTACTACTTAATGAGTCTTTAATTCAGTTTTGACTCTGGAAGCCAGCCAGCTACTGCTGCCTGGGGCTTGCATTTCCCTTTACACATCCTCAGCGAACAGTCATAAAGACAAGACGCTTCACTGTTGGATTTCTACGGGGAGGATTAGCTCGGCCTCAGGTCTCACATTATCGCCAGGCCTTGCTGGCTGCAGACAAAAAACAGGGCTAAAGGGAGTTATCTCACAGAGCCGGGGGAGAATCAGGGAGACCCTTCTGAGTTCTGGGAAGCTACTGTCTCCACCTTTCTAGGGAGTGAACACTGCTCTGTTATCAGTGGGCCATAGTTCAGTGAGAACTAGACTACGGGGAATACTTTGGAGGCCAAATTCACAGGCATTTTTACAAACAGACGCCCATTGTGTATCAGGATCCTGATACTCCTCTCCACCAAGGTTCCAGTGGCCACTTATTTCTCTCTCCAGAGGCTGGAAAGGGGTCTGCATGCTGCCCTTACCTCCCTGGACTCTGCTGATGATCATAAAAAAGTCAATGCTGCTGGGAAGGCTCTGTATAAGCCACAGAAGCTATTACTCTAGGAGAAAATGTGGAGAGGACTCTGAGGCTTAAAGCGTTGGCATAGACTTTGTACATTATGTAGTTTCTGCTACATTCGCCAAACCACAGCTCGGATATTACAGGGTAAAACCTCCGGGCCTGGGACTTGCAACCAGAAGACCTGGGTTTAAGTCCTCTTGCCACTAGTGTCATTTGGAGCAAGTGACACTGAGCCCCGTCTGTTAAGTGGTGATAATAATAATGCTTACCCTAAGAGTTGTTGTGAAAGCAGAACATGATGGGATCTCAGTGCTACTGAAATGTTTGTTACCACTATTCTCCCTCCTAGTCTACCTGGTTCTACAGTTAGGCTTTGCCGCTTGCTCTATCACAGCATGTAGCATACTCTATCACGATGTCTCCCAACACGTGGTACGTGTTCTACTGGCAGTATGCATGACTGGGGTGATCCACTGATGAGCTTTTCCACATTTTAATAGTAATGCATATTTTGTATAAATGAATATGTTTATGGTTATATGACACTGCTTTTTCATCTACAGTAGTGATATAATCCTGTTCAATAAATGGCTAAGTGATCTAATGATCATTACATCCTATCCTCTTGTTCAGTGGATGAGAAACTGAGCCCAAGAGACCATGTGACTTGCTCAAGGTCCCGTTACTGGTTTTTGGCTGGAAACAGGACTGTTTGTTGTTCTTGGTTCTTCCTCCTGGCCACAGACTCCTTTGGGTCCATTGAATGGTGTAAGTAACATCTCTATCCTATCAGCATTTTAACCAACTGATGTACAACATTTTAAATCCTGATTTAGCTTAGATGCTGGGTCTGTGGACTTGACCTAAATTGTATGACCTAAGTATCTATTCAGTCATCCATTCATTCAACATATATATATATATATATATATATATATATATATATATATATATATTAGGAACTTCCTATATGCCAGGTCCTGGAGATATAGTGGTCAGCAAGACTTACATTCTAGTAGGGGCAGAAGAGCAAAAATAAACAAATAATTAAGAAAATTATCAGACAGTGATTGTCAAAGAATTAAAATATGGCCGTGTGAAAAAAACAGATTGGGTGACTATGTTTTGACCAGGGGACCAAGAAAGATTAAGGTAAAAAAATCCATTGCAAATTAGCTGACAAAATTACCTTTTATTTCTAAAGTTTTTGCTTCAGTGGGTCCTGTACTTTGCTTTTGGCCTTTCAAGGTTCTCATGGTATTAAAATAGCAACAGTAGAGCAGTGTACCGTACAAGATATACATGTCCAATTGCGAACAGGTGAACCCAGGTGAAAAGAGGGAATAAAACAAGGAAGAAAGGAGAGACTCTTCCAAGAAAAATAATAATTCGTAGGTAAATATCACCTAAAAGATAAAACTCCCTAACAAGGAAATACTAAAATTGTTTGAACAAAATACCCTTGTAAGCAAAAGCATGCAGGGAAAGCAATGTTCACCCAGCGGACTGAGAGCTCTTCTGTTTAAGACCACAAGCCTTACCTTGTCCCTGAGGATGCACAGAGGAGCTAGAACTGAGGTCCCGCCCACCTCAGAATCAATGTCTTAGTTATTTACTGAAGGCAACTGTACCGGCTCCCTGGTTACCCTGCACATGATTTCCATGATCCTTTGCCACTGTCATATCAGGGCATGAGCTCTACAGCTCAGACAAGAAAGCTGGCACCAGCAAAGAGATGAGTTGGCAACATCACCAGGGAAACTGTTCCCATCTAGCCCATCATCAGCCCCTTTTTAAACCATAAGAAGAGACCCAGGGAATAGCCAAATTAGTGTCATTCAATGAAGGAAACACTGCTCTTCAACTCAAGGTGCCCCCAAAATTCTGATGCTAAAAATAAATTTCAGACCACAGACGATGTCACCCTTGTCAGAGTCCTGGCCTAGATCATCAACACCCCTCACCTGAACTGTGAAACCACACCTCCTACCTGACTCCTTGTGTCCAGGTATGCACCTATCCAATCCATTCTACAAACTACAGCCAGGAGAATAGTTTATGTACAGATTTACTCAGGTTAAGAGAGCTCAGACTCCGGAACCAGACTTTATGGGTTTAAATTCCAGCTCCACTATCTACTGGCTATATCACCTCAAGGTAAGTTACCTAACTTCTCACTAACTCCATCTCCTCATCTGTGAAATGGGAATAATAACAGTACCCTTGCAGGGTGGCTGTGGGGAATAAATGGATTATTGGATAATACCTATACAGTAGAATACTGGTAGATAAGTGTCACCACTATGTAAGTGTCTGATGCAACCACTCCACTTAATCATGATCCTCAACATCATCACAGTGCCTTTCTCCTTGGATAATTTCAGGCATTCCTGTTGCCTTTGTGATGAATCTAAGCTCCTTCACATGGCTCACAAGGCCCACCCTTACTATTTCAGACGTCATCTCATTCCTTTAAGATAGAAAACCACAGGAAACCACTGGTACTTCTCTGCATTTGCTCTGCTCTACCTGGCCTTTCTGGGTTTTTGCCTATGCTGTTCTTTTTTTTTTCCTTTTTTTGAGACAGAGTCTTGCACTTTTACCCAGGCTCAAGTGTGGTGGCCAAATCATGGCTCACTGCTGCCTCCAACTCCCAGACTCAAGCGATCGTCCTGCCTCAGCCTCCCAGGTAGCTGGAACCACAGGCATGCACCACACACCCAGCTATTTTTTTTTTTTTTTGGTAGAAATGGGGTCTTGCCACATTGTCCAGGCTGATCTCCAACTCCGGGGCCCAAACCATCTGCCCACCTCAGCCTCCCAAAGGGCTATGATTATAGGCGGGAGCCACCATGCCCAGCTCCCTTTGCTGTCCTCTGTCTAGAATATGCATCTCCTCCTATTTATCTGGTTGTTTCCTACTTGCCCTTCAAGTCTGGGAGAGGCGTTACCCCCTTTTGAGAGGCTTCCCTGCAGGCCCTCTCACCAGAGTATTGGAAATCACTCCTATGGTCAAAAACACCACCCTGTTTCTCTGCACACTCAGGGCTGAGCCCAACTCTGACATCTGGCCAATATGGTGAAACCCCGTCTCTACTAAAATTACAAAAAAGTTAGCCGGGCATGGTGGCATCTGCCTGTAATCCAGCTGCTCGGGAGGCTGTGGCAGGGGAATTGCTTGAGCCAGGGAGGTGGAGGTTGCAGTGATCCGAGATCGAGGTACTGCATTCCAGCCTGGGCAACAAAGCGAGACTCCATCTCAAAAAAAAAAAAACAGAAATCAGGTTTTGAGATGGCACCTGGTGCTTTCTTACAGTTAGTTGTTTGGCATTTATTTATTAATCATAAGTGGACATGACTGTGAGGAAAAGTCTTTCTAATTGAAATTGTAGTTTGAGGTTTTAAAAAAAGAGTACAGTGATATCGATTAAATAAATGGATGTAGAATAGTTAAAAAGAGGCTTGGCAACTGAGACAGGCTGGACCACAGATTGACTTAGACCGAAAGCTATAGTTAGTATTTTTAAATAGTTGTATAAATGTGCCTCACATAAACTATAATTCCACCTATTCATAAATACCTGAGTACAAGTCATGAAAAATAGGTACCTGACTTAATCTAGTCATTAAATAAATTACTATATTTTACCTCCCTATTTTAAAGTGTTTGGATTTAAACACTTAGGAGGTAGTGAAACCTTCACTGTGGAAACAGGAGCCACTGGTCCACCTGTCAACAGTTCTAAAATGGTGGTTCCTGGTCCTGGCTGGCCATCAGATGCACATGGGATGCTTGCTAAATTTATATACCTCTGGGTCCAATCTAGACCTGCTGAATCCAAATCTCTCAAAGCAGGGTGGAAGCATATGATTAAAAAGCTCTGCTGATGATTCTGATCACCAGGCAGGTTTGGGAACCTCTGTTCTAGAGCTTATTCTAGTGCTTGGTGGAAGGTTGTTCTCCCTAATAGCTTCTTTAGGTGATGCTTTCAATTCTAAGCTTCAATGACTTAGAACCATCATTATGATCACATTTGAAATTGAAATAGTAATAAGCAGCTCCTCTGAAAAAGTTCTCCTCTTATCAAATTCCATAATATGCTTTGGATTAAGTGAAGGACGTTACCTGTCAACACAGTGATCACTAGCAATCTGTTTTTTTCTTTATTCTTATTTTCTAACTCATGAAAACCCTGGGAACCAGATCTCTGGGATGAAATGATGCAGTCCAATTAGAAGTCTTATAGCAGGCTGGGTGTGACAGCTTATGCCTGTAATCCCAGTAGTTTAGGAAGCTGAGGCAGGAGGATCACTTGAGCCCAGGAATTCAAGACCAGCCTGGGCAACATAACAAAACTCTGTCTCTACAAAAAGTTACCCAGGGGTGATGGTACACATCCCAAGTACACATCCCACCTGGGGATGTTGAGGTGGGAGGATCACGTGAGCCTGGGAGGTCAAGACTGCAGCTATCCATGATTGCAACACTGCAATCCAGCCTGGGCTACAGAGCATGACCCTGTCGAAAGAAAGGTGGGGGGGAGGAGGGAGGGAGGGAGGGAGAGAGAGAGAGAAAGAGAGAGCAAGGGAGAAAGAAGAAAAGAAAGAAAAAATAAAGAAAGAAAGAGAGAGAGAGAAAGAAAAGAAAAGAAAAGGAAGAGAAAGAGAAAGAAAGAAGGGAAGGAAGAAAGAGAGAGAAAAGAAAGAAAGTCCTATAACTTGTAACTCAGGGTTACAGAAATGTGAATTTATATGAATCTATTCCAAATCTCTGTTTTACAGATGAAGACATTAAGGTTCAGAAAAGCTAAGTGACTTGTCCAAAGTGACACAGCAAGATAATGGCAGAGCCAGGAGTAATGTGCAGGTATCCAGACACTCATCCTCCCCAGAGCAACCACTACAGAGACTGAGGTTGCTCCTGCAGGACCTCGTGCCCTGACAGCTCTATGACCCCAACACCTCCCTCCTACATCCATACTTTATCCCATACCAAATAGAAGCACTCTATTAAGATCTCAAGTGGCAAAAAAAGTTATCTGATTCTTAAGCTACACATGACTCAGATTCCTTACTGGAAGCACAGATGAGCTGCAAGAGAAGCAGTTTAAGCTCAATTCTTAGGTTACCTATTTGGGTCAATGATGGTAAAAGCCTGGAATCTCATCCAGTTGGCTATAAACGTTGGGCTAGGGGTGGTCACACACCCTTCCTTCTTTTGGGAAAGAAATAAACACAGCTGCCTTGTTTACAAAGCTATTTAGAGTCAGGGAACTCTTCACACACAATGTCCAGTAAGTCTCCTCTCCTTAGGCTATTCTGCTTTTTTTTTTTTTTTTGAGACAGAGTCTCACCCAGGCTGGAGTGCAATGCTCCACCTCCTGGGTTCAAGCAATTCTCCTGCCTTAGCCTCCCGAGTAGCTGAGACTACAAGCGTGCACCACCATGTTTGGCTAATTTTTGTATTTTTGGTAGAGAGGGGGTGTCACTATGTTGGCCAGGCTGGTCTCGAACTCCTGATCTCGTGATCCACCCGCCTCAGCCTCTCAAAGCGCCAGGGTTACAGACATGAACCACTGTGCGGCCTAGGCTCCACTATATTTTTCTTTCACAGAGACCCTCATGGCAAACTCTAAATGATGAATGAAATGAAAATCCCCACGCAATGCATTGGAAGGCTTCAAGCCGGGTGGCATAATCACTCCTGAGCAACACTCACTGTGCTGTCATTAATATTCTACCCACATGCATTCATAAAACTTAAAGGACTCAAAGCGGAAGTGGAAGTGTTTTTTAATGATGATGGTTTAACATTTACTAAGTCCCTACTGTGTTGGGTCTCACACAACGCATCTAAGCAGCAAAGACCCTGGGCTCCCCGAGGTGACAGAATTTAAGCAAGGAAAAAAAAAATCATGTGAACATACTTGTATTTGTTTAGAAATATTCCATAAGCACTAACATAAAATGATACCTGTAACCGCAGGGAGCAGGTAGTAAGCTTTCTATAAGCAGCTTTTTCCTTTTGTTTTTTTGTTAACTTTCTTTTTTAGGATGTCGTTCTTTTTCTTAAAACCATTTTATTTCATCTTTCCTCCAAGGAGTAAGAGAAGAAAGAGAAAAAAAAAAAGAGAGAGAGAGAAGATGCCCTCCCCCCAACCCCTAGTCATGTTGCAGCCCTTACGTAGAAGATTTTTCAAGTCAATCACTTTGAAAATATCTCAGCCGGGCGCGGTGGCTCAAGCCTGTAATCCCAGCACTTTGGGAGGCCAAGGCGGGTGGATCACGAGGTCAAGAGATCGAGACCATCCTGGTCAACATGGTGAAACCCCGTCTCTACTAAAAATACAAAAAAAATTAGCTGGGCATGGTGGCGCGTGCCTGTAATCCCAGCTACTCAGGAGGCTGAGGCAGGAGAATTGCCTGAACCCGGGAGGCGGAGGTTGCGGTGAGCCGAGATCGCGCCATTGCACTCCAGCCTGGGTAACAAGAGCGAAACTCCGTCTCAAAAAAAAAAAAAAAAAAAAAAAAGAAAATATCTCAGAGGGAATGAAAAGGTCTTTCAATTGTCACACTGACAATGACTTTTACAGGGTAAAAATATTTCTGCCACTATTTTGGTTCTTTCCTTTCTCCCCAGCTCAGACACTCATCTCTCGCCAATCACACCCACCTTCCTAGTGGCATGACTTAATCCTTCATCACAGAATGTTAGATTGGCATGCAGCATTGAGTTCAGTCCCCTGCCTGGCATGGTGTGATATGTCTGCAGTGCTGTCTCAGACTTGAAGGTCCTTTTCACTCTCTTGTGATAATTTAGTACTAGTTCACCATAAGGTTTCTGAACTGGCTGCCAATACTGTTTTTTTTCTTTTCTTTTGAGATGAAATCTCACTCTGTCACCCAGGCTGGAGTGTAGTGGTGCAATCTCGGCTCACTGCAACCTCTGCTTCCCAGGTTCAAGCAATTCTCCTGCCTTAGCCTCCGGAGTTGCTGGGATTACAGGCACCCACCCACCACTATGCCCAGCTAATTTTTGTATTTTTAGTAGAGGTGGGGTTTCACCGTGTTGGCCAGGCTGGTCTGGAACTCCAGACCTCAAGTGACCTGCCCACCTCAGCCTCCCAAAGTGCTGGGATTATAGGTGCGGGCCACCTTGCCAAGCCAATTCTGTTTTTTTTCAACACCCATTTTTCCAGCACACCATCAACAGAACCTAAGTGTAAGCTGAGGGAGCAGAAGTCCCTCGGGGTAGAAAACTTGGGCAGAGGAAGTCAGAAATGCCACCGTGACTTTTCACCAACTGCAACTTCCCTGTCCATCTGTCTGTAGAATCCTGGCTGTGGGGGGCAAGATGCCTTCTGAGTTGAAAAGAGACTTATGGAGAGCAGTGTTTTTGATTTGCTCATCCTTTCACTGGCACACCAGTACAAGTACTATTATTCATACGAGCCATAACAGCTAACATAAATTGACTGTTTATTATGTGTTGTTAGAGTATTATTATGACATTGTTCCATTCCTCAATGAAAGCTGTATGATTGACTTCACTGTACACATGGAAAACCAGGGTACAGGGAGATTAAGTGATTGGTCCAACGCCAGGTGGCCTGTGAGTGCAAAAGTTGCGACTCAAACCCACAGGCATCTGGCATGGAAGCTCATCTTCTCTCTGTCTCCTGAGTACCACTGGGTCAAACACTCTGGCTGACTCAGGGTTGCACTCCTCTCGGTCCCCTGGCCTAGCATCCTTGAAGGTGGATGTACCAGAATCTTAAGGAGAAACAACATGTTTTCCCCAGGCCCAAGGGTACCAATCACTAGTCACATGATGGAAATGGTGTACACCTGAGTTAGGCAACTGAATTATACTATGTTCTGGGGTCTTTCTGGCCTATGAAATCCCCAGCTCTCTCTGGTCCTAAGGTTAGACCAACTCATCCATCCAGGTAACACTTTGAGCCCCAGGACCAGTGAACCATCACTTATTTCTGTGGTCAGTCTAGCTTGCTCTTGAAGCTCTCCAGAGACAAAGAAGCTTGTAGCAAGTCACAATGAGGATTCTGGTCCCTGAGGTGGAGAGGGTGGGAGCCTCACTGTTTGCCCTACTCTCTACTTTCTGTAGATTAGGAGATTTCAAAGACTAATCAAAGATTAGTCTTCTTTGATGTTGCCTATATATCTGTCTCAAGGAATAGAACTAGCTCTATTCATTCTTCAGTAGGCTTAAAGTGATATAGAATAAACTGATGATATTATGAGGCTACTGAATTGATATAAACAGAAGACACCATGAAACAACCAACCGCAGGAACATTCATGAACCCTCCCACCTAAAGGGATTGCAAAAAATAAGGCTCATTTCTAAACAATGTAATCAGCCAGGCTATTCCCAGCCTACACTCATTTCCTAGACAATAGTCACAGTTGTTTAAATAACATCAGCTATTTCGAGCCTGGCAAAATAAATACAGGCTCACAGAAAAGTATAACTTGTAGTAAAAGACCTAATACCATCGCTCTTGATTAAAGATATGATTCCTTTTTCAGAGTCTTTTCCAAAACGGAATGGATACAGAAAGTTTTTTTGGTTTGGATTTTTTTTTTTTTTTTTTTTAGTTTCCAACATACAGCTGAAAACTGCCCTTTGTTCTCGGTTCCTGATCCATTATAACATCCTCCCTCCTGCCTTCCAATTTCCATTTATGCTCTAAGTGAAAATGGAAATACAAAAAAAAGGGGAAGAAGATAAAGGAATGGCTAAAACTTCTTCCCTTGCTCAGTTCAAAAACACATTTTTACAGTCTTTCATAAAAACTAAAAGAGTCATCACATTTTAGCTCTACAGGATGCCGGAGGAAGACAAGGCAAAGAGAAGGAGCTAGTTGGGTGTGATTCTGATGAAGCCCCTATTCTCTACCAGGTGAACGTGTTATTTCATGTGGCTGGAGGCTGCATGTACTCAACAACCATGAGTAAGGCCTGAAGCTCACACAATTCTGTCATGGAAAATCATTTCCTTTAAAATTGAACTCGGACTCAAATGTGAACTTGGTATGAAGCTCCTGGTTCCTGGAGGGCCTCTGAAATCTTCACTGAATTTTTACAAATGTTCTTTTCTTTATTTTAATCATTGAATGTCTTGATGGCTGCCTGCCTCTAAAATCTGTCAACGCCAATGTTTTATGGCCATTAAGAGAGTCTAGAAGGCACTTCTTCCTCCAGGACATAAGTTAAATCACTGGTGTAATGGTGTTTATTAACAATACAACAGGAGATGGTCAACTTAAACAGATATTTGTACATACACAGCCAAGCTTGAAGATGGCCCAGTGTTAACTGCTTGCTAGTCCACAGGAAGAGCACCTAGTGATATTTTTCATTATATTAACATACACTATCTGCCTTTTTAGTAGCTTTCAGACACCAGACATTTTTGCTGTATTCAAAGAAATTCCAAAGAATCGCCAAAGGACTCCTAAGAAATAAGTCCAAATGTAGGACTTATTTCTTTTTTTTTTTTTTGGACTTATTTCTTATAATATGTGTAGACACCTACCAATATCAAAACACTCTTCTTCAAAGAAAGATAATCTTTCTACAATCTTTTTTTTAGTACCCCTCTGTGAGTTCCAAAAGCAGCCTTTTTACAGTCTTTCATCAAGGTCTGTTTTGTTTTTTTTCTTCCAGTCTTGATTGCACAAGATGCCTTCTCTTCTAGAGGCTCTGAAAGAGGCTTTGGAGACTGGCAAACTTAAAGTTCAAATCCCAGCCCTGCAACTTACTAGCTAAGACCTTTGGCTGATCATTTACTCTCTGACACTCAGGCTCCTCTTGGGGAAATGGGAATAACTGTACCCATACCCCATAGGGCTGTGGTGAGGATTGAGTGAGGTCATACAGATAAGAAGCCTGGCATAATGGGTGTTGCTATAATCACTCTAGTGATTAGCCCATGTTGCCCAAATCTCTAACTTTCTGCATAAGTGAACCCTTTCAATATCAAATCATATACATGTATACAAAACCTCTCTGGGCCCAGATTCTTGTCTCTAGGTATGCTCCATTCAAATATCCTCTGCCCACCAGCAGGTATATTCAAACTGCTTCACCACATATGAGCCCTAGAACAAGAAGAGCACCATTTTTTATTATATCAATCCTACCTGTCGCCTTCCATATGAATTTTCACTGAGCCCAGGATTTAGATCTCATTAGGAAATCACCAAAATGTCAAGATGTCATTACTTTACCAATCAATGGTACCATCAGTGGTCCTCTCTAAATCAGTCATACTCAAATCACATAGCTCAAACACCATTGAAAGCCTCCTTCCCCTTCAGCCACAGAGCAGCCCCTTTGCTGTGTTTAAAGAAATCTATTCACATTTTCCCAAACACCTCTCTTCTTTCTTTTCTCCAATTGCTTTAATCACCTAAATCATTGTGTGAAGTCAGATAAGATTTAAGGTTCATTTAGGTTTGCATCATTTAGAGTCTCCCACTATCTCTTACTAATACACCAGATTACAAGGGCTATCATAAGAATCAGGGGAGAAGGAGTGATAATAGCTAGCATTAGTAACTGCTTTCTATGTGCAAGGCCTTACTGAAACTGCTTTGCCTGTATCATATCCTTCAGCACTGTCATTTCCCCCAGTCCAGAAGCAATTACTAGAAGGTTTAGAGCTTTGCTTTTACAGCAAGAATCTATTAGGGGATGGCCATGAATCTTATCAGGAAGGTACAGGGTATCTAGTCATTTTTCTCCACTGTCAGGGACTGAGATCAATCATTCCTTTCAGATTCTGCTGCCCATTTGGCCAGACATCCTCCCTCATCCCTGTAATCAAAGGTGTCCTCCCAGGCAGTTCCCAGGGAGGGTGGGGAAGCCCATGGCTCACTGTCCCTGGGAATCCCAACTCCATCTAGTCCCTTGGCTCTCACTGTCTGCATCCCACAGCTGCAGCTGTTGACCTGTGTTTGCTGCTATTTGCATTTCAAATAAGTTAATAAAAGCAACGAACTAAATAATAAATCAGAGATTTGTGTTTAAAACAACAATGACAAAGGCCTTTGATTAAGCCACAGTACCACAGAAAAGCGACTCAATAATACTACTAATGGTACTTTATGCACTTACAGGGCCTCTCAGCTGAGTGTCTTGGGATTTCTACAAACATTACCCTCTCATTCCAAACTGAGTGAAAAACATCTTTGGGTAGGAAAAGTAGGTCAAGACAGATATAAAAGAAATGCACTGATTTGCATACGGTTACAATTAAAGTCAGTGAATCATTCATCCATCTGTTTAACACACATTTTCTAAGCACTGACTAAGTGCTGGTCACCGGCCCCTTGGGCTGCTGTGAGGAGCTGGCTTATAATTTATTGCCTTCTACAAATAAACCTACAAGGATTAGGCACTGGGAAGTTCGACCAACTCGTAATGATGCTGCTACTACTCAGTTCTGACTCGTGACTTACAGGGTCTTTGTGAATTTCAGTTTCCTCATCTGTAAAAGGGCAGTGGGGAACGGGGAGTGAGTTTGGACTGGCTACTCTTGAGAGCTCTTTTCTGCTCTGATATTCCGTGGGACCTCTGGGGTACTTTGGTCTTGCTTTGTGTCTGTGTGTGTGTCAGAGCAAACACTGCTTCCCATACTGTGCACGGCAACAGAAGCTGGAACCAGAAGAATCACGTTTGAGTCCCTAAATCTTACCAAGTCCTGGTTTGCAAAATGGGAACAATGACAGTTCTTATAATAGGGTTGCACTGAGATTTAAATGAGATAACATATGGGAACTGCATTGGAAAGCACTGCCCAAATCTGAGTTATAACAAACATCCATGGAATTTGGGGTCAGAAATGGATAGCTCATCTTTCTACTGTTCTTAAGCATCTCTATCATAGTTTGTGCTTTTACTGCTCAGTTTGCACATGATAGCTCTTATTTTGTGGCCATGCTATTTCATTTTCAGGTTGCCTCATTTTTGTTTATGTTTTAAGAGGATGAGATTTTAAAACATCCTGCTTTGATCTATCATCTTTTTGCTCACTTAGACAGATTTCTATTGTTGCTCCTAAGTGTAATAATGCTTATCCCAAGACAGGGCTTAAGAAATTGGATCCATAAGGAAGTGAGGCTGAGGAGCAGGGGTGGTTGGTACATAGGCGTAGGTCAGCCCGGACCAGGCTGGGCTTTCCTGTTGCCTTCACTCAGCCGCAGCCAGGAGTAGCAAGTAGGGTGGCAGGTGCCATAAAGGAAAACCAGTGATTCTGAAGCAGAGGTGAGAAACAAGAAAGAAGGGCAGGGACGCAAGCTAAGGGGGCCATATGCATGTTCAAAATGAAAATCAAGCCAGGAGCGATGGCTCATGCCTATAATCCCAGCACTTTGGGAGGCCAAGGCAGGTGGATCACCTGAGATCAGGAATTCGAAACCAGCCTGACAAACATGGTGAAACCCTGTCTCTCCAAAAAATATAAAAATTAGCCAGGTGTGGTGGCCAGCGCCTGTAATCCCAGCTACTTGGGAGGCTGAGACAGGAGAATCACTTGAACCTGGGAGGCGGAGAGTGCATTGAGCCCAGATCATGCCACTGCACTCTAGCCTGGGCGACAGAGCAAGACTCCATCTCAAAAAAGAAAAAAGGAAATCAATTCCTCTTGTACTCTTTCAGATTTTCTACAGAAGGGCTACTCAAAAGTAGGGAGGAAACTATTAACAAATGAAAAGATTTTAAAAAATGTTTGAAAAATGGCCCTTGTCAGTCGTAATGTAACATCACCACTCTCCTGACTCCACTGATGCCAGGAACATGGTGCAGACAGGCCCTGAATGTGGTTGTATGTTCCTGGACAAAACTGCATATTCTCACAACAAAGGGCATTACCTGTGTGCAGACTTAAACATCCTGCTGTATTTACAGAGAGATTTTCATTTAATCTGTCACATATTCTTATTGTTAGTATAATTACCAGAAACTTCCAGGGACAGGTATACACAAAACCATAACCTCCATTTTTGTGCCAACACACTCTCAATAAATCACATTCTCAGTTGCTGCTTTTGTTCAGTTGGTCCATAGCTCAAGAACCACCAATGGCTCCCCAGTTCCCTCAGGATTAAATCCCAGCTCCTTGTCCTAGAATTTAAGCCATTTTACCAGTTAGCTTTTTGCTATACAGTACTCTGGGAGGAGCAAAGTGTACAGAACATGGGATCACTACTCTTGAGGAGTTTAACAATTTAGTTGATGATGCCAGATTTTGCATATAAAAAGTTTAGAAGATATATATGCTGTTACAATCAAGTGCTAACAGTGAAGGGACACAGTATGTAAGGACATGGTAAGGACGCTCCTCCAACTCACCAGAACGTCCAGGCTTCCCTTCACAGGATATGCCCTCCTTAGAAAAATACCTAAGCCATTGTTCAGTCTAGAGTCTAGAACAATCTAGCTTCTGGGACACCCTAATGACATTCAACCATTTGCAGTGCACCAGTATTTATCAGGGTAAAAGTTCCCCAGAAAAAGAACTCCTGACGCTCTGAAGAAGTGCGGAGGTGAACAGGAATTGCTAGGATGCTGGTTCACAGCACAAGGAAAAATGCACACAGGGGAACCAGTGAGATGCTCGGTACCTACTGGAATCCCCAGAACTAGCAGATCTGGGGAAAGAGGCCCCGGCAAACAAGACACAGCTTCTAAATTTCCCAAGCCTGGTCACAGAGAGTGGCACAGTCACTAGGCCTGGCAGCCTGGTTCTATTAAACAAGCACCTCTTCATCTGGTAGGGGACCTATGTTTGTTTATTCAGGAAAACTCTGGTTGGCAAAGGTCATGAGCTCAGCTGAGCAGGACTCCAGGGCCCCGTGAATGAAAAACCTCACTGCTCTAACACCTTGTTCTGACTCTCACCTGCCCATGGCCATTTGTATTGGCCAAATTAGCTAAAAGCTGTCAAACATCCCTTTGTGTCATATGGATACTACTTCTGTGTCTGAACACAAATAGATGAGGTTGTTAACAGTAAACTGGAATGGGACCAAAAACATTCAATAGGTCCCAAAATATGCCAGCCCAACATACACTTGGAGGAAAGTCACTCAGTCTGTGCGGCATTAAACATGGGCACAGAGTGGGTCTATCCTAATTCCTTGGCCCTAAATCCTATTCCCTCTGGGAACACTTCAGATACTCACTGTTTCTAGAAATTGAAGGGTGTCTACTGCATCTTCACTGTGATAGACACACGAGAATGAGCTAGGAATATGAGACAAGTAATAAAGAAAATGAACCCCCAGTGGAATTTTAGCAAAATCAAAAAGCAATATTACCTTACCATTTAGTATTATTTTGTTTTGGTTTTACTTTTGTTCAATATGTGAAAGATTAAATGCAGGGAATTTTAGTCAAGAATTGCTTACTAACTATAGTTACAATCTACAGATTTTAGTCAGAAATTATATTTTGAAGGTCATCTTCCCAACCTAGGGAAAAGAGATTTTTAAAAAATGAACATCTCGATCTCCTGACCTCTTGATCCACCCACCTCAGCCTCCAGTGTGGTGGCACATGAATCTAGTCCCAGCTACTCAGGAGGCTGAGGCAGGAGAATCGTTTGAGCCTGAAAGGCAGAGGTTGCAGTGAGCTGAGATCGCACCCTTGCACTCCAGCCTAGGTGACAGAGTGAAACTCTGTTTCAAAAAAAAAAAAAAAGTCCAGGCCCAGTGGCTCATACCTCTAACCCCAGCACTTTGGGAGGCTGAGGTGGGTAGATCACAAGGTCAGGAGATCGAGACCATCCTGGCCAACATGGTGAAACCCCGTCTCTACTAAAATACAAAAAACCAGTCAGGTGTGGTGACATGCACCTGTAGTCCTGGCTACTCAGGAGGTGGAGGCAGGGGAACTGTTTGAACCCGGGAGGCGGAAGTTGCAGTGAGCCGAGTTCCAGCCACTGTACTCCAGTCTGGCGACAGAGCAAGACTCTGTCTCAAAAAAAAAAAAAAAAAAAAAGAACATCATAAAAGTAACAGTAGCAAGCTTTGGGGAGAAAGTCTTTGTGCAACACTCTGCTCATAAGGCCCCACAGCTGAGAGCTGGAGCTGGAGATGTTTTTGTCGTTACTCTTCTCATTTGTTATTCAAAGTTGATAAATGTTCTCTAAACAAAGGGAAAAGGATCTTTCCAAAAATGACCTGATTGAAGGCTAACAGAAAAAAACCCCAGAGAATCAAGAAGGGAAAGTAGACCGAATGTGCCATGTTCAAGGCTTTATATTCCTAAGAACTTACCTTCTTCACCCACCACCATCACCACCAGAAGCCACATATCACCAGCGGTGTGATGTCCCACCAGGATTCAATTCCAACTCGTCATTACAAATAAATCACCACCACACTGACTCCTGGCCTCAGTTCTGCTTGTCTTTGATTAACTTTGGGTAAGACTATATGGAAGATTGGTACCCACAAAAATGGCAAGAGACCACTGCTTCTAACACATAGTTCCAGATTTTAGCTAATTAAAAAACTTACTGCGGAACAACACACACTGGGGCCTATTGGAGGGTGGAGGGTGAGAGGAGGGAGAGGTCAGGAAAAATAACTAATGGGCACTAGGATTAATACCTGGGTGATGAAATAATCTGCAAAATAAGCCCCCATGACACACGTTTACCTATGTAACCAACATGCACATGTACCCCTGAACTTAAGCGTGAGTGATTCCTGTCAAATCCAGTGCGGTCCCTGCACATGTGAAGTAGGGTATCCAGCAGGAAGATGACATGGGTGTGGCACATGCACCCTCCCTGCCTGCTCTCTCTGAGATCTCTGCCCATGGTGGGCAACACCACCTGCTGCTGTGTAACCAAGCACAGCTAACCTCCCGCCTCCTGTTTTCAACGGGAAAGAAAGAAAAGACAAATCTGTGCAAAACAAAGCAGCAAACACAGATCTGAAGCAAATACGAGGTGGCTTGGCAAATGCTTGACTATAGTCAGATCGGAATTTATAGAACCTGATGCCAGACATTTCCATAGTGCTATTTCCTGACTAAACTTTGTTTTCCTATTTTCACTCCTGGGATCCTGGACAGGCTTCCTTCCCAGACCTCAGTCAGCCTTGGTTTCCCTGTGGTTCCTCTGGTAGAATCATGTTGCTGCTTCCTGTTCCAGCAGGCCCAGTGAGCTCAAGAGCAGCCCAGACCCACGCTGGAGCCACTGTACGTCCACAGGCTCAGCTGCACGATGTTCTCCTCACAACAGAGCTTCTGAACAAAAATCACAGTGTTTAAGAAACCTGGTCGATTTATAAGAAACACTATAAAAACACCATAGGGCCAGGCATGGTGGCCCATGCCTGTAATCGCAGCACTTTGGGCGGATCACTTGAGGTCAGGAGTTCAAGACCATCCTGGCCAACATGATAAAATCCCATCTCTACTAAAAATACAAAAATAGCTGGGCATGTTTGCTGAAGCCTGTAATCCCAGCTACTCAGGAGGCTGAGGCAGGAGAATTGCTTGAACCCAGGAGGTGGACGTTGCAGTGGGCTGAGATCACATCACTGCACTCCAGCCTGGGCAACAGACCCAAGACTCTGTCTAAAAAAATAAAATAATACAACCATGGGATTTTCCAAATGCTTTCTTTATTCTTCAGTTTTTCCTTCACAGACCTGGTGTCAGTCAACATAATGCTCAGGGTAGGAAGGGGAGTGAACGGGGTCAGATCCCAGGTTTTACAGAACAAGGAATCCCATTTATTTCAAAAAGCTAGAGGCCAATTGCTTCACTGTATCCCTTCTCCAATCCTGGAGGAAAAAACATCTGCTTTTTACATAAATCAAACATATCCACAGATGGGATAATTTAGGAACATCCTCTGCTAGAATGCCGATCTGGTGTGTACCTTTAGAAAGAACCACCGTCTAAATACAATGTGGGATCCTGCATTGGATCATGGAATGGTAAAAGGACATTTAGTGGAAAACCTGAGAAATCGGGAAAAAAGTCTGCTATGTAGTTAACAGCATGTTAATTTCTTAGTTTTGATAAAAAGTAGCACAGTTTTATGCAAGTTGCTAACAGTAGGGGAAGCAGGGTGAAGAGGATACAAGAACTCTCTGTACTGTCTCTGCAACTGTTCTGTACATCTAAAATTATCTAAAAATAAAAATGTGTTTAGAAAAAGAAATCACTGTGAAATGCCAAAAGTGATTAAAAACACAACCCAGTCATGACACAGTGATTATTTACTATCTAAAGAACAGGGAGGGAGTTGTAAAAACCACAGAGGGAGAGGCTGGCCCCCAGGTCACTCTGGCTCAGCATTGCCAGTTTGGGACCCACACCCACTTCAGTCTCACAGAGAGAGTTTTTCTTTAAAATCCTCTAAAAAATTATGAAAACAAATACACACCCATTGTGGACAATATGAATGCCACAAATGAAGGAGCAGCTAGCAGCGGTGTGTCATCACTTTACCCAGGGACAATCATTCTTGTTCATCTTTGACCATGTTTCCTTCCAGCACTTGTTCCACACAGCCATTTTTTACATAGTTGAGGGCACCATGGAAATACAATTTTTTGATCCTGTTTTATTCGCTTTATGTTCTATGATAAATGGCCTCCCCACTGCAATGCTCTGGACATGATTTGTTTGTTTCCGCCAAATCTCCTGTTGAAATTTGATCCCCAGTGTGAGGGTGTTGGAGGTGGGGCCTAGTGGGAGGTGTTTGGGTTTGGGTCGTGGGGGCTGATCCTCCTGAATGGCTTGGTGCTGTTCTCATGAAGTGAGTGAGATCTGGTTCTGGTGAGATGGGATTCGTTCCCAGGAGAGTGGGTTGTTAAAACAAGGCTCCTCCTTCTGTTTGGTCCCTTTTCAAATATGCCCACTTTCACTTTGACCTTTTCCTCCATGTCTTGATGAAGCACAAAAGCCCCCACCAGAAGCCAAGAAGATGCCAATGCCATGCTTCTTGTACAGCCTGCAGATCCATGAGCCAAACCCATCTCTTTTTTTTTTAATAAACAATCCAGCCTCGGGTATTCCTTTATAGCAACACAAAATGGACCAAGACACCTCCATTTATCCAAAGCTTTGTAAACGTGGCACTCAACAGCAGCCCACTAACTCCACTGAGCATCACCTCCACAGCTGACCTATCCAGACACCAGCTATTAGGGTGCATGAAAGTTATGCCTGCTTCATAAAAAAGAATGAGATCATGTCCTTTGCAGGGACATGGATGGAGCTGGAAGCCATTATCCTTAGCAAACTAACGAAGGAACAGAATACCAAATACTGCATGTTCTCACTTATAAGTGGGAGCTAAATGATGAAAACACATGGACACATAGAGGGGACCAGCACACACTGGGGCCTATCAGAGGGTGGAGGGTGGGAGAGGGAGAGGTCAGGAAAAATAACTAATGGGTACTAGGCTTAATTTCATCACTGGGTGATGAAATAATCTGCACAACAAGCCCCCATGACACACATGTACCTATGGAACCAACATTCACATGTACCCCTCAACTTAAAAGCTAAAAAAAGGAAGTTATGGGTGCTTAAGGAAAAAAAAGTCTGTCCTATAGCCAGCCCTCTCTGGGATTAAGTTATTCCTCACTGGCAAATTAGGCAGAACAGGTAGTTCCAGAATATTTGGGGCCATTTCGGCTTGCAGCCAGCCAGTGATGCTTAAAATACTAATGCATGCCAGTCACTACCAGGGAAAAATTTAAAACATGAGAGACGAGAATGCAAATTAAGTTCTGGGAGTAATAACGGTATAAAATATCAAATGGATTCCAAGTCAGTAATTCATAGATAATAAAGTAAAAACAGCAGATATCAAGACCTAGGAAACTATGGTGTGCTGTTTTAATTGGGCCAATCTGTTCATATTGCACACCAAGTCAACATATTTATTTTTGTAAAAACTAATTTGGACTTAATATCAGCCCAACTTCAAAAAATGGGTAAAAACCTAGATATGTAAAAGATGCGGAAATGGCTGAGGCCAGCTCTTATTCTGGAAAATGAGATCCCACATGATATACCCACTCAGATGCATACACACAGCCAAATCCTAAAATAAACTTAATCCTGCTAAGGATTTTCCTCCCCATGGTGCACTCAAGTGACTACATCAATATTCAGGAAGAAAAACCAAACTGTATAGAGAAGCCAGCTTTGAGGAATACATTTAAATTCTTATTTCTATTTCATCTGTCCCATGTCCTCCCTTCTGAATACAGGGTATGTCTGGAAGTAGAAAATGAAGAGAAATTCTTCCCTTTTGCCCTCACCCCATCCCACTTTCTCTTCCAACCCATCAGCCTACTATCTCCATGGTTCTGAATAAAAGCACAGAGGGGTGACAGCAGAGGATAGCAGTATCCCCACTGGGCAAACAGACTCTGTCCAGAGGGTGTCCTGGAGACGCTCAACAAACTGTTTAAAAAATCAAGTTCTTCTCCAGCCTTAGAAGGCTGTGCCAGAGTCTTACTAATGAGCTAGCAATCTTTTCAAGAAAGCCAACAAATCACCAAACATGTCTTGTAAAACTCAGTATGCACCTGATAGATGATGAGAGCACATAGTGAAACGAATATCTATTGTGAACAAAGAAAAATTGGAGATTTTGCTTACCACGCCTCCTAAGTCTAAACAGGCTTAATTAGCACATTTTTCCCAAAGGGGAATAAATCATTTAGTTAGAAACAGGAAATTTCTTTACAAGTTAGTTTGAGGGAACAGTGATGCTAAAGACCTTGGAGATGGTCTATGACATTACTTTTAATGGCAAAAATGCAATTACTTTTGCACCAACTTAATAGCTTTCTAAAATCTAGAAAGAGCCAAAAACTGTGCAGGGATTTACACGAGAGTACTATACTCAATTTTTTTAAAAATAGTCTTTAAAAAAGATTATTCTTAAAAAATAATACTTAAAAAAAAATATCTACATGCACCTACTATGTGCCAGCATTGTGCTAGGTGCTGGCGGATATAGCAATGAATAAGACATGGAGGGTGAGGTCGTAAGCAGATAATCACAAGCTGCAGGGTACATAACAGGGGACCTAAATCAATCCAGGTGTCAGGGAAGGCTGGGTCCTGAAGAGGGAGTAGTAATTCTTAGCTAAGTGAAATTAATGAGGAAGAACCTCAGTAAGTTCAAGGAGAAAGATCAGCCATGTGAATGCTCCAAGTTGGAGACAGACAGAGGGGTCGGCACAGAGGCTGCCATATCCTAACTCCTCTACCTCGGCACACCACAGTGTGGCTGCTCCCTTTCTACAAAGTCCAAACTCATGACTAGGGCTCTTTCGAAGAGCATTACAGAGCAAGGAGTCTTTTCCTGTGCTACTGCAAACACACCTCCTTCCCGTTCCTGTTTCCTTTTCCCACCTCATCTCTTAGGGGTGTGGCAAGTGGATCCACATCCTAGATCGGTGGCTTTCCAAGATGATAAACATAAGAATCATCTTGTGAGCGTGTTCAAAACACAGATTCCCAGATCCTACCCTGGAAGACCCTCTGGAAACCAAACATTCATAAATGCACTCCCTGCCCTGCCAAGTGGTACTGATGCATGTTTTGGCTATCCTGGTCTTTCTGCAAATAATTTGAAAAGGGGAATATTCAAAACCGGCAGGATAACATCACGGACAGGCGGCTGATTTCCTGGATGCTCTCAGCAAAGATCTCTCTGTGAATGAGCCTTTCTGCGGGTCTCAGCTGGTCTCCAGTAACAGAGGGGCTGAGGGACTGTCCACCGAATTCTCAGCAGACAGGTAGGAGAGAGGATGGTAAGGAGCCCTGTGCAGCCTCAGGGTGAAATTTTCACGGAAGAAAGTTTTAGAAGTGGCTTGACGAAGCCGTTGTTTGGTTCCATAAGTGCATTGCAAAAGATGTGTTTTTAAAAGTATTTTATGAAACACTTTTCGTTTTTGAAATCTTCCTATGCTTCATGACTATCATAAAATTTATACTTAATATAGATAACTGACTACAAACTGAGTAACACCTTATAACTGATTGTTTTGATATTTAGAAACTTACCATTTTCCTAATTTGGGTGATTTTCTTTCCTGTATAAGTAAAAGAAATTTTAGAAACCACTGTCCTGAATTCTGCTTTGCATAGACTCCTTTAAATTTTCACATTAACTTGGATCCAGTAAGAAGGCTTTGTTTTTCTGTCTATAAATCTGTCAGTGCAAACAGCAAACTGGATCCTCCTCTGTTTCATTTTATAGTCAGCAAGTTTCTCAGGCAACAAGCCACCAAGCCCAGTCCATCAAATAGTCACCAATTTTCTCCCCTGACATGTCTCCCAAGACCTCCCTCCCAGCTGGCCATCAGCACACCACTTACCTTCTATCTGTACTGGAGGAGAGGATGGGTAGTCCCTGGGAGGGCATAGGAATACTGGCCAATTGCTTGCCCAGCAAACAGATGCACAGCTGGGGAGTATCCTCGCAGGCCTCGCCCTGGGCTTCCAGGGACCAAACATCTATGCCAGGGGCTTGCCTTTCTTTCTCTGCATTTTGTGATTATCTGCTTAATGCCTCACCACATAAGGGTAGAGACCCCCTTTCTTTTTTTTAATTACTTAAAATGATTCATCCAGTGATGCATATTTCCTGGAATACAAACAGTTATAGAGCAAGTGATGAGGCATAGGTAATCTTCAAGCTATTGGCCAAGTGACAAAGACGGGCCTTTGTGATTCAGCTTTACCGAGAAAGGTGCCAACAGCTTGGTTCTAGGCTTTGCTTTTTTTTTTTTTTTTTTTTTTTTTTTTTTTTTTTTTAAGATTTTGGGCCAGGTGCAGTGGCTCACGCCTGTAATCCCAGCACTTTAGGAGGCCGAGGTGGGTGGGTCATTTGAGGTCAGCAGTTGGAGACCAGCCTGGTCAACACGGTGAAACCTTGTCTCTACTAAAAATACAAAAATTAGCCGGGTGTGGTGATGTGGGCTTGCATGCAGTCCCATAGTTCCAAGTACTCAGGATGCTGAGGCAGGAGAATCACTTGAACCTGGGAGGCAGAAGTTGCAGTGAGCCAAGATCATGCCACTGCCCTCCAACCTGGGTGACACAGCAAGACTCCATCTCAAAAAAAAAAAGATTTTGATAAAATGTATTTTTCTATCAGATGTGAATGACAGTCTCCTTGCATCCCACAGCCACGAGGTGCTGCTTTTGAAAAGGGTTTTAGTTGCCCAGAAAGGAACTGATGCTATGTGTCAAAAGCACATACTTCCTGTACATGGAAGGCATTTGCCCCAAGCCTACAAGGTTCTTAGGTGCTCTGCCTGGGAAAACAGAAGTTCTTCAGTTAAAGAACTTTCCAGTGGTATTTGAAGGTCTTCAGAATTAAGAAGTGAGCTACGAAGACCAGATTGCTGGGATCTGAACCCCATCTCCGTTACTCACTGGCTGTGTGACCTCGGGCATGCTGTTGAATCACACTGTGCCTCGGCAAACTGGGTCCTCCTCTGTTTGGCATGAGGTTTATGGTGGCATGAGGATAATAATAGAGCCTCCCTCTTGGAAGGCTACGAGGACTACATTGGCGCATGCACAGAAAGTGCTTAGAGCAGCACAGGGCACATGAGGAGCAGCTAGTAAATGTTATCTATGGTTATTGTTCATTCTCCTCATGAAGATCAATGCAGGCTGGCTTCACAAAGAAAAGGGGAACAAACCCGGACTGAAATGCCACTGGCTCTGTCTGAGAAAGGCAAGGGCTCCTCCCTAGGATATGATTCACCCACAGAAATCCCTAGAAAGGTGGCCTGCCTGCAATTATTTTTAGCTTTAATGAAAAAAGCAATCTAGTCCAAATTAGATGAGCTGGGTGACTGTGAGATCTAGCCCTGGGGCATTGTTCAGATTTTTGGTTGTGGTGTCATGCTGGGCTAGAATAAATTGATTTAAAAGAGTTAATAAAAAATTCAGTCTTTCCTTCTTCCAACTGGTATTGCAAAGGTCCCTAAAACAGTTCAACTAACAGGCTACTTTCTTGTAAAACAGACTCTCGTAAAAGAAAGAGTGTAAATGTAATTTACCTAGCTTTATTATCACTCCCAATGCGTCTCTTCCTTGACTTATCTCTTTATCCAACTTCAGCCATCCTGGGAGGATTACTCTCAAATTGCCCACATTTGTGGGTCTTATTTCACTCCTCAATGACATTTAATGGGTTTGGCTGGTGGTTCATTACTGAAGCCATGTGGAACAATATGTCATGCTTCATTCATAATAAATAAATGACATTTCTAAAACAATAGGGATGAATATAAACTGAGATCCAGAGCAAGACCCTCCAAGTGACAACTGGGCATATCATAATTAACTAGTGATTTAGGACAACTCAATTTCCCACCATCATTGTATGGGGCCTTAAGGAAATCCACCAACACTTCACTGCTTCTTGAAGGAGATACTTGGAGTCTGAATGGAATATTGTCAGGTGAAATTAGGCCACTTCTGAGTTGTGCAACATTCCCCTTCAAAATCTTGCTGATTATGCAAACACTGAATAATTACACTGATTCATGTATTATTCTCCAACAGAATGACAAAGCATTAGCACTGGCACCCCATTTCACTTTGCTAATGAAAAACAGCAAGCTTTTAAGACCACCATCCATCAAGAGAGAAAAAAAGAACTCATTCAGTGTAATGACAGGTGCATGACAATGGAAACATGGTTTGTTTTTTTTTTTAAGCATATGGGCTGCTGCCAAAGATTAAAATCATTCTGTGTTTAATATCATTCTCTTTCTTTGTGTTCCTCTGAGGTTTTGTATTTTCTTTTGGCAGAGAAATAAAAAGGTTGAAGTAAGAGATCCCAAATTCCCAAGAGTATCTTTCTATCATTTCATATTGTGTTGGTGAACACTTTCCACTAGGGTTTCTATCACTGTCTTTAGAGACCAGTGCCCTCTCCTTCAATAGCCCAGGGAGCAAATCTGCACAAAGGTAGTTCTTAAAAACTATTAGCAAACTCAACTGAGAAGGGAATTTGTACCAGACAGTGCTCCCCACAGCTGTACAGAGCGTGATTTTCACCAAAACAGAGTATAATTCACAGGCAGCACCAGAGATAGGCAGGGATGGGGCCCTGTAGAATCTCACACAAGCAGCAACAGTCTCCCGCAACTCAGATGGCCAGGGGAAGAGAAGGATCTGTGTTTCAGTTATAAGAAGGAATGTATTCTAGTACCTCTCCCACGCAGCCTCTTCTTGTGCATTTCTAGTCATGGCCTAGACTACCCCTCAGAAGCATTACTTAGCTAATTTTCTCCCCAGCACTCTAAAAGACTCTGTTTAAAAGACCCAGGCGTAACACTTCATGTGTCAGAAGTTCTTTATACAGCAGCATCAGTTGTGAGAAACTCAGTGTGGGCCTGGCACGGTGGCTCATGCCTGTAATCCCAGTACTTTTGGGAGGCCGAGGTTGGGGATTGCTTGAGGCTAGGAGTTCAAGACCAGCCTGGGAAATACAGCAAGACCTTGTCTCTGCAAAAAAAATTTAAAAATTAGCTGGGCGTGATGGTGGACACCTGTGGTCCTAGCTACTTGGGAGGCTAAGGAGCGAAGATCTCTTGAGTTCGGGAGTTCAAGGCTAGAGTGAACCATGATTGCATCATTGCACTATCTGTCTCTGAAAAAAAAATTTAAAATTTCAGCCTTCGATTCAGTAAAAAAATAAAATAAAAGGTAGAGGGAGGGGAAGCCTCTGAGCAGGCAAAATAGATACCAAGTCAAAGTACTTACAGCTCAAAGACTTTATACTGTGGAAGACTCCTTAGGGAAGACTGGGATCAAGATTCTCTCTTTTTCTTCTTTAGAGAGGAGGTCTAACAAGCTTAGTTACTAGATTTTCCAATCCACAGCAGATTGAGAACAAAATAGAAGGAAGGTGTACTGGATTGAACACTATTCCCCCCAAATGTCCACCTGGAAACCTCAGAATGTGACCTCATTTGGAAACAGGATCTTCATAGAAGTCATTAGTTAAGATGAGGTCACACTGGATGAGGGTGGGCCTTATTCAATGACTGAATAAGAAGAGAAAACACAGAGACAAACAGGGAGAACATGCCATGTGACACTGGAGGCAGATAATGGAATGATACATCTACAAGCCAAGGATGCCAAGTATTGAGGCTAGGAGTTCAAGACCAGCCTGAGCAACATAGCAAGACCTTGTCTTTACAAAAAATTTAAAAGAATAGCTGGGCATGAGGGTGCACACCTGTGATCCTAGCTACTTGGGAGGCTAAGGAGGGAGGATCGCAGAAACCACTAGAAATGAGGAGAAAATCATGGAACAGATTCTCCCTTAGAGCCTCCAGAAGGAACCAGTCTTCAGCCCCTTGGACTGTGAGATAATAAATTTCTGTTGCTTACGCCGCCCAGTTGGTGATACTTTGCTATGGCAGTCCCAGGGAACTAATGTAGATGAATACTTAGAAACAAGCACATTGAAGGTAGCTTAGAAAATAACTACTGTCAGTGTGATATCAAGGGAAGATACCAAGACAGATATGTTTTTTAAAAGACATATGAATTTAAAAACCAGAGCTGGCATCATTTTGTCTGGTGGCAAACTAATAGGTCCTCTCCAAGAAGACACTGCAGACATAAAGACATAATCCAATTGTGGACAACGTTTATAATCATGACCTTGAATTGGTTTTTAAAGCGCTGGATTCTGTTCAGGGTACTTGAACAAGGCCTCACTGTACTGCCTCACCCCATAGCCCTGAAAAGGAAATGTATTTGTTTGCCACTTGGATTGTACTAAACATTCTCTTTCCTATTTGGCATCTCAACGTGGCAGTGTATTCTTTTGTTACTAACTTACTCGGACTAACATTTCACATTTTCTTCTCTGGGAATCCTGATGAAACTATACAGCTTATCTATGATATGTGCAAAGATGTTTCCACACTTAGTTGGTATTTGTCTTTCTATACAACTGCGCACACACTCACGCACACACAACATAAGAACACAACGGAAGAATCCATGATTAGAACTCTAGCATATGAACACCTGTGCAATCAGGCTTTTTGCTATGGATTTCACACAACAATGAGAAAATCTTATTTCTGGAGAATGAACTATGAAGCTAGGCTAAGATTGATTATATATTGACTTCAAATCACTTAAAAACTCTATGCCTCAATGCCATTCCCATCTATTAAGAAATGGAAAATAAAACCCACAGTTGAAAATGCTTGTGGACTACAGCCCATATAAAAATGACCCATAACAGTTCTGCTTTACTCTTTAATCATTTAGCCCCACACCATGTACTAGAGTCAATTTACTTTTGTTTTTTTAATTGAAACTTATGCTGGAGAATTTTTCATGTTCTATTTGGGGAGCAAATTTTTTTCCTGAAAAAAAAATCCCTTTTTTCTTTTCTTTCATGTCTCCTTACTGAGTTCTAAATCTCCTTAAATCAACTTTTAAAATAAGGAGTATATAACTTTATGCAAATATTTTTTAAATTGTCTTTTTAAGGTTTGACTTTACATTTCCACATAATTATTCCTCAGGGAGCTCTGGTCTCCTGGCTTAGAAACGCCTAGGTCCAGTTTCCCCACCTCTTCCCTGGTGATCAAGGAGGTTTCAAGTCCTCACCATGTTAAACCACATGGTAGAGTTTTGCAGACTGCCTCCCCCTCCTTCTTGTCTGATGAAAAGAGGTGGATGTAGAAATGCAGGCCCCCTCCAAAGGCAGAGCAGACCCCACAGCACAGTCCTGTCTGCATAATAAGCAACTTCCCAGGACTCCATCCCACAGGAAGATCTTACATCATTCTCTTCCACTCTGCCTTGAAAGAGCTCCAATTCACCTTCCACTCCCAGCCACCCTGGGGGAAGCAGGAAGACTAAGGGTCACAGGGTGGGCACCCAGCCCAGGGGGTGCGGGTCACCAAACTGTCACTGGGTGGGGCTACACAGGTCTCTCTTGCTTTTGCCTTGTCAGCATATTACGATGTGGGGTTGGGGCTGGGGGCTGCGTTCCAGAAATAATAAAAACCACCCACTGGAGAAACACGTGGCAGGCTTTATAGCCTCTGGGCCTCCCTGCAGCACTGTGCTGGGAGAAGCAGGCAGACAGCGAAGAGTTCCTTGCTCCAGGATGCAGGGAAGTCAGCCAGAACCAGTGGAATTGGATTTGCTATCGTCCCCAATGTAATCCAGAATTAGGCTAGAAACATTTGAAGGAGTATTTTCTCTTTCTTTTTTAACCAAGCCTCTAAGTAATATGATATTGTTGCTTTAGGCTTTTCTTTCTTTTTTTAAACCAAGATCCTCTTGCAAACCAAACACAGTCGTCTCAGAACCTCTCCATATAAGGAGTTTCCAGACAATCTGATTCTATGTGATATTTCTTGGGCTTAATGAAAAAAGTCATTCTAGGGCATTGTCCAGCTTTCTGAGTCATGCCATGGGGGTACTGAGAGATTGGTTCACTCAGGACAAGGCCTGGCCTTTCAGAGCCTCAGGACAGCCATGAGTGAGAAAGGTCACTCTGAGGCTACTGGTCCCTAAGCAATGCATTTACGATTTCAAGAAACCCATTCAGCCCAGAGACAGGGCTGGTCTGACTATAAAACACCCAGTGTGAAGGCTCTGAATTCAGGACCTTCCATCTTTTTTCTAACTGGGCATCAAAGATCATTACAAACCTGCTGAAGAAATTAAAGCCTTGCAGCTACTATTAAGCTCCAACCGCTTAAATCTTGCATAGGGTGACCCCTGGTCAGCCCCACCAGCCAGGCTCAGATGCGTGTCACGGCACCAGTGTCTCCGCAGAGCAAAGGCAGAAAGGAGGGGAAGAGAAGAGAAATGGGAGGAAAGAAGGAAAGAAGCTGGAGGGCAGGAGAGGAGTAAAGTGTGGAAATGCACCCCAGGAGGTAAAAGAGTTTGGGGTGGGAGTGAAACTCTGGGTGCAGACAATGGCACCCTACACTGGTCTGGCCAATGCTCCAGAAGACACAGACACTAGAAAAAGCTAGAAAAAGCAGGTGGGATCTTCTGAACGTGGGAGGCTGGTGGGCATTCATGGGCAATGAGTGGTCTGGAAGCTGTGGAAGAGGCAGATTATGCACCCCCCCACCCCAAAAGGTTTCTGTCTAGAACGGTTTTATTGGGTGGTGATCTTTGTTTTACAACGACTCATATCCTGAGATGGGGATTCAGACAAAAAAGGAAAAATCCAAGATGGATGCTAGAAATAAAACCAGGTTCACTTTAATCTTGGCCCTTTTATTTTTTTTCATATTGTCTAAAGTTGGTGATTTCATTCATCTGGATAGGTGTCACAGCAGTGCTTCTATAAGCATGGCTTTACCTCTTTCAGATGCATTCCTCTTACTGGAAAATAGTGGATATGTGTAAATCTCCTCTTTTCACATGTTCCTCCCACGTTATTTTTGTCCCGGTTTCTGTCACAATTAGCTTAATAAAGAAAGGATCTGTTTTGCTTTCCCATGTTGCTGAAAATAAATTTATGAGTGATGCTTAATAGCTGTCAGGAGATGTAGTTGTTTTCCCTTTACGCATACCTCTTCAAAAAGCTCTCTACCGTGTTCTTCAAAATGAAGGCTGCAATACTTTACTGTGGCATAAATGGGAGTAGTGGGTCAAAACCAGTATTTTTTAAAATTATAGAATAAAATAGAGTAGAAACTGTCACAATGTATTGCGGATAATAAGGAAAGGTATTTTTTTGTTAAACTTTTGTTTCAATTTTAGACGGATGCATGGATCGCCCTGTATTTTCTATGCCGTGGTTAAGGTAAAAGAAGTTTGCAGGCCAGGTCCAGTGGCTCTTGCCTGTAATCTCAGAACTTTGGGAGGCTGAGGAGGAGACATCGCTTAAGCCCAGGAGTTCGAGACCAGCCTGGGCAACATGGGAAAACCTCGTCTCTACAAAAATTACGAAAATTAGCTGGGTGTGGTGGTGTGCAGCTGAAATCTCAGCTACTTGGGAGGCTGAGGCAGGAGGATTGCTTGAGCCACAGGAAGCGGAGGTTGCAGTGAGCCGCTACACTCCTGGGTGACAGAACAAGACCCTATCTTGAAAAAAAAAAGTTTGCAAAACATTCTTATACAATATAAGTGTGAATATGTTTGTCTTTAAGGTTAAAAACTAAAGTTCTTGGAACTGAGCTCTTCTTAGGTACCAGGTGTACAGGATAAAGATCTGCTGCCTCTAAAGTCTCAATTTTAAAACCGTCTCTACCACAGATGAGATGAAATTTAGTGTGATGGTAATTTCAAACTTAAATTTTTATGTAAGAAAAAATACATTGTTAAACTATATACCAATTTTCTTCACATTCAGAGACAGATCTCTGCTTTCATTTTGTGACCTCCACAAGAGAATCAAACTGCCTTTTTTACCCTCCATTGTAGTCCTTTCCAAGAACTTACGTCATGGTAACTTATTATTCAAAAATGACTGAGAACCAAGATGACTTCAGACACCTCTGATCCAAGGGTTGGCCCAAAAGGAGCCTCAATCTGCTTAAGCATTGGCCAGACACCCCCAGAGACTTACATCTTACCTTTCAGAGCTAGAAACTGCATCAGAATGCCAAACTCCAAAAATGAGTAACAATCCAGTACTAGAACAAAACTCTCAGTTCAGAGAGTTTGGCGACTTGCCCAAGGTTAAGTACAAAATATATTTACAGAGCAGCCAGAACGAGAACCCAGGCTTCCAAGTTGCAGCAGCCCCAGTACAATGCACTGTGATAAAGGTTTGCTATGGAGGCACAGATCGACCCTAGAGGTTACAAGAGCTGGCGATCACAGACTAGGAAACTTTTTTCTCTTATGACTGTTGTATGTATCTACTTTAACCTTAACTCAGACTGACATCTGTGGCTTTTTGTGTCATGTCATTATTCTACCACATACTACTTTGAGGTTTCTGAGGTTAGTATTCATAAGAGCTTTCCAACCTCTGACTCAAATGAGCTCTATTTTCCCCAGACACATAACTTACTATTGAATCTCATTTCCATGAGAAACACAAAAGCAATAGTGATTCATGTTTCCAATGCTAGGCTTACCATTTTTGAAAATGTGTATGCTTTTTCCTGACTGTAAAATACTATGTGCCCAGTGCATAAAACATAAAAAACACAGAAAAAGATAAGGAAGAAAATTAAAATAGCCTGTTCACCTACTACTCAGTGATAGCCCATATTATAATTTAGGTGTCATTTGTCTATGAAAAGACAAAAATTCTTTTGGTACTAAATTGTGACCAAACTGAAAAATACCTTCATGAACCCTTCCCTTTTCAATCAACATTACACATCAGTAAAGATTCTTCAAATATATGATTTATAAAGTAGGCCAAGTATTGAATTCTATTGATTAATCATTATTGACTACATAGGCTCTATTAAGAACTTCAGGATTTTTTTTCCCAGTTTTTCACATGGAGGAATAATATAGCAATAAGGATTTTTTTACATAACATTTTTGTGCATATCTCTGCTTATTTCTATAGAATAAATTCCTGGCAAGGAATTACTGGGTGAAGTATGTGAGCATTTCTATGACTCTTGATATGTACTGAAAAATTTCATTTCAGAAAGGTTGTTTATATCCAAATAGCAGAATATGAAGGTGCCTATCTTGTACTCTTTGCCAGTGATCAGTGGTAACATTTGTTAAAGCCTTGCAACTTAGAGGCAAAAATGTATATCTTCCCATGTTCATTTGTATTCCTTAATTTATAAAGAGGTTGAACATTTTTCATATGTTTATTGGCCATTTGGTGTGTGTATATGCGTGTCTTTCTCTACCCACCTCCTGTGTGTATGTAAATTGAATGTTCATATCCTATACCCATTTTTCTACTGAAATGTTAAGGTTTTACTTATTTATTTGTAAGAACTCTTTATATCATAAGGATGTTAAACTATCGACTTCTATATTTGGGGCAAGTACTTTAGGAATCACTTTCAATTACATAACAATTTAAAGTAATAGGATGGGTTGGGTTTTACGTTGTCACCGTCAGAGCAACAAGTCATGCCACCTGCTGGTAAAAAAACAGAATAGTTGCTTTCACGTTTCCAGGATATGATGCATATTAATACTTTTTCCATGTCAATTATTTTAAAACTTTGGAAATGAAAAATAAGTAATGAACTGAAACTATGTATGACATTTCATACACATGGATCCTATGACCAAGATCCTTTGATCAAGTTTAAATATTTTTAAGGTTACTTCTTCACTTAAATGGGGAGAAGCAGGCTTTGATTCATATTAGATGCTAATAAGAGAAAGTATAGTTTTGAATCATCTCAAAGCCATTTCTGTTGTCAATTCTGGGCCTAGGAGCCTGTACTTCATTTTAAAGAATCATAAGTTTTGACAACATTTAACAATCAGATAAACAGGGGAAAGTAACTTTATTATTTATTTTCATGAAAGGCATTTTGAAAGACACATCTTCAAACCAGAGCTTCAGACCTAGACAGATCATTTAAAATCAATACTTTCTTGATTTGGCCAAGTAAATTAAGGGAAACTGCTGCCATTTAATTCTGGATGAAGATGGGTCTGAGCAGTTAAAGATCATAAGCTTTTTATGTAATTCAACTAGAAAATATGATTTAATTTGTGGCTTACATAAAACAATAGTCACGGAACACATTTATTGCCTATCATCCCTGTAGACTGGTCTAAGAAAATAATACACTCAAGGCTTTACAGAAACTTAGGCTGTCGAGATGATCAACTGACTATAGCAATAAGGTCAATAGGTCATTGAATTCACTCAAATATGTGGAGGTCAACACTGGTCTACAGGATCTATCAGCAAATGGTCTCACATGACTAGGAAGATAAAAATGGAATTGCTGCTTTGTAATAAGCCATCCCTGTGAATGAACTGAATTGACTTTTTTGTATTGTGAATTATTACTCAACCCCTTAGAGTTATGACGTAAACAGAAATGCAAATCATGCTAATAACCTAGCCAATTTCATGTGCCATAAACAAGCCTTCAGCAGCAGTGAAGAGCACTTGGCCCATTGGGTGGAAGAAGATGCAGAAATTTGAATCTCCCTGCAGCTCAAAATGACCAAATGTAAAATATTCAAAATGAAGTTTGTAAATTTTTAATGATAAAATAAACCTTGGTATTATCCTGGCAAAAAAAATAAAAATAATTCATATATTATTTAAGCAGCCATATTAGCACCCTCTGGACAAGATTTTCCCTGTAGTTTGGCTTGGGCTCAGTAGTCAAAATGTATACGTTTATAGTTTATAATGAGAGGTGGATACAACACAACTCAAAGACATACCCTAATGGGAGGAAAAGGGAGTGGCTGGCCAACAATTGAGTCAAGGGACAAAACATTAGGCTGCATGTGATTTGGGGCAGGATCTGACAGAGGGTAGTAGTAAAATAATTATGAAAACCTACTGAGAATGCCTCCCTTTTCCTACCATCTGGGTTATGAGGTCTTGGTGGAGAAGGAGATAGGTTTTAAATTACGCCAGAGAACCGAACCCACAGATGGGGACAAGTCTTAGATGACAGCGCCATGCTGAGAGCCCGGAGAGGACACAACTGAGGCAGTGGGAAGACGACCCAAATGCCCCCACAGCCACCCAGGAAAGCAGCATCTGGCCATCTCCAGACGGCAATTTCAGCTTCCACAGTCAATTGCTGATTTCCTGTTTGTAATGTCCTTCCCTTGAATTACACTTACACTCAGGTAGCTTGTGGTAAGAGAGCTGTCCTGTATGTCAGATAGTTCAAGGAGTGCTGGGGGTGGGAATGGAGGTAACGGGGCGATATTCCATAAGTTCAGGGGAAACTCAGGGGAGAGCACAAGTCCATGGGTATGTCTGGTACAGTAACTAGCACTTTACTTAGTACCTAGGTGCTCAGCACACATAGGTGCTCAGCACGCGGCAGTGCCTTCTCCCTTCTCATTCCACGCAAGGGCAAGATTCAGATGGTCCAGTTCTTTCTAGAACACTCCAAAGTTTCCTTCCAACCAGATGACCAAATGCACTGACCTTAAAGAACTGTAAATAGAGACTTCTGGTCAAATCCAGTTGGGCTACACCTCAAAACCCAGTGTGATTCCGAATTCTTTCTAAAATATCAGTCTCACAAGAGCAACAATCATCTAGGTAATTGGACATGAAAAATCTGGTGAGGAAAAAGAAATAGCTCACCAGCTGCCTTTCAAGGCAAAACAAGAATGCAAATGGAAAGGTCCCAGGGAAATCTGGATGGAAAATTATCACCTCGCAAGAGGGTCTGATCTGGATTGGATTCATCCTTCTTTACGGGGTGACTCTGTTCCAGGGAAACTAGATGCTAGGAACATTCTAGAATCCAAATATAGAGAACTGAGAACATTGTAACGCTTTCTAAAAACCTCCCAAGAAAAATTCATAAGGACTCTTTCTTCCAGTGCTTTGGAAAAATTCAAAAACCTGAAATTCCAAAGCCAGTCTAATCCAGGAGACCCTCAATCTCATAGCTACTGTGTCTGCTCCGCAAGGAGGAATCTAGATTGGCAAGAGTTGCCTACCTGGCCTGTACTTGCAAAATGCTCACAGAAATGAGAGAGAAGAGAAAAGAAAACCACCACCTTCACTTATTTGAGTAATAAGGTCACCTCAGAACACTAGTCCATGTTTTGAAAGGAAATCATTTTTAGAGGTGAAAAACAATGGCTGATAAATACCAGGCAGAACCCTTTGAGATGCAGGTACTGTTGCTGGTTAATGCCATTGGACAGATGACAAAGTTAAGGCTTGGAGCAATACTACAAGCTACCCCCAGTTACACAGCCCAGTAAAAGCCAGAGCTGGTATTCGAACCTAGATTTTCTGATTCAGGGTTATCGCTAGATTGCTTGAAATGAGGCCACGACTCCCTTTCCCAAGTCTGAAAATGATTTTCTTCCTATGTTATTTTTGTAGGAGGAGCTGGAAATGACTGATAAAAATTATATTCTTTCATCATCTCAGCTCTGGGCTCAAAGCATCTGAAACATCAGAATTCCACTTCCCTCCTTACTATTTTTTTCATATAGAAAGGGAACTAAGAGCTTTATCCTGAGACATAAGGCATGAGACTTTAAGACATACTTGATCAATGCCATTACGAAAAAGCAAAACATTTCAGAGGTCTGATGGGACCAACCGCCTGCCTTCCCTTTCCACTCAGCAGTGGCCCAGTCTCTGCCTTCCTTTCTCAAGAACCTTCTGCAGCAGGGCCTAGGCCATTGTGAGCTTTGAGAAGAAGGATATTCTGCCTTTGTAAGAAAAGGAGGAGATTTCCCAGGCATGCTTTGTGTCCCAGACGCTTTCACTAATTGATAGAGTGCTGCTATGCAGTATATTTTTATTCATGCAGTCGGCACATGCCTGCTTCTACATTTTCAAGTTTTCTTTAAAAAAAAAAAGATTCTCCTATGCAGTAAGACAAGAGTTTCCATTAACAAAATGAAGCAAAACGAAATTCTTCTTAATGAAAATGAAAATGTCAACAGGACTTCTCTCTACATGCTAATCCCCTGTTTGACATGCAATGACATCATCCCATAGAAGCTGGAGACAAATGTAATGTCTGCTGTAATTACAGGCTTACTCTGCAGAAGAAGGGAGGTGGCCATGACATGCAGGCAAGCCCTTCCCACTAGGCCCTCCTTGGGAAGACAATGGAGCCCACTAATGCAGTGGGGAAGTCTTGCTGTGACAATACTACAAGGAGCAGAAATCAAAGGACTTCACCGACCATGGATTCAGGCTTGATGTTCTGATGTAATGTTTATATACCCAAGTAGCAATTTAAATAAAGCTGCATTTTGCTTATTCAATCAAATCAAACTGTGATGTCACAAAAGACATGTACACACACAAAACTCTCGCTCGCAAACGTGTAAAAACTAAAGTTAAAAAAGATAAGCCCTCATTCACAAGGTGTTCACATAGTGACAAGGAGAAGGCATGTGGCAGTTCTGGGGAAAGCTGAAGGTTACAGGAAGGGATTTTCCACAATATCCATAAAAAAGAAAGGAATTAATATAAAGTTTTTGAAATGTGAAAGATTTTGATTAGATTGATTAGATAAAGAAAAATGGAAACATCTGGCTCTTTGGAACTTCAAATATAGAGAACTGATAATGCTATAAAGAAACCATAATCCTGAACCAATTATGGTTGAATAATACTGTAGACTTTGTAGAGTGGCAAATGGTATAGTTGGTTCGAACACTGAGTCAAGATGAATCAGCTTTTCCTGCTTTGCCAACATTTCTTAGTCATTTCCTTGAATAGGAAGTTAAAAGCATTAATCGTTAATAAAGATTTTCTTTGTTTTTTTTTTATAAAAGCGGTGTTATGTAAACATCTCTTAAAAATGTATTTGGTAAACTGTTGGTTTATAGCACAAAATAGCTATATATTTCTTAGAATAACAACAGTATGCTGTTTACCATGAATCCAATCAATTGTATCAGAGAATTTTTAAAAACAAATGATGTGTAAGTCTCTCTTAAAAATATGATTTTGAAGTGTAACAAAATCAAAAAGTATACCACATTCCCTAAGTATTACAGATTTTTACAAATGAAGATTATATCATTTAATGATTGCTTTGGGTCAGAATCGGGAAGGCTGGTTGGTTAACATGGTGGTACAGTAGAAAACCCTAACATATTCTTATCTAAATTTATGACTGTTTGAAAAATTCACAAAAACACAAAAAACAAAAAACTCACCATGGTGATGTAAAATAAACAGTTGACTAAATTCTGAAAAGTTTGTTGGGGAGGTTCAGGGGTGAAAAAAGACTGCGCCAAAGGGAATTGAAATACATGTTTTCTTTTTTTTTTGAGACGGAGTTTCGCTCTTGTTACCCAGGCTGGAGTGCAATGGTGCGATCTCGGCTCACCGCAACCTCCGCCTCCTGGGTTCAGGCAATTCTCCTGCCTCAGCCTCCTGAGTAGCTGGGATTACAGGCACACACCACCATGCCCAGCTGAATTTTTGTATTTTTAGTAGAGACGGGGTTTCACCATGTTGACCAGGATGGTCTCGATCTCTTGACCTCGTGATCCACCCGCCTCGGCCTCCCAAAGTGCTGGGATTACAGGCGTGAGCCACCGCGCCTGGCCTACATGTTTTCAAATACATGTTCTGCCCCAACAGTAACTATATTAATAATAGGTGACATTTATGGAACACTTAATATGTTCCAGCCACTATTTCCACACTTTACATGTCCTGTACTACTGAATTTTCATAAGTCATCTGTAGATTCATAGATAAGGAAACTGAGGCACAGGGAACTTACGCATGAGGTAAAGCCTGTATTTGAACTTGGCCACTGTAGCCCCTGGGCCTCCACCCTTAACCATTCTGCTGGGCTCCACGGTTGGAGAGGTTTTGACATACTCTTCAAAGATCTGTCCCAAATCCCATGATGCAAGATTCTACTGCAGGGTATCCGATACCTCCTTTCCCACCACTTTCCACCCCTCCTCCAGAGCCTCACTCAGAGCCCAACAGAGCTGGGGGGAGAAGAGAGAGCTGTTCTGCATTACAGCCTGATCTGAATGGTTGTCTTAGGAAAAACACCTGTAAGGACAAGCAGAGGCAGGGGGATCCTGGAGAGGAGTATATGCTGGTCATGGTCTGTAATATTTGCACAAAGAAGAAATGAAAGTTCTATCTAATCCTCCAGGATTGGAGGCAGAAGCTTTGACAGTAAAGACAGACAATTTCTTCCCAGGCTAGCATCCCACGTCAGACACATGCCTGCTCAGGGGCCATGGACCCAGGGTGGGGCGTAGGCACCTGAATCTGACTTCCAGGTTCTACATGAGAGAGTGAAATTGCCAGCACCCAAGTGGGCAGCAAGGCTTGCCAAGGAGTCCCTACAACCCTCTGCTGGCAAATGCTGAACCTGGACAGACTTCTTATACAGGAAGGAGGAAGCAAACAGAACTCTAAATGGGACCTTTGAAAAAACTCTGCAGCACAAGAAAAAATGAGCACTGTCTTGAGATTTGGTGGAAAAATATATCTTTAAAAATGACTTTCCGTAGGAACAAAATAAAATTTTAGAAAATGATACTCGGTTCCTATAAAAGGTGACAGACATTGTCTTTATGAAATGACAGAGAACAATAAAAACAGGGTGGACTGAATGACAGGCAGAGATTTACAAAGAAGTCCCCAGTGGAATGAACAAAAGAATTCAAGGAAATACAAATTCGATAGCAGAATTTAAATCTGCATTTAAGGCAGTAAAGAGCAGAACAAATCCTGCAGAATGCTGACTCAGTGATGTACAGGACAAATGTGAAATGTTCTCCTAGAACACACAGAAGATCCAGGAGGAAATGATGAGCTGGAGGCTGAGATCTAAGAACAAGTTCCATTTTTAAAATTACACATATTCTTAAGGCTGAAATCAGAACAGGAAGAGAAACAATGATAAGAGTATATAGGAAAGAACTCTGCTACCTGAAAAAAAGTCTTCAGGCTGAAAGGATTCAGAGTATTTCAGAAAATAATTAGTGAAAAATACCTGTATCTCAACATTTCCTTACACCATATTTTCATTTCAGACAGATTCAGATCAGCTGAGATTTGTGCGAAGGCTACTGAGAAAGTTACTTTGCAACTGAATTATGAACACCTTCAAGTAAAATAGTACACAGAACAAGAAAATCTGTTCTTCATTAGGTTTAATGGTGAAGGCAGGCTTTATTTTTTCCAGTAAGGGCCACTGGTTCTAAATAACATACAGGTTATTTGCTTCAGTAATATCCTCCAAGTAATAGAAGTACCTTTATATACAAAAGTTGAAATTTTAGATACTTCATTGCACAGGACCAAGAGATATCAATCAATATGGTAGAGAAGAAGTGGATATTTCAACCAGAAAGTAAATGACGTATGAAAGATGATCAGACGTGATGTGGGAAGGCTGCGAACTGTTGGCCTGGAGAAAGCAAATACTCTGAGAGATGACTGACCTAACAATTACCAGGTAAGGAACCCATAAGTGAGTACACAGAAGACACTGGGAGGAAGGTACTGAATGAACCTCTAAGCACCATGGACATAAGCTATGATTCTGTAGGGACTCTGGAGCCATAATTATGTGAGAACACAAGCCTTTTCATTCTGATCTCAGAAATTTTGTTTGCTTTCCTTTCTCTGTTTATCATCAGAATTTTTGCAGCCCAGCAAACTTGTAATCAGTCCCAGGTTTTTAAGAGGTCAATGAATATTCAGATAGTTTTCTTTTACTGATTCTTAACTCAGAGCAGAGTAGTGGGATCCTCATACGCAGCAGCACTTTGGGAGGCCAGGCAGATGGATTATCTGAGGTCAGGAGTTCAAGACCAGCCTGGCCAACATGGTAAAACCCCATCTCTACTAAAAATGCAAAAATTAGCTGGGCGTGGTGGCGTGTGCCTGTAATCCCAGCTACTCAAGAGGCTGAGGCAGGAGAATGGCTTGACCCAGGAGGCAGAGGTTGGAGTGAGCCGAGATGGCACCACTGCACTCCAGCCTGGGTGACGGAGTGAGACTCTGTCTCAAAAAAAGAGAATATCTTATGAAAATATTTTAAAATCATTCCTATTTCCTCAGAAATGTGCTACTATAGCCTCACATTGATCCATATGAAGTCCAGGATAAATCTGCATGCTCTATACCTATAAAACTAGGCTGAATTGCTAATGTTGTGTTAAAAGGGAAACATAAATACAGTGTCCAAGGTTTTAAATGTAAAATAAAAAGCACTCTTCATAAATCTCAGCTCTAGTTACCTACCCATTACCACCTCAGTTTCTTCCCTTACATATTTAGATAGCACCATATTATTTTCCCTCCTACTTAGCACAGCTTGTAATACATACTGTATGACTATTTCATCAATGCCTGTCTCCTCACCTTGACTGAGAGCTCCATGGGAGATCGTATAGGGACTATGTCTTATTTACTTATTTTGCTTATTTTTATTAACCTTAGTATTGACACAGTACCAGATCCCATTAGACAAACAATATGTTGGTGGAATGAATATATTCATCCAAGCAAATAATTGTGTTCTAAGAATCCAAAAAAACTTTCTCCAAAACCATACATCTTGGTTTAAACATCGGCTATGTTTGCCAACTTTACATGTGAACTATTTTTAAAAAAACATATTTGAGAGCCGGGTGCGGTGGCTCACGCCTATAATCCCAGCACTTTGGGAGGCCGAGGCGGGTGGATCACAAGGTCAAGAGATCGAGACCATCCTGGTCAACATGGTGAAACCCCGTCTCTACTAAAAATACAAAAAATCAGCTGGGCATGGTGGCATGTGCCTGTAATCCCAGCTACTCAGGAGGCTGAGGCAGGAGAATTGCCTGAACGCAGGAGGCGGAGGCTGCGGTGAGCCGAGATCGCGCCATTGCACTCCAGCCTGGGTAACGAGAGCGAAACTCCGCCTCAAAAAAAAAAAAAAAAAGAAAAAAACATATTTGAATCACTTTTTTCACTTGTACCAAAGAATATCAATATAACTAGGACCTTAGAGATAATAAAACTGAAGTTCATAAATGCTAGGTAATGTGTCCACAACGGCACAAATCTACTTAGCAGGAGAACTGGGATTAAAGCTCAGATTTTCTGCCCCCAATTCCATTCCTTAAGCGCTCTGTCCATGAAGTTTCAAGACACTGGCTCTTTACCAGAGCTTCTAGACTGCCAAGTCTCTGAAAAGTACTTGATAGTTTTTGTAAATAAACACTTTACCACATCTTTATGTTTAATGGAAATCTGCAACAAAGAAATTGCAATACAGATAATTAATAAAAATTGTGAGATTTCTTATGCAGTTCATTTTTCAAACCTAAGAACTAACTTCAGTTTCTCAAGCCCATGACACCTCATGACTCATTGTCACACACCTACTAAGCCTACATGCCTGGCACTACTCTAAGGCTCTTTATCAAGGGCCATTAGCCTAAGGCCTCCTTATTTTGATGGTTAAAAGATAATTGCATTCCTTTTTTCTTACGATTCAGTTGCCATTGGGCAAAAGCCATTTCTGAAAAGTTATAATTCTAAAAGATTAAACAAATTATCCCTATGATTATTTAAATTAAGCTCTCTCATCTTTTTATCTGTTTTTGTTTGTTCATGTGTTTTTTTCACTTTTCTTGTTTTTAAAATGTAAGTTGGGATTTTTTTTTTTTTTTTTTTGGTAACTAACTTCAAATTTGTGATGAATCTGCTTACCAAGCATAGAAAATCCATTTTCTGGCTAAAGGATTCTAGCAATAGAATTTCTATCTGATGACGGAATCATATTTCTAGATGACCCCTAGAGAGAGTTAATTTGCCAAGCTATTTCATTTATATTTATATGCTGGAATGTTATTCCACAGGCTCCAAAAAGTCTCTGTTCTATGTTTAAAACAATGAAATAAAGATAAGACATTGTCTAATAATTTGTATAACTAACACATAATGTAATACTTCTTTAAAAAGCAGACACTGATCTCATGTTAGATGTTTTAAAATAAACGCAAGCCAGTGTTATTTGTAGACCACAAGGCTGTGATTGGTGACGGGAGGACACAATAAGAAAAAGAAGGAGAGAAGAAAAACAAGTGGGAAATAGGTGACTGCAGTAGTGGGGCGAAACGCGAGTGATACCAAAGGGGAAACAATGGAAGGAAAGGAGGTAAGCTCATAGGAAATGTCACTTCTTTCATCAACAGATATTTACTTGGATCCTTCTTTCGTTTCTTTTTCTTTCTTTTTTTTTTGACATGGAGTCTTGCTGTGTCACCCAAGCTGGAGTGCAGTGGCACAATCTCAGCTCACTACAACCTCTGCCTCCTAGGTTCAAGCAATTCTCCTGCCTCAGCCTCCCGAGTAGCTAGGACTACAGGTGCCTGCCACCATGCCCGGCTAATTTTTTGTATTTTTAGTAGAGACGAGGTTTTGCCGTGTTGGCCAGGCTGGTCTTGAACTCCAGATATCAAGTGATCTGACACCTCGGCCTCCCATAGTGCTGGGATTAAAGGTATGAGCCACTGTGCCCAGCCCTATTTACTTGGATCTTCTAATGTTTCTTGAAAAGGGAAATCTATTTTTTATATAATATAAAAACAAAGCCACACACACACACACGCACACACACATGCACAATTACATATGTACATGCAAAAGGCTACACAATTAGCTGTACAACCTTGTCTCTTCCTAGGATCTAAAGATATTCCAGATAAATCTTAGAGCATAAATAATCTCACTCTCATCTCTTGTACCTTTTGATTGGGTTTTTGTATTTATTAGCTTATTTGGAGGGAGATGGTGCAACAGAGAAGGCAATTGTCAATTTAAAAAATTACATTTTCAGACACTGTAATCCCAGCACTTTGGAATGCCAAGGCAGGAGGACTGCTTGAGGCCAGGAGATTGAGACCAGCCTGGGCAACACAGCAAGACCCTGTCTCTACAAAAATTAAAAAATGAAAATATAAAATTAGCTCTTTGCATTGGTGTATGCTTACAGCCCTAGCTACTTGGGAAGCTGAGGTGGGAAGACTACCAGAGCTCAGGAGTTTGAGGCTGCAGTGAACCATCACTGCACTCCAGCCTGGGCACAGAGTGAGACCCTGTCTTAAAAAATAAAATAAAATAAAAATTATGTTTTCATAGGCAAGGGGATACAGGAAGCAGAAAGAAATAAATGTTTGGGACTTAGAGGTGGGAGCACCCACTGTATGTACATCAGGCCAGTGTAAATGTAATAGGCTGGTGCATATTTTGCAAACTCAGATATTTTCTTTAAATAACCTAGAAGATTGCCATCACCTCTTTTTTCTCTGTAGCAGTTTTGAGTGTTTTTTTTTTTTAAACAATATGTGCATCAATGACTCTTTTTCAGAAGCACTATAACATCCAGGGATATTCTTTGTTCCATATTGAAGCACAATCGTATTAGTATTGAGGGCACCACCTCAAAATAAATGGTTTGCTCACTAATGTTGCAGTAATAAGAAATCACTACTAATCAGCACACCCTCATGTTTATAGTATAATTACCAATAGGGCTCATCATGAGGACCCTGAGGTACAGGGTGATGATCTTCCTCCTGAATCTTGCAAGGAAGATTCAATTCCATTGTTCTGAGTTTGGGTTCCAAGTAGGTAACAAGGCGTGATTTCATCTAGCCTGAATGCATGTCTCTTGGCCTACATTTCAATAAAATGTCAATATATGCCTAAGGGGAACAATATTGCTTTGAAACAAAACCTCTCTTTGAAAATATTATTCTACTTGGGTGGGAGAAGAAATAACAGATTTGTAAGTTTATGTCTTCTATAAATAATTTAAGTATATCTTGGGCTAATGCATAAATTTGGTTTAGAAAATTCTAAGATAGGCGGGGCACGGTGGCTCATGCCTATAATCCCGCACTTTGGGTGGCTGAGACGAGTGGATCACGAGGTCAAGAGATGGAGACCATCCTGGTCAACATGGTGAAACCCCGTCTCTACTAAAAATAGAAAAATTAGCTGGGCATGGTGGTGCACGCCTGTAGTCCCAGCTACTCGGGAGGCTGAGGCAGAAGAATTGCTTGAACCCAGGAGACGGAGGTTGCGGTAAGCCGAGATCACGCCATTGCACTCCTGCCTGGGTAACAAGAGTGAAACTCCGTCTCAAAAAAAAAAAAAGAAAATTTTAAGATCAATTCTAGATAAATTTGAGGTATTTGTATTATTGGATTCTAAAACTTTGAAAAAATAATAATCCCACAAGGGATTATTGGCAACTCTCAATTAGCTAGAATATTTGATTAACCAAAACTTATTTTCTATAGAGATTATTATCATTAATGTTGTTATTGTACATAAATTATTTCTTTCTGTCATTTTAGAATACTTTGTAAGATTTGCTGTAAACACATAATATCACAGCTAGGTTTTTTTTAAGCTTTTTTTAAATTCTACTTTGAGTTCTGAGATATGTGTGCAGAGCGTGCAGGTTTGTTACATAGGTATACACATGCCATGGTGGTTTGCTGCACCCATCAGACACCTAGGTTTTAATGAGTGAATTAACACTTTTTGCAAATATGACTGAATTAGGGATGGAACAAATTGAAGTTGTTACATTAAAGGTATTAAATATCAACAGTCAGTCATAAGATATATTACCATAAAAATCACTTTTCCTTCTGGATAATCATGACTTTCTGATAATGATTACCTGAGTGTAAATTGTACACTGTCAGTAATAATTTGATTTGAAAATTGCTTCTTCCCAAGGGTGTTCATATCCGCATGTACTAACTTGTTAAATTATGGTGTGCTAATTGATAGTTCACATGACAAGATATGCACAGTTGACCATGCTTATTAAAATTCAGGACATCCACAGTTAGTGACAACAAACAATGTGTCTGGGACTTTTAACACCCTCAACCTGCAGATAATCCCTAGACCTCTTGAAGTTCAATTTTCAGCCTTCTTCCAAAGATTTGTGAGTAAGTGGCTAGCCTGAGGCTCCATGCAACACCACACACAGACATGGAAATTCTCATTTTAATGGGAAAAATATGTAGCTATTTCCTATTTGGCATTGTGTAGACAAAACACCCGTCAACTGACTTGGGGGATACTTTTCTGCAAGTGTTTGACACTGTGCAAACGTGATTAAATTTTGTCTTGTTTGGTTTGTCTGCAAGGTAAAGACAGATGGGGAAAGCCAAGGGCCAAGAATCCCCAAATGGGGAAATTAGCCTAAGTGTCATAAAGCTGTGTATCTTTCCCTAAGATTAAGAATCCTCATGGATGGGACAGGCAGCTTTTTCCAAATGAAATTATTTTATTGATATTTTAAAGCCGGGATTAAAAGCCATTATAAGCTGATTGAAGTAGGACAAGCTCCCATCTCCATACGAGTGATGAGGCAATTTAGTAAAAATTTACAGAATAATGGAATAAAAAAACTGGAAGGGACTCAGCAATCATTTATGCCATCCTTTTCCAAATTGTGTTCTACAGGAATCTAGATTCATGGGAGAGAGTGATGATAGAAGTGACTTGTCAAATAGGCTAAGGAAATGTATGGTTAGATAAAATTGAACAAGTTTATGCACATATAATTTATGCACTCAAAAATTTAGATTATGTCACAGTTTTCAAACTTATGTCACCATGAAATTCTTTTCCACTGACTATTAATGTTTTGCAGAAGTAATGGCTGGCAGAAAAAGTTAAGATGGCCTGATCTAGCCAAATCCCTTTATTTTACAGAAAAGGAAAGGACTGAGTGTGACTTTTCAGGAAGCAACACGGGCAGCTTAGGTGTGGCCCAGAGCTGCAGCACTAGGTCAGGCTTCCTGGGCTCTCTGGAGGGGGAAGAGTCCTGGAAAGCAGCTCGCAACTGATGTCCCCTCCCAGCTTCCCCCTACACAGAGACAGCTGAATCAGACGCTCTCCAAAGTGTCCATTCTAACCTCAGGGCAGTGAACCAATTACTTCACATTTATTTCCTAAAACTTCCACTTTCACAATCTCTTTCCTAATGTCTTCAGAGTCTGCCAATGGACAATTTTCCAGCACTCAAAGATGAAGACAATCTTGAAATTAAACTTATACATTCAGGTCAGGAGTTTTGTTCTCACATGATTTCAGAGGGGTGAATCCTTAAATTATCAATTCAAACTCTGCATCATCGAATTAATGGGCTTAATCTAAAATGTAGCTCCAAGTAACGAAATATTTTAATTCGGGCTGGATTCAAAATTCCCTGATCACAAAGAGAATTCAGTACATTAGGATCTGTTGCATTTATGCCCTAATTTCCATGGATAATATTATTTTAATGCTATTTTTTATGAACATAGATTTTTTTAAATAGCCTGAACAAACAGAATTTACAGAAGGATCTCCTTGCAAAATTCTCATTTAGCACTTATTATAGACTGACTTGTTTCATTAGTTATCTAATTTCCATACTCAATTGTAAACAACTCTGAGGACAGGATTTACTTACAAGTCTTCTTATGGCCAGCAGAGCTAGGAACTGAACTGCGCCTTGCTGCAGAAACATAAATATTTAATAACAGATTGGCTGATAATAGGACGCCTTCTAAAAAGAGATACCATATAAAATGAAAGGATTGTCTCCTTTACAATAGATGTGAATGTGATAAGGTACTCTCTCTCTCTCTCTCTCTCTCTCTCTCTCACGTAAGCAAGCACACACACACAAACACACACACACATCATACCAAACTAACCACAAAGCACTTGAGCATCTTGTGAAGCTGCTGGAACTTCACACCAAATATCACTTCCAATTGAACTGCACAGCCAAAAACTCCTAGTATTTGAGCTAAGAAACAAACTGGAATTCTAAAAAGAGAGGTTGCTACATCATCCCTAAACAGGCATCGAGTTCAATTAAAATGAGGAAGAATTCTATTAGGTGTTTTTCACATCTTTCACACATCAAAACCTCCAGGTGAGAGGTAAAATGCAGAAGGCACAACTGCTCAAAATGGCCCTGCACTAAGAAAGCATTGTTGGCCTGGGTTACAGAACATAACTTCTCCAAATGTGACATTTCCATTGCTGGATCCTTCAGGATCCAAAAAGCCACATCTATGTAGAGTGGTGACCCTGGGGCCAGGTGCACTAGCAAAGTGTGGCTCCCTCAGGGAAACAGCTGTTCCTTCCTCACACTGTCCATGTGAGATGCCAACAAGAAATCTGATTTTGAGCCACAATGCTCCACAGTGGCGTGTTTACTCACAGCTCCAGCTGAAAACCTGTTTTATTAAGAAAGAAATGGCCAGATTAACAGCAAAGTGCATGTTTAGAGGACTTTCCTCTATGACAACAAAGACAGTCCTCAGGATGTTCATATTTTGTCTTTACCCCTCAGGAATGCAAGGCAGCAATTTTGAGAGGCAACCTCAGCTTGAGTGCTTCAAATACGGGGCAGTACAACTGCAGAGAAGAGCCACATTCAATAAAACACTACCCTAGCTTTTCAGTGTTCATTCCTAATTACATACTTTCATTTTTAAATCATGTGTAGACTCTCTTGTTGCATTTTCTATAAGCATTCATTTCACCAGTCCTGACTATAGGCAATCTTTTAACCTAGAAGAGTTTATTAAAATAACATTATTATTGTCTTGTATTTATGTTAATTTCTCCAGTCCCTGCGGTGCATTAAGTGTGCTTCCCCAGAGTACCTCTTACTTTCTCACGTTTCTCTCGGACCAAGAAAATCTGACTTCACATGCAATAGAAATTACCCTTAGATCACAGCCGAGAAAACAAAAGGGGTAAGTCCTGGAGTATGATGTTTGGGGATACTTGATGGTTGCCTAGGCAGCATTTAATTAGTCCTGGGTTGCAGCTGGGGGTGGGGTGCTGGTACCTGGGTAACCTTTGTCATTGTGACTAAACCCACGGTTGAACAATCAAAATGCGATGCTTATTATACTATCCATTCTCACTCCTTTCTTCTTTAAAAGTTAGACACTCTCTCTCTCTCTTTCTCTCTCTCTCTCTCTCTCTCTCTCTCACACACACACACACACACACACACAGTTTGCAAATTAAGAGAACTCTCATGCCAGGCAGGGTGACTCACGCCTGTAATCTCAACACTTTGGGAAGCAGAGGCAGGAGGGTCACTTGAGGCCAGGAGTTCAAAAACTGACTGGGCAACAGAGTGAGACTCCTTCTCTACAAAATAATTAAAAATTTTGCTGTGTATAGTGGCAGACTTGTAGTCACAGCTATTTGAGAGGCTGAGACGAAAGGGTAGTTTTATCCTGGGAGGCAGAGGCTGCAGTGAGCTATGATTGCACCATTGCACTCCAGCCTGGGTGACAGAGGGAGACCCTGTCTCAACAAAAAAAAAAAAAAAGAAAAAGAAAAAGGAATTCTATTTCTTTGTTGAACACCTCAGTTAATTTTAAAGCTGTGAATGACTTATTTTCCCAACAAAATTATAAACAGTGGGAAATACTTTATTCTTCCAAATATTCCCTTACAGTTGCTTGCTTATTAATAAGGACTCAAAAACATTACTTGGCATTTTTAAAGTGATCTATTAGTTTATGCTTTATCCTTTATCTCCCACCATTATTTCTAGCATGCTACCATAGGTGCTGAACAAAAAAAGCAGGCAAAAAAGCAAAGGGACTGTGCTTGCTTGATGGTTTGCTGTTGTGTTGCATACTTAAAAAAACTTAAAAAAAAAAACAAAAAACCTCAAAAACCATGAGCTCTCTTTGGTCTCTGGAAATGAAGACAAAAGCACTGACACTCAGCATGAGGTACTGTGCTTGGTTAGCAGCTGTTGTGGAACACACTTAGCTGGGTTTAATGGTGGGGTTATTGACATCTAGTAAAATGGCTCCTGGGCCCAGGCAGCCAATTTGCTGCAACCTTCCTGCCTCTGCCTGTCTTCGCTGAGTGGTTCCACAGTGCGCATTAGGAACTGCATGAGAGCCATTACAGTCAGCAGAGTAAAACATCCTTTCCACTCTTAAAAAAAAAGTGAGATGAATAGGTATTTCTAGGGTGGTCTGAATGAACCATCATTAATGACCCTGAGAAATGAGGAAGCCTGAACATGGCAGTGAAACGCCATTTTATTCCTTTCTGCTGGTCACACCTGCACCAAGGGAAAAAACATCACCTGGTATGTGAGGATCTGGATATAAAGAATCCTGAAATTTGAAAGTTGACCAAGATCTCAGGAATTCTGCCTTGTGCTGTGCACACTATAAAATTCTAATCCTCTCCTTGCAAGATCTGGCTTTCACTGCTACAAAAGGACGGGAGTTTGCTGCTTGAGCGGCAGAGTCTCAATGGGAGCACTGGGGTGAGAGCAGACAGCATGAGGAGCTGCCGATCACTCTCTCCCCTGCAACTGGGCCAGGAGGGCTCAGGGCACGAGGCAAGTGGGAGCAGGGCTAGGGATTTGCATTAAAATGGGAGTCTCCTTCCCAGGCAGGCAGCAATGACCTCAAGGAATATTAAACAGAGATCTGGTTACCTTAACAAAAATAACGCTCTCTATTTGCCATTTTCTTCTAACACACCAGGATTCCTCCCATAACCCTGTATGATGATGCAATAAGGAAAGATGAGCCGAGCCTCGTGGACGCGGGGACAAGTACCTAGACCTGAGCGTCTGCACAAGCAACACAGAAAACACGAGGATAAAGGATGGGCTTTCCCTCTGAAATTGCAGGTTCCCTGAGGGTTAGTCAGCCCCTTGAATGCCAGTGGAACATATATTTGTGTGCCTTATTGTTTAAAGGTTGGAGAAGGGCTGAAAACACATTCATTACTCCCTGTCATAGGGCAGTTGATATATTCTAGGCACATGCAATTAAGCTATAATTCTACACACGACAGACTAAACACACAAGTCTAGACAGAGAAAGATGACTTAAAATATTCTTAGACCTTTTCTAAGAGCATTTTCTCATCTTCTTATCACTCACTGGTAAATATTAGTTGTAAACTGTGCCTCATTAATGTCAAAGGGAGAAGATTCGCATGACTGAAATTCAAAGGGCTGATTTTAATTCTCTATCAAAAACCTATCTCCAGGCAAGATATTTTTAGCAATCACTCAGCACAAATCTAAAGATGCTCAGCTGTGGTTTGTTTATTTTCCAGGAAAAAGGCATCGGTTCTTAGAACAAAACTGCCCGCGTACACATTACACTATCCATCACACTTTATGATGATTTTTGTGAATGTGATCTAAAAGTTATAAAACTAGTGACAAAATGTAAATGTATCAAGGTCTTACTGTGTATTCAGCCGACTAAGAAATAAACCACAAGAAATCTACTTCTTAAACCTGGCAGCATGTATATTCACCTGTTGATTGGTGAGAGCAGAAGAGAAAACCACGTGTAGAATGGTGTGGAGGGAGTGACCAGGATGGGTTATCACAGCGAGAAAACAGCCCAGCTCTCGGACTGTGCACACATTCCCTGATAGCCCGTACATGGGCACCCACAGGAACATTTTGCAAATGGTCTCCAACCCTGCTCTCAGGCTCTGCTATACCAGCCAGCACTTTAAAGCATTGCCAGTGCTTTGCTCTCAAGCCCAAAGTACCTTAGAAGCTCAGTCATAGACTGTTGCCACCCTTTACACATAAGCAGCAGCTCTGTGCCTTCTGAGAATGCTGAAAGCAATTGTTTCTCTGAGAAACATCTTTAACACAAATTTAAAATTACTACCAAAAGGAAACCAGCCAAATATCAATACCCAGTATTTCCCACAGATAATAACAATCGCCAAATATAAAGGTCAAAAAGATTTTCCACAAGGGAGACAATACTAGTTCACACTGGTTTCCACGTGACAAACACTGTTTTAAGAGCTTCACACACTTTAACTCATTTGATCTGCATTGAAACTATGAGGTTGAAGTGATCATCCTTAGTTTACAAACAAGAATACTGAAAATGGTTAGGTAACTTGTTCAACGTGACACAGCAAATCAACTGCGGGGTTACAATCAAACAAGGCAGTTTGACTCCAGAATCTGCACTGTTTCTTTCTTTTTTCTGAGACCAAGTTTCGCTCTTTCGCCTAGGCTGGAGTGTGGTGGCGCGATCTTGGCTCACCATCTCCCAGGTTCAAGCAATTCCCTGCCTCAGCCTCCCCAGTAGCTGGAATTACAGGTGCCCACCACCACATCTGGCTAATTTTTGTATGTTTAGTAGAGACAGGGTTTCACCATCTTGGCCAGGTTGGTCTTGAACTCCTGACCCGTGATCCACCCGCCTCGGCCTTCCAAAGTGCTGGGATTACAGGCATGAGCCACTGCGCCTGGGCCAGAATCTGCACTCTTAATCATTATGCTAGGGTGTTGGTGAGGAGTCAGATGATCAAAAATTTTTAATTATTTTAGTAGGCAGATAAAGGTGGCAAAATGATGGGAAAAAAATAAAAACGTAACTGATTTTCAGTCTGATGTCACTTGTCTTGGGAATAGTTTTTATTTGTTTACTTTTTGTTTTGAAATGGTGTCTGTCTACCACAGATAATTATGGGGTACTTCTTACAACCCCCAGGAGATATCCTTCTTTATTACTATATGTAGACAGTCCTAAAATTGAACCTGGGAAAGAAGAAAATGGCAATGGAAAATGAAATAAATCGTAAACAGCATGGTAAGTCTAGCTTTACTTTTGTGGTCAGGCTTAACCAAGAAGATTCTCATCCAATGTGATTAGGGTACAAAAAACATATGATATAATAGGTAAACAAAAATTTTATAATAGTATTTAAATTCATAATTAAGGAAGTATAAGATTGTTGTTCTGGCCAGGCACAGTGGCTCAGACTTGTAATCCCAGCACTTTGGGAGGCCAAGGCAGGCAGATTGCTTGAGCTCAAGAGTTTGAGACCAGCCTGGGCAACATGACAAAACCCATTCTCTACAAAACATACAAAAAATCTCTGGGCATGATGATGCACATCCATGGTCCCAGCTACTCAGGAGGCTGAGGTGAGAGAATCACTTGAGCCCAGGGGGTTGAGGTTGCAATGAGCCAAGATCACACCACTTCACTCCAGCCTGGGCAACAACATAGCTAAGACTGTCTCAAAAACTAAACAAAACAAAAAAAGACTGTTGCTCTATTTTGAAAAGACTCAACTTTACTTTGACAGAAAGATTAGAGAGTGTTCAGAAAAGAGCACCTAATTTTTTCTTTCAAGATAACTGTTCTCACTTGAGCCAGCTTAGATGAGGCCAGGAATGGCTTTACATCAAGGCAAATCACAGGGATCTGCCCTGGGCACATGCCAAATGTTAGCTGAGTGACCTTTAGGCAAGGCAATGCTGCAATAGTAAGGCAAAGTAATAGTAAGATGGACCCAGGTGACTGACCACTCCAAGAATCCTGGTATGCCAGAGTTGGACAGGGCTTAAAGATCACAGGACTAACATTCTGGGAGCTGAGGGACCTACCACCCACCTTGTGTAGAGAAAGGACTCATAGTCCAGATTCCTGCTTAAAGGATGACTAAGTCTTTCAGAGTGATCTGGAATGAGACCTACAATCCTGAGGAAACAGCCAAACCAAATCTCAAAACCATATTTAAAAACTAGTATAAGGGGTAAACTAGTATGAGGGAATCAATCTTGTGCCATTTGCACAATCTGTTAGTTATAATTTGAGGCTACCTTCAGTTTTTATGAGTGATCTCTAATTATTAAAAACAACAAAAGCTATAATAACCATTAGGAATGTAAGACAGATATATTGGTGACCTAAGCCTTAATTTACTTATATCATAGAAGGCAATGAATATTTTACCATAACTGATGGCCTTAAAACAAAACAAAACAAAACAAAACTCTAGCTAGGTGTGGTGGCTCATGCCTATAATCCTAGCACTTTGGGAGGCCAAGGCAGGTGGATTGCTAGAGCCCAGGAGCTTAAGACCAGCCCGGGCAACAGAGTGAGACCTTGCCTCTATTTTTTTTAACCCCAACCCCCCAAAGACTGTTTGAAGCCTGGATTTGATGCAAGGGGCTAGATTTTATGCTGGTCTGCATATGACTGCTAAATGCCTTCTCCTCTCACGAGAATATAAGAATAATAAACGTAATGACTGTATTTGTTTTTTTTTCTTCACAGCGTCCTCACTTACCAAGCGCCCTATACTGCCCTGGCATATTGTAGGTGTTACTTAACGATGTTTTACCTGGCTGAAAAATGGCTCTATTTCTTCAGGGGATCCATCCTTCATCTTACTCCTTGCCTGTAAATTAATTTAAGATTCTTGAAATTAGGCAGATGTGGCATGCACCTGTAATCCCAGCTACTTGGAAGGCTGAGGTGGAGGGTTGTTTGGGCCCAGGAGTTTGAGAGCAGCCTGGGCAGCATAGCGAGACCCTGTCTCAAAGAAACAAAGAAAGATTCTTGAAACTCTAAAGGAAAAGGTTCAGCTAATTTCATTTTAGGGGAACTGAGGTACATAAGTTAGCTTTTTCATTGTTTCAAGTGAGAGAGGAAGAGACCACTAGACTTGAACCCACTTAAAAACAGTTTTCAAATTTTCCCATAAAACCTTTCCAGTTTGTTCAGGAAACGCTAAAGTCTTCCTTAGGCCCAATCCAGTGATCATCCTATGATCTCCATGCATCCCAACCTCATCTTCTTATCCTCTAAGATCTCTTCTCTCTAAAACACACTTATCTGAAACTGAGTCTGACATGTGCTTTTATCACCTTACAGTCTTGGTTAGAAACCTTCATGCTCCCCACCCAGGAACATTACTAAAATGGGTCTATTCTAGATGCTTAATTTCCAGAGGGGAGACTTGGCCTGTACAATGTACTCATAGGCTTGAGAGGGAACTGACAATATCAGTCCTTTCTGGAGTTGGCAAGATTGGTAAAGATGCTGTGTGTCCAAAGGCCAGTCTCCAGACATAGCATCTAGCATAACACTGATACAACTAGGTAGGTAACCAATCCTTACTGAAGGTGATAGCAGGAAAAAGGAGAGGAGAGTGGAGTACATTAGGCTAAAGTGACAGTTTGGGGAAACTTGATCTTCCTACTCCACAAGAGCAATACTAGGTCTTGGGTATAGAAACAGTTAATTCTTCAGCAATGCTTGCAGCCTTTCATTTTACAATATGCAGTTGTCACTCTATAAAGTCAATCCAAATATGAATGCACACAATGAGAATCACATGACTTGTACACCAAAAAAAAAAAAAGAGCAGTCTTAGAAACAATCATAGTAGGAAAGCCAGAACAATGTACAGAGAAAAAATAAAAGCTTACAGTTTTTACGTTTTGAAACAATTATACTTGTTGGAAAAGAGCACTTCCCTCATTTTTTTTATGAGATGGTTTTAAAAGTTATGCAGATATTGCAAGACAAAAATACAATAAAATAATAAGAGAAATAACCTTATACTGTACCTTTGCTTCAGCAAATCATGTGCTGTCTGACAGTCTCTGGATTCCTTTTTTCTCAAAGCAAAGTTACTTAAAAACTGATTTTTCATGTGGTTTTGCACTAAGTTTAACTTTTTTTTTTTTTTTTTTTTTTTGAGACGGAGTTTCGCTCTTGATACCCAGGCTGGAGTGCAATGGCGCGATCTCGGCTCACCGCAACCTCCGCCTCCTGGGCTCAGGCAATTCTCCTGCCTCAACCTCCTGAGTAGCTAGGATTACAGGCACGTGCCACCATGCCCAGCTAATTTTTTGTAGTTTTAGTAGAGACGGGTTTTCACCATGTTGACCAGGATGGTCTCGATCTCTTGACCTCGTGATCCACCCGCCTCGGCCTCCCAAAGTGCTGGGATTACAGGCTTGAGCCACCGTGCCCGGCCCTAAGTTTAACTTTTTATAAACCATTCCTTGCCAAGCGTTTCTTAGTACATTTACTCAATTCCATACTTGATAGCTACAATGCATTTTAATAACTGAGATGTATGAGATTTTATTCTAATATCAAACTCAAAAGGAAGAACCGAGACAGTCCTGTGGGCATATTACTGCAGCCAAATGTGATTCATGAAGGCACTGATATTCTCTAAAAGCGATTTCAAATATCAGTGTGTACAAGACTAATGAAATATGATCTAATCAGTCAAAAAAGGCTGAACCTCATTCCTGATGTTATATCGGTGCCAATAAAATTAGCAATCGTATAACAAAGGTATATGGACAGAAAATAGCTTTCTCTTATGTAAAATTCAAGTGATAGTCAAGAAATAAGATGCAATGCAGTGTTTCTGATGGGTCAATGGCAAAGGTCTGGAGAAATACATTCCAGGCTTGGAGTCATTATGGGCCAGAAACTCTGTCTCGTAATTCCCAAATGTGACCAGATGGGAGGAATATAGGTTACGGCTCACAAGAGCAAGATGAGATGGGTCAGCATGAACACATCCCAGCACCAGAGGTACGGGTCAGAGCACAACCCCAGAGAGGTGGAGGTGGCTGGTTAGTGGGAACATCTTCATGTAAGAAAAATTTTTGCATCCTTACCTTTAATTATTCTTTGGTATTCGTTTCATCTCTGAAAGAAAGGCTATTTTAACAGCAGTTTGTAACACCAGATTTTTTTACCCACACTAAGAAAGAAAAGTGGTAATACAATGGCAGGTGATAATGCAATTATGAAATGATGATGCATATTTCATTTTGAAATGCAGTACATGTTTCCTTTTCTTTTGCAGAAACAGGGTTCTGGGATCCTAGGAGCATCCAATTTGTATTTGTAATTTTATCTGGGTAAGATTAACACTTTAATTGTTTACAGTCCCTTGAGCTCAGAATACAGTGAGATACACACACACATACTTTCTCAAGCCCTGGATATCAATCCAAAATTTGTATGATCTTTGATGTGTGTGTGTGTGTGTGTGTGTGTGTGTGTACACACACACACACACAAAACCCTAGAACTTAAAAACTTCTCATTAAGAATCCACAAAACAGATAACCCACACAGTGATAATCTAGAGTGGCTTCCTTAACTGTGGCTGCTGGCTAACCTAGTTGATAATAACAAATACAAAGAATCCTTTTAGCAATAAGAGAGTCCTGTGATGCCCAGACAAAGCTTTCTAGCTTGCTCCTGGTCCTTTGGAATTCTAGGCTGGCTAATACTGAACGGGAAGCCTCACCTGGGACTTCAGGAGAGAATCTTGCAGAGTGTCGAGATACAAAAAGTTTGAGTTCTTGGTCCAAGTTGCATTCAATCAGGTTTGTGTCCCATGATCGGATTCCTAGGGAGGGAAAGAAGACAGTTGACAGACTTCCAGTTAGTCATTTCAGAGTGGTTTGGACAACATTACTATAACATTTCTCAGGCTTTCAGGGAGGATGTGGGAACTCCTTTCTGAAGAGCTTGGTGGCTAGCAGTGGATGCCCACAAAATGGGAGGGCCAGGGAGGTCTCTCCACCAGGCCACAAGGGAGGGATAATTAGCAGTGTGGACTGAACTTCTGCCCCTCATAAAATGTAAATGCAGCTCTTCTGGAAGAGTCAAAGAAAACAGTTATTAGGAAAATGACAGGCTGTACTCTAGGGAGGGACTAGAAAGGGCAGGAAGATGGTTAGTTCTTTAGCAGCCAAGAGGCCAACAGCCTAACTCTAGCTTTCTCATGGTCCACTTGTAGGGGGCAAGAAAATGTAGAATGAAGGCAAAGAAGGTATATGGGGACTGCCACAAGCACAGGCCTTTGTGTCTAAAATGATGTTCTGGGTGTGTACACATACAGTTTCTTTCCTTTACCCATCCCATTTTTGACCTTGGTTTCTGAATTCTTAGGTATCAATCCAAGATTTGTGTGATCGTTGATAAGCAGGCTGGATCTCAGTCTTCGAGACTCAGCCTGTTTGTTCTTCCACGCATTTTTCTGTTACCTGAGTAGCTTGGCAGGCAGCTCTTTTATTCATAATTGTTCATTGTATTGAATTTTCTTATCCAGAGGCAAAGAAAAATGGCAACTTTTTACACTTTATAAAACATTTATGGAGTTGGGGGCATGAATCAGTTATCCCTACAAAAGTTCAGACTTCCTTTCTCTAGGCTGAAAGGAATATCCAGGGTGAGAGGAACAGGAGGGCGAGAGGCAGTGGGAGGGCAGTTTCCCGTGCTCATGCCCTAGTCTTTAGCCTCTTTCTTCTTCCTCCCGACGTCCTCTTCTCTCCTGCTCTCCCAAAGGGCACGGCCCAGCAGGAAACCCAGAGAGCATCATAGAAGGGAGGCCTGGAGAGTAAACCAGGAAAAGATGGGGAACCCAAGAACTCTGGTGTGTGTGCATGTGTGTGTGCGTGCGTGCGTATGTGTGTGTTACGTGCTTACATATTATATATTACATTTTTCCTAGTAAGTTGTTCATGGTGGAGCCAGTATGTGGTATCCATAATTGTACCTTTGTATAGAGCTTTCTCAATTGCCAGGAACAAATCTCTGGAACAACAAACATTTATTGCATACATCCTAAAGGTAAGGGCTTGAATCTCTAGGTATAACAGCAGGTGAGCAATCTCTAAATTAACACTGTCATTTAATCATTTTTGTTGGACATTAGTCACGTATACAGGCTTGGGAGAATAAATAGCAGAGTGTTATTTAAATACACACTAGATCCTTAATGCATATCTGTATTTACCCTTGGTTATGTTGTATTCAGTCTTCCTATCCTGTAAAGGATCAAGGTGGGTTATACTTATACGTTACAAAAAAAGATTATGGAAACTCAGTTCACTGCACATCTGAAATATCTTTAGATTACACACCAGAGACCTTTTCAACCATGAGGAACATTTTCAAGTAGATGTGTGTCCATTAAATAGAGGCACAAATTTCTCATATGATCAATGGGAAGAATTCAGGTGTGGAAGAGTTAACATGCTTAAGGAGAGGTTAAATTATAAGGGAGAATTTTATGGCTCTCCGTGGAAACATTAATAGCCTCAGTTTGCATTTGTGCTAATGGAGTATTTAAATTTTAACAAGAAAGGCATGTTGAGATTTCGCAGATCTTTTTAGTGCAGAAATGATAAATGGGCTCTTTTTGTTTCACAGAGAGCTTGACAGGTTGAAAGGTCTGAATTCATTAGAATATTTTACTTCAACGTATACACTATATACTGGTCTAGTGCAAAAAAAAAAAAATGGAGTTCCTGTCTGAGCTGCTTAATTGGTATTGTTGACTGAATTCTCCATGTTGCAGGTCTGAGCTCCACTTTGTCTTCAACCCTATCAAGCTGGGTCAATAAGTTAATAATGAGACATATGCATTTAAATTAAATTCATACAGTTTTTCTGTCTTTGTTCTAAGTAATGTCTAAATTGGTACATTATTTGAATGACTTCATCCAGGGTTATCTGCAGACTTGCTCTTAGATTGTTACTTGCCATTTTCCCTTGGCTTCAATTAACTTGTCATGACACACACAGTTAAATGTTTGCTTTATATTTACATACATATTTTGTTTTGTATAGATTTGTAATTTAGCAATAGAAAATACTAAATGATAAGAAATCCACTTAGTAATTTTTAAATTATACTAATACACAGCTGATAAAAATATTTCTCATTTTTACACTCTTAATAAAACCAAAAATGTAGGGCTCTTTTTTTCGAGAGAGCAATTTCCAGCCAAATTGTTTCTTAGCAATGCACAATCACTACCATGACTTATAAAAATAAAGGGAATTACAATGAATTTACCGGCTATTGGAGTTGGAAAGGAAAATTTTGGAATCAGGCCACTTTCCATACCAATTTTAGAAATAAAATAATTTGTAATTACTTTGTATCTCCTGCTGGATATATTAGTAAACGCTAAGAGTAGTTGTCAATGAAGGTTCATATTGCATTTACTAGGTTTATGTAGCTCCCCTTTGTGCCTAACAGGGAGCCATCAGCGAGCCCTCTAAAGGTCATAGGACAGAAAAATCTCTCTTTGGCCCTTCCCATAGTCTCCTCTCTCTGAATCTGGCTGCTGGGGATCCTGGGGTGCTGGTGAAGAGAGACGCTTTCAGGAACAAGTCATCCTGGTCTCTGTTGGGGGGGCAGGGAAGCCCTCTTTCTGATTATCACCCCAATATGCCCCAAGTCAAGCTCTTCCCTGAGGCTTTGTTTCTCCACCATTCTAAGACTGTACCCCTCTGGGCTTACCCATGTGGGAGCAGAATAACTCCAGGCAGTTGGAGGCACTGAGCTCTATTCTTTCAATGTCTGGAGCCAAAAGGCATCCGTCATCCATGAGAACAATCTGGGCCTGCTCTGTGGCTATTGCCCAGACTTTAAAGTGAGCTCCTTGGGACCAGGGAGCAACAAAGGATCTTTCCTTCTCAGTTCTCTGACCCCAGGTGGTAACAGTACATCAAAGGGAGGCTAATATGCACATGATATACACAGATGAAAAAAGGAGAAAAGAGTAGGTTATGAGGCAGGGAGGCAGAGGGGGGTCATCACAGAACAAGTCAGGTTGAAAAATGAGGAAGAGTCAGGTACTCTTGGTATATATAGACTAGATTGTTCCAAGTTTACCAGTCATGTAAGCATTTTACAGGACTGTTTAATGAAACCAACAATTTTAAAAGCACCTCCTATTTAAAGGCTAAAATCCATATTTCTAAAGGTGACAGTGGATTGAAGAAAGCAAAATGAAATGACTATGCGTTGCATGTTGATGGTACATGGGTTCTATCTGACAGTTATTTGGGCCTTTGGCAAGTTGATTTTCCTTCATGGGATTTAATTGATCTCTCTGAAAAACAGGCTTTTGAGTATTTTTTGCAAGTACCTAAATGATTAACCTACAATCATAAGATTACATTTGTAAAACTATGCTAAAAAGTAGTTTGAAATCAGATTGAAATCAAAATTAAATAAGTAAATGAAAAGAAATGCTAAGTTTAGGAACGCTTTATTTCTCAGAGAAAAAAAAAATTTTCCCTTGAACTCATCTTGTTTTTTTCTTTTTTTAAAGACAGCAACTTGATGTTCATAATGTGTTATATGTAATGCAGATAATATCTTACAGAGCTCATAGTTTCAAAGCATTGATAATAAATAATTTAGGTCTGAGATAACATCTTACAATTGAAGCAAATGAGAAATGACGTATAATTATTTGCTTGTCTAAAAAGTTAGAACTTATTTCTTAAAGTAAGCCCTTAGAGAAAGTGAACAATGAATCACAATTTAATGACCTTAAATTTGGGAACTGGCTTGTGTTTCAGCATGGATCACAAAGCCCTTAGTAGATAATACCAATTAGGCAGCGCAAGCAGAAATCCATCTGTCTTTGACTTTGAAAAGTATAAAGACAAATATAATAAATTTAAGACTCTCTAACATTTAATTCTCACCACATATGGTATTGGTTTCTTATTTCGCCTGTTAAAATGAAAACTAAACCCTAAATCTTTCCTGGGTTTTAAATTCTCTTAGCATCTTAGACTGAACACATTCAATTAAGTGACATCAGAATGTTACAATGTAATCAGCTAAACTTTTATCTAAAAATGCGGAACAGTAGATGTTACATACATTTATCTTTTCATGAACAAATCTTGCTGATTCCCAATGTTAACTAAAGGAAAAGTTACAATCTAATGGTAATTGAGAACATCAAACAGATACTTAGTATTCCTTATATGTTTTAGATTCTTAAAAAAAAAAAAGAAATGAAAACTTTCACAAGCCTCTAGAATTCAGTTTGCAAGGGACAGATGTATGTCCTCTATGTATTAAAATAAAAACAAGAAGCAGGGCTTTGCTGAAAGTGAGTACCACTAGCTAAATCCATGTTGGGGGCTAATTAGGGAGGAGAAAATGGTTCCAAAAAGTAGTAGCTGGTGGTAGCTAAAACAATTTGGAATAAAGTCCTGCATAACTAAAAAAATGAAGCTAGCCTAGTCTGAGGAAATACTATTGTTCCAAACTCTGGAGGAGGCATGTCCAAAGCCTTCATTATGCTTTCCGAATATAGTTGAGAAAACAAGAGCATCTCTCTTACTTGGTTTCAAGAAGCATTTACGAAGCATCCACATTGGGATATTCCAGGCCTGTTGATTTACTGCATTACCACCATGTCTCTACAGAGTTATAGATTATTTTCTAGGCTTCCCAGAAAGCCCTCAGTAATCAGATGGCAAGAATCCAAGTCACCAGGGTCTCCAAATCCAGATTCTCAGTTAAGGCAGGAAGGAAAATAGGAAGAAAGAGTAACAGATGAGGAACTGCTTTCCCTGCCTGCAGCACACAATCGTCAGAGCTGGCCCCCTGGAGCAACTCCATCTTGTTTCTCAACTCGGCCCAAAGGCACCAGCAACAACAGCAGTGGCATCAGAGTGACCTCTGGAGGAGGCCCAGCTGGGACCCCGTGGCTGAAACAGCAGCTTGTCATGCACAGGAAAACAGGGCCAGCCTGCCCTGTTGCTAAGTCATCTCAGATTGTCTGAAAAGATATGGGAGTAGGATTTTCACTTAGCACTGTAAGGGCCTGCCATCTTAAGCTGCATCCAACAGCCCAGGAGCTAGGAAAGCCATCTCCAGAGGAAAAGCAGCATCTACTATGGTGTGTAAGGAAATGACTGCTCAGTCCCTTGGTTGATTCTTAACGGGATCAATACAGTCATTTCGGAGTTCCATGCAAAAACCTGACCAAACTAGGGAATTAAAAATCAGGAAGACATGGTGATCATTGCAAAGAGAACACAAGGGGGTTTTGGGGGGGGGTTCCAGTAATGTCTGTTTCTTGATCTGGGTAACCCAGGTTGTGTCTGCTTTGTGAAAATTTGTTGAGCTGCTCATCTTTGATTTGTGCCATTTCCTCTCTACATAATTCTTCAATATAATTTTTTAAAACAATTAATGTCAAGAAGACCAATCTGAATTTTATCACTAAAAGCTAGTAGTGCAAAAACCAGTAAAGGCAGAGAGCCCTTCTTCATAGCAGTATGTGGATTCCTCTCTTTTCTCCGTAAACAGAAGCAGCTTGAATAAACCCTCTGAGGAATACTGCACTAAAATGATGATCAGCTGAGTAACAAAGCAGGAAGGTAATTATGGTCCGAAGGTGACTGCTGAACCATCTCCCGGCATGGGGCGCTGCCCACAAGTGGATGGCCATACAAAGGCAAGCCCTGAAAACTGTCTTACTGAAACCTCTCCCTCCACCAACATCATGACAGGGTCAGAAAACGAATGACGCTGCAGTACCGGCACTTCTGTCACTTATGAGTGCTGTGACCTTGAGCCGGTTCTCTTAGCCTTCCTGTTTCTCTGGGTCCCCAGCTCTAAAGCGGGGTTGATGATCCCCCTTCTAGCACCGCCACATCGAATGGTTATGAAGATTTTGCAGATAGAAAAGCACCCCCTAATATATTCGTATTTCCCAGGAGTGCCACTTACAAATAATTTTTTAAAGAAAAAAATCCAAAGTCATTGATTCCTACAATAGCCACACCCAAAGTCAATACGTGTAAATTTTTTCAAGGAGAAAATTGTACAAACAAACTAAATTAGAACTGATCAGACCAAAGGCCTATAATCGGAAAATGAAGGGTTATTGAGATGCTCAAATAAGACATTTCACTATTGAAATATCTCTTCTTCTTGAATTTTTGGGAATAAAATATCAGGACTTTCAGCTCACATTTTTTTTCTTTTTTCTTTTTTCTTTTTATTTTTTAACTGAAAGGGAAAAATCAAGTGCTTTAAAGTTAAACAAAAGAACCAGATCCGCAACTCCAGTCCCCACCCTGCAGCCTTTTGTTCTGGGGACAAGTGGCCGTTTCCAACTGCAGAGGCAGATGACAAGCATTTATTTATTTATTTTTTAATCTAAAACAAGGTTTTTCTTTCGTCTTTTATTGGGGAGGGGGAGCGGAGAACGAGGGCTGCGTGAACGCCCTTTGTCCGCCTCGGGCTGCCGTAGAGACCGCAGTGCGGACTGCACCACGCCCACCAACCGGTGTCTCCCGGAGAAACGCTTCAGCACCACCCCAGGAGAATAGAGCGCGGGCTGGGGCTGCGGAGGGTCCCGGCGACCTCTGTCAGGGGCGAGGGGAGGGCCGGGACGCTGGGGGATAAAGGGAAAGGCAGAGACCAGAGCTGCCCACCCAGGGACTCCCAGCGCAACAAAGCCAGGCAGAGGGAGAGGTGGGGGCGCGCGGGCCGCGCCAGCCCGAGGCTCGGGCGGAGCGCACGCCCCGACAGCCGAGCCCTACTGGGGCGCCGCAGTGTGGGGGGGGGCAGGTGCGTCGGGCGGTCCGGGGGCACTGCGGCAGCTCGGGTGGGGCTGGGGGCGGGTCTCTCGGTGCGCCCGAGGCTGCGCCCGTCGGACCTTCACGACCCCGCCCAGAGTCGCGGGCGAACCGCTATTCGGCCTCCGCAGAGAGCGTCAATGGTGCACGCACCGGGCGAGGAGCTGACCTTCCCGCTGATGTCTCCCCCACTGACCCCCTTCAAGCTACCACTCCAGGGCTGGGACTTTTAAAAGCAGCAGCCCCACCCCACAACTTGGGGTCCCATTGTCCTTTCTGAGAGCTGCAGCCAAGGCCCCAGGGGCGGTAGCGAGGCGGGCTCTGTCTGGTGGCAAAGCGCAGGCGGTTTTGCATCCCAGCATCCCGGGGAGGGGGGGGGGAGCGGGCGTGGCCCTAGGACTAGCCTAGTCATTCTGAGGAAAGAAAGGATCGGAAGGTTTGAAATCGGAAAAGGCGTTTCTCAGGGGCTGAGTTAGCCGTGGTGAGGATGAATCCCACGCGGGCCCTGGCACATGAGACTTCGGCCTCAGGTCTGCGGTTGTGGGGGTCCCAGCCTTTTCCTGAGGCTAGAAGGGGGTTGAAAGGAGTGGTTGCATCAGGTCTCCCCCACCCTGCTGCCTCCTGCAGCTTTATTCTGGCCTCTGCTCCCCTGACACCTGCATTTCACTTAGCGGGAGAGGCGGTGGCCAACTCAGCAGAGGATGCGGACCCAGCGTGGTGACAGATCCCTCAAGGTTATTAGGAGACTCTCCCCGGGTCTCATCTAATAATTCGGATTATTCTTCTTAATTAGTCCAGAAAAGAGTCTGGACCAAGTATGGGAGGTGATGGGGAGAGGCCTGGGTGCGGGGCACGCGGGAGGAGCGCGGTGACCGTCGCGCCCTGGGTGGGGTCGTGTTTGCGCGTCTCCCAGCGCGCGTCCCTGGGGGCGCGGAGCCACTTACCGAGCTCGATATTGCCGATGGCGCGCCGCAGGTGCTCCTCGGTTACGATCTCGCCGACGACTACCAGCAAGTAGAACTTGCTGTCAAGGAAGCGGTGTGACAGGCTAGGCGAAGTGGACGCCGCCGGGTTGGCGATGCTGCCGGACGGCTCCGGCTCGGTGGCTTCCACCACCACGGTCGCCATCCTGCCGGCTGCTGTGCCTCGGCGAAGTGTCTCGCTCCGGCCGCTCCTCTCCTCTGCGGCAGGAGAAAGGATTATCTCCGAAGGTGCTGTCTCCGCTCCGCCCTCTGCGTCCCCCCTCCTCTGGCGCTGCGCGCCGCCTCCCCCTCCGCCCTCTCCTAGAGCCGCGGAGAGTGCGCGGCGGAGAGGAGCGGGGAGTGAGAGAGGGCGGGGAGGCGGCGCTGCTTTTATATGGAGACTAGGCAGGGAGCCGGGGAGGAGGAGGAAGAGGAGGAGGAAAGGACCACCCGGCACATCCTCACGCGGTGGCTGCCTCAGCTCTTCCAGCCGTTGGCCCGGGGCTGATGTCATCTGCAGCAAATCATCTCGCCCGCGGCCCGGAAGCTGGAGGGACGAGGTGTGCTGACAATGGTCGGGGTAGGGCCGAGAGCCAAGGGACTGGGGAGCCCGCTGGGCTCCTGCTACAGCCTTGAAGGGAGAAAAAGCTCCCAGCCTACACCTCCTGCCACGTACACACCCACTGCCCACTCCACACCCTCACCCTGTCTGTGCATGGGAATGGGTTGAGTTTCCATTTTCAGAGTAGGGGTCTTTCCCTTGTCCGAGGTGCACTAGTCAGGCCTTTGCCCGGTGTGCCATCTATGATGTAGCCAGGTTCTCAGGAACTGACATAGCTACAGTGAGCAGACTCGGGACTGTGGGTACCCCGCCTAGGAAGGTGGAACCTGTCTTTTCTTTGACCTTGTGGCTTTAAGAAGACGAGTTTACTGATATTTACCAATATCAATATTTACCACCTTCACTTAAAGAATACCTCAAAAATGCAAAACTTAAGCCTTCTATTGTTCAGGCTTTGGATTCTACTCTGCCAGGGCCAGGGGTGAAAAAGTACTGGCTTTGTGGTGCCCGTGGGAAATGAGAGAAATGCAGATGCATTATCTCAGATGCCGATTTCTTTCCTTAATATGCTGAACAGATAGTCTCAGGAATAACAGAGAATAAAGAGAAGATACTGTCTCTACCCAGCAGGGTTACAGTGACTATAATGTACTTTTCAGTTCCTTGAGGAACACACAAGCAAATTTATCTCATGTGACAATGACGTCTTTTAAAATATATGTAGCATTTGGAATTTTTATTGCCTTTGTTTATGTTTAGAAGAACTCGTAAAAATGTTTTGTTTTGTTTTTTAAAGGCAGCCTGTTTACAACCATTTCTCACAAACATACTGATTACAGCTTCTGTCCCAGAAAAGGAGAGGAGGAAAGAACAAAATGTGCAGACATGGCACCATCATGAAAGATGGGGGATTAGCGCTTTAAGGAGAGGAATAGATAGAAATTAGTCAACATAGCTTTAATACAAGAAAGCATATTAGTAGAATGTAGATGATGGATAGATAGATAGATAGATAATCACCTAGATAGTCTTAAGATTTCCAAAATAACCCAGTGTCTTAGGTGTAAGCTGCCATGACTTATTGGTTATGTACTCTTTGCTCTTATATCTTTACTGAAACCCTGGCATAGGAGACATCTGGGCAGCCAAGGGCTGGGGGGTCCCATCCAACATGTCAATCTGATCAATGCAGAATAAAAATACTGCCTGGCCCGCAGTATTCGGGGTCCGTGACAGGCTCACTAGAGAGTTGCATTCACTAGTAACTAGATGAAGTGTTTCCAGATCATATTTTGGTTAAGATACTCAATTGCCGTTAGAGAGGTAAGGCCATCACCAAAGCCCATAATCAGGGTGAGGGGCAGGAAATATGGTGAAGAGCACTGTTTTCCAAAAGTCATCCATTGGATTCCAGCCTCATGTAGTGTGTATTTGTTTTTCCTTTATTTGAACTACTCTTAACTTTTCTGTATGTAATAGTTTTCCTTTACTCAGTTTATTTCTTTTACTAAAATTTATTTTTAAATGCAATTCTGTGTTTCTATATAAATGGAAACACTAATATCACTTATTAATAGAAAGTATCCTTAAAAGCCGGTGCGGTGGCTCAAGCCGGTAATCCCAGCACTTTGAGAGGCCGAGGTGGGCGGATCCCGAGGTCAGGAGATCGAGACCATCCTGGCCAGCATAGTGAAACCCAGTCTCTGCTAAATACAAAATATTAGCCTGGCATGGTGGCGCATTCCTGTAGTCCCAGCTACTCCGAGGGCTGAGGCAGGGGGATCACTTGAACCTGGGAGGCAGATGTTGCAGTAAGCCAGTGAGCCAAGATCGTGCCACTGTACTCCAGCCTGGCACAGAACAAGACTGTCTCAAAAAAAAAAAAGTTTCCCTAAAAATATACACAATGAAAGTAAGATGTAATCAAAGTCCTAGTATATACCGTTATTTGCTCAAAACTGAGTCCAAGGCTCTCCTTTCTTGGTTGAAAACAGAGATTGGCCAAGTGTTGGGTGTTAAAGACATACTAACACCTAACTGAGTTGTTCTCCGTGTTATAACAGAAGGTTGGATGAAAATTATATTAAACCGCTTTCTTACTGTGTGTGTCTGTGCAATTAAAACCATGACCATGACCACCTAAGTCATCACCCACACTTTGAAAAATAGAGGCATAATGGGAGAACACAGACTAGGAATGCAGACTGCTGCTTTACAGCTCTATAACTTTGGCAAGTGATTTATTCTTTTTGATCTTCCATCTCGTCATTTAATGAGAAGAATAACATCTTTATAACTGTTTAAGTAACTGCAAGAAAGAAGGAAATGATAGAATGTGTAAGCACCTAATACAGTGGTTGGGCATAGCAAGCAGTCAAGGGAGGGATGGTTGGTTAATTGACCTGTTTTCTCCCAGTTCCTAAGAGAGTGCAGTAAAAGCAATCTTACAAAATGTGCAAGTGATACTGCTACAACACCTCTGAAACAGGAACAGAATATTACTTTATTATACTTCAAAACTAGAAAATCCCCTTTCCCTTCTTCATCCCAAGAAAATGTATGCAATTCTAAGGAGGAGGAAAGGGGAAACCTAACATATAAGAGCACCAGTACTGCCAGCTCCGCAGCTGACATCACCTGGCTATACCAAAGGCACGTGAACCTTTGGCTCGAAACCCAAATCATCTTAACCCTCCAACCTGATCCTCTCTCGCTCTTGTTATTTCAATGAAGCATAACACCATGTATCCCATGATGCAAGCCAAAACCTCACAAATATTTTGGACTCTTCCCTGACCCTTAACTTTGTGTGCAATCTAGCATGGAGTCTGGTCAATTTCACCTTCGGTATCTCTTCAGTGCATCCATTCTTCTCCATTATCACCACCCTAGTTCAAGCTGCTGTCATTGTGAGAGGTACTCACACAATGGGTTCCAGAATCAGACTGCCTGGTTTTGAATCCTAATACCGTAATATATTAGCTGTGCAGTCTTAAGTAAGGTGCTTCACCACTCCATACCTTGGTTTTCTCATTTGTATAGTAGAGATGAGTACCCACCTTGTGGACTGGGGGACAGATTAAATATGTAAAGTGCTTGAAACAGTGCCTTGTATATAATGAGCACTTAATAGAGTTAGTTGTTTTTTGCTGTTATTGTTTAACATTTTACCATGGAAAATTTCAAACAGAGAGGATTAGAGAGGATAATGTAAATAACCCCCACATACCCATTATCTCCAGTCAATAGATTTTTAGTTTGCTTCTTTAAATCGAGATTGAAATAATGTCTATATATTTCAACTGATTGATCAGTCTTAAACTCTTTTGATCTTTGTAATCCTACTTTTTTTTCCTTGTAATTTTCTGTTACATAGTGGCAACATTTGTTCATCAGAGTTTCACAAACCCTGAATTTTGCCAGTTGCATCCCCTGTTGTGTTATTTAACACGTTCTTCTATCTTCTGAATTTTCTGTGTACTGATAGCCCTAAAGGCTTGATCAAATGCAGGTTTCATATTTTGTTATAAGTATACCTCATAGGTAATATTGTGGTCTTCCATCAGAAGGCACTTAAAGGCTGCTTAACCCTCATTCTGTGATTTTAGCAGGTATTGATGATCATTACCTAGATCCATTATTTCACTATGGATTGAAAAAATGATAATATTCTAATTTTGTTATTATTTATTTGACAGCTAGAAGACTTCTGTTAGGAGAAGCATTATCCTGTCAGTTGATTACCTTGATGTACAGTATGTACAGGAAAGAAGGACAAACACATGATTTTTTCTCTTTATTTACTAATTTTCAAAGTAATTAATTTATTCCAAATCATTTTCTAACGGTGACTAATTTTTTTGTATCATTACAAATATAACTCACAGTTACATTATTCATGTTGATACATTCATTTTTTCATCTTTGGCCAGTAGTATAAGGTATCCCCAGCTTACCTTGCACATATCTGGCCTCAGAACCTGGAATTAGCCATTTCTCTGTGGAATGCAAGTTCTTTAAGTGGGTAATGGTATTTGGAGACCCCTGTATACCAGATATTACTAATATCTTGATCATTGTTTCTAGATATTTTCAGTGGACAGAAATATGAAATAAATTGTTTTCAAGCATGAGTTCATGCTTATGCCTCTAATTCAGAATCAGGACTACAGGGATTTTGCTTAACGTTTTATCATGCATCTGTATTTTCTTCATTCTACACATCAAATTCAAGTTTTCAAAGACACCAAAGGTGACAGAATTAGAACAGCAGATAATTTCCCATTTTTCTTGCTCTACAATATATACAAATTACTCTCACAGTAGTTTTAGACAAAAAAGCAACACTTTTGCCAACAATGTGATTTCCAAAAACATTTTCAGGTATATAGTTTTTGTTGTTGTTGTTTTGTTTTGTTTTTTTCTTGAGAGACAGAGTCTTGCTCTTCTTGCCCAGGCTGGAGTGCAAGGGCGCCATCTTGGCTCACTGCAACCTCCACCTCCCAGGTTCAAGCAATTCTTCTGCCTTAGCCTCCTCAGTAGCTGGGATTACAGGCATCCGCCACCACTCCTGGCTAATTTTTGTACTTTTCATAGAGAGGGGGTTTTGCCATGTTGGCCAGGCTGGTGTGGAACTCCTGACCTCAGGTGATCCGCTCAGCTCGGCCTCCCAAAGTGCTGGGATTACAAGTGTGAGCCATGGCGCCCGACCTAAGGTATATAGTTTTAAAGTCTAATTAATTCTGTTACATAAGATTATGCCACTAACTGAATGTATAGTTATGTTCATTTGTTTCATTTTACTTTCAGTTTTCATAGATTAATTTTCAAAATCTAATTTTGCTTTATAATAATGTAAAATATCTACATGGTTTCAAGGTGAAATCCACAAAACAATTTGCATTTGGAGAACTTTCGCCTCTATCCCTGTCCCCTCCGCCGTTCTCCCTGTCCATTCCTGTGGGTAACACTTTTTAACTTTGATTTAGCCTTTCACTTTAAAAATGCAAGTAGCAGCCTATACATACAATTTTCTCCACTTTGCTTTTTTCATCAAACACTGTATTCTGGCTATAACTTTATAATAATATATGTTAACATTTCTCATTTTTATTTATAGCTGCATAGTAACCCATTATGTTTGTTTACTATAATTTACTCAACCAGTCCATTTTTGGTGAACATTTGAGCTATTTCTAGTTTAATTTATATTGTAAACAGTAGGTCTAGCTATTTTTTTTTTCCTCAATAGTCTACTGGCATCTGTATATCCACAATGACTCACCCAATCCATGCTTCATACCACATGGAGAATGATTTTTCTGATCTGGTCATGTTACCCCATCTCCACTTAAAACACAAATAGTTTCCCATTGTTTTTAGGATAAAGACCAGACTTCTCAGTGTCACCTACAAGTCTGGTCCCCATTAATCTCAGCAACTTCATCCGGCCCCTCCACTTGCCCTTGTTTTCCAGCATCAGCCACAATGACTTTGTGTCAGGCCATCCTTCCTTCCAATACAGGGCATTTCCCTTGCTTTTCCCCATAAAGAGAGTACTATGTTCGTCCATTTTCTGTTGTTATAGCAGAGTACCACAGACTGGATACTTTATAAATAAAAGACATTTATTTTGGAGGCTGTGAAGTCCAAGGTGGAACTGAATCTGGTGAGGGACTTCTTGCTGTATCCTCTCAGGGCCGAAGGCAGAAGGCAAGAGAGTGCAGGAGTGAGAGAGCAGAGAGCGGTGAAGGCTGAACTCACTTTTATAACAAAGCCACCCTCTGGATAGCTAACCCACTCCAGAGCTAACAACATTAATCCATTCATGAGGCAGATCTCTCATGACCCAATCACCTCTTATCAGGCCCCACCTCCCAACACTGTTGCAATGGGAATTAAGTTTCTAACACATGAACCTTGGAGGACACATTTAAACCATAGCAAACACTGACTCGTTAACTTCACCTAATTAATATCTTCTCATTTCAGCTATCACTTTCTTAGGGAAGCCCATTCTGACCTTCCTCACTAAGTCATTTAACCTATTTAAATGCATTTTTAGTTCCATGCCCCGCTGACATTTTTCATTATTGTAATTTTGCATTCATATCTGCAATTTAAAAAATTTGTCTCAGACTTCACCATTGAACGCTGTGCTCTACAGGCGCAAAGAACATGTCCATCTCCTCCCCCACACACCCTCTTCACACCCACCCCACCTACCTTAGTATTCCTCTTGCTCAGCATAGGGCGTATGCTCAGTCAAAGCATATTCAGTGACTAAATGAATGGCTTCTATGAGCCATGGTAGTGTGCTAGGTGCTTAAAGTACTTCAGTGAATTCACACAGACTTTCTAAGAACTTGGTATTAGTTATATTTTTGAAGGTTTAAAGTCTGTATTGCTGTCTCTTTTTAATTTCTGATCTTGACACTTTGTATTTTTCTTTTTTTTCTTGATCAGTCTAGCTAGGGGCTTATCAGTTTCATTAATCTTTACAAAAAGCTACATTTGACATTACTGATAGTTTTCTATTTTATGTACATGTATATATGTTTTCATTGAATCTGTTTTTATCTATGCTATTTTACTCCTAATTTCTTTGGGTTTTATCTTACTTTCTGTTTTAGCTGCCTGAGAAGCTTAAGTAATTGATTGTCAGTTTTCCTTCTTTTCTGATAAATACATTTAAGGCTAAATATTTCTAAGTCCTGCTTTAGCTGTCCTGTGTACATTTTGATGTTTTATTATCATTATCATTCATTTCATTATATTTTCTAATGTCATTGTGACTTCTTTTTTGCTGTTAGTTATTATTGTTGTTTGGCAGATGAAAAACTGACATGGAGAAAAGTTAGACAATTCATCCAAATCACAAAGATAGGAAAGAACTCTGCTATGTCATATTTCAAAGTCTGTCACCTCCTTTATGTGATACTTTTCCTCTAGCTATAGGAATGAAAGCAAATAAAGGGAAGCACAGCCCAAGTGTTGATTGGTGGGAAGAATAAAAGAGTCAGGGTAAATCTCACATTGAATGAGTCTCCAGTATTGTGTTGTTAGTTAGAATGAAAGTGATTCTCTAGAGTGTAATTTAAGAAATATGTCATTTAAGGGTGAAAAAATAGTCTGTTTACTCAGCATTCATCAGTCCTTTCTTTCCAAACTTGAAGCTAGCTATAGAAAAATTGTAGAGAGCCTGGGGGAAGGAAACAAAAGGAAAATTATGGAAAAGGCTTACAAGGTGTAAAGTATTGGAGAATAATTTAAAAGGATAATCTTTATGCTATATCATTGATGGGTGCAGCCATTCTCTATGCCCATAAAATACATGGGTCTAATTCTTAACAGTGGCTGTTAGGTTAGTTAGAAGAGGGATATTTCTGAAAATCCCATAGTGAGCTTCATAGCCAGAGGAACATGTCTTATACTTCTTTCTATTTAATCATTTTTGACTCTGAAAGTGCCTATTTTTTTCTTTTGGTGTAATAGTGGAAAAAAATATCACACTGGAAGGCCAGTTGACTGAGATCAAGTCCCTTTTCCTAATTGTGTGAACAGGGTCCTTCCCATCACTACCCTTCAACAGCAAACAAAACAAAACACACCCTGTGTGTGTGTGTGTGTGTGTGTGTGTGTGTACACACACACATACTATATATATTCTTTATGTAGCCATATATGTAGGGAATTGTCTCTAGGACCCCTCTGTGAATACCAAAATTCAGAGATGCTGAAGTTCCTTATATACAGTGATGGTTATAACCTATACACATCCTCCCATATACTTTAAACCATCTCTAGATTACTTATAATACCTAAAACAATGTAAATGTCATGTAAATAGTTGTTATACAGTATTGTTTAGGAAATAATGACAAGAAAATAGTGTGCACATAGAACAGATTCAACCATTCTTTATATATATATATATATATGTATATATATATATATATGTATATATATATTTCTGAATATTTACAATCCGTGGTTTGTGGAATCCACAGATGTAGAACCGGTGGATATGGAAGGCTGACTGTATACATGTATCTTCCCCATATAAATGAAATAATATTTTACATACTGTTCTTCAAATGGCATTTCCCTTTAGAGCTCTTTTCAAATATGTAAAAATCTATTTTAAAAACTGCTGCACAGTAGCTCATAGAATGAATCTGTCATAGTTCATTTACTCTTTCCCCTCTTGATGGTCCTATAGGAGGTCTTTGGTTTTTTTTTCTATTATAAATAGTATGCAATGACCATACTTGTAAACGCTTCTGTACTCATATGTGTATCTCTGAGCACAGATGTCTAGATCTAGAAACTGAATAGATGGGTTGAAGGCGATACCTAATTTTAACATTTGATGACTCCTGCCAAATTACCCTCTGAAAAGAATTTAACAGTTTATACTCCTGCCACACGATTGCCTCTCTCCTCACAAAATAATGTAAGTCTTCTTATTTTTTACTCATCAAAGGGAGAGATATATTTACTGTTTAAAACTGAGCACCTTTTTAACTGCTTTTTTTTTTTTTTTTTTTGGTTTAACTCTTTAAGATGTGTCTTTTTTCCTACTGGACTGTTGTTTTTATCTTTACTGGCTTTTATAAGCTCTTTTATAATCTGGATAATAAGCTTTTGTCATCAATATATGTTGCAGATATTTCCTCTCAGGATGTCAGGCTTTGTATTTATGTCAATTTATTATGTCTGTGACCATACAACTTATTACATTTCTTATAAGGTTAGGCCAAGCTTCTTTCTTTATGAGCTATTGGGAGTTGTCTTGTTTTAGAAAGGATCTCTCATCCCAAACCTTAAAGCTATTCTCCTAATAATTGTAGATTTGTTCAACTGAGAGAGTGCTTAACTTGGGAGATAATAAAGGTTCATAGAGGAAGAAATATTTGAAATTGTCCTGGAAGACCAATATTTTTCAACAGGCAGAGATGGAGAAAGCACAATCTAAATGAAGAGAACAGCATGAGGAGAAAGAACCGGTAGAAATATACTGAGCTTATTCTTGAAAATAGCTAGCAGTTGACTCCCCCTTTCTTTTGTATACTAACGGCAGCACACTGAACAAACTGTTCTGTCATCTTGCTTTTATCACTTAACGTATCTTTGAAATATTTCCGTAATCATCATAAGGAGTATCCCCATTGCTTTTGAGCAATGCATAGAATTTCATTTTGTGTGAATATCATAATTTATCACTCTTCTATTTTTATCACTCCTCTGTCTATGATGACTTCCAGTCTTTTGATAACATAAACAGTGCTCTATTAAATTAAGTTCTGTATGTGTCATTTTCCACAAGTTAGAGACTATCTGTGGTATAAATTGCTAGTAAATTAACTGAGTCCAGGATATGCATGTTTGTAATTTTGGAAGATCTTAAAAACTTGCCTCCAATAGGTATTGTACCAATATGTACTTCTACCAGTAATAGATGGGTAGGCTGCCGATTCCTCAAAATATAAGTATTTTGAAACTTTTAAATTTTAACCCACTTAGCATAATTTAAAAATTATGTCTCTGTGTGATTTTAGTTCCATTTCCCTTATTATATGTAAGGCTGAACATCTTGGCATATGTTTAAGGGCCATCTGCATTTCCTTTTCTGTGCACTGTCAGCTTATATGCTTTGCCCATTTTTTCTAGTAGATGGTTAGTGTTTTTCTTATTGACGTGTGTGTATTCTGTATTAGTCCTTTCTCACACTGCTACAAAGAAATGTTTGAGACTGTGTCATTTATGAATAAGTTTAATTGGCTCACCGTTCCACACGCTGTACAGGAAGCTTGGCTGGGGAGGCCTCAGAAAACTTACAATCATGGCAGAAGGCGAAGGGGAAGCAGGCATATCTACACATGGCCAGAGCAGGAGGAAGAGAGATAAAGAAGAAGTGCTACACACTTTTAAGCAACTAAATCTCGTGAGATCTCACTGTCATGGAAATAGCAAGGAGGAAATCTGCCCCCATGATTCAGTCACTTCCTGCTAGACCCCTCCTCCAACAGTAGGGATTACAGTTCCACATAAGATTGCCAGTGGAACACAAATCCAAACCATATCATATTCTTTATACATTTGGGAAATTAACTTTTTTCTTTAATATGATTTACAAATTTTTTCTCAGATTTACATTTGTTTTTTGACTTTTCATATTGTGAATTTTGCCATGGGAACATTTTCTTTGTCACTAAATTTATTATTTCATTCATATGGCTTCTGTAAGTATTCATAAATGTTATACTTAGAAAGACCTTTACCATTCTGAGATTATATAAGAAAAATTCTCTCAGGGTTTTTTTTCTAGTAATTTGAAGACTTTTAATGTTTTGGATTTTTCCACATGTAGTCTATAAGATAACAATCCACATTTTTCCCCAGCTCTACAACATTTTGCTGCTAGAAGATTTTACAAAATTTTGTAGTAACTTATATTTCTTCCCCATTGATTTTGAAATCTGTAAGAGCAGAAACTTTTATTTCATGTTTTTATTCTGTCACATGCCTGCTCTTTAATGCACTTCAACCCCAGCCCCAAGTCTTGCCTAGTACTTGGCGATTAGATAGTTCTACTTCTGCATTTCCTAACTGCTGGGGAGGAAAGATTCCACCTGATTTAAGGCAAGTCCTACCCAGGATGTGACTGCAAATGAGACTGGGAAGTTCTCAACCCGTGTCTTTTCATTAAACTCTGGCTTTTACCAAGTACAAGTACCAAATGAGTCATACTGACACATGTAGAGGATGGCATCCTGAGGGGAAAAGAATTGTAGTGGAAATAGCCAAGGCTGCCTGGAGACAAGCTTCTCAGCTGGCACTGCAGAACAGCAGCCACTGCCACAGCAAACAGCAAAACAATAACAAGCCGGCTTACAGAAGGTGGGAATCTGCCGACAGAAATGCAGGCTCCCTTGCCAGGCTACCAGCAGTCCCTGAGGATGAAGTATTCTAAATGTGCAGCAGTTGTGGTGTCCTCCCAGCTTACAGGAACTGAAGATATCACTCACTAGCAGAAGTGCTCTGGGGCGGCAGTGATGAGTGCTGTCTTTGGATTCTGAGGGAAACATCTGGATGGCACCAGAGTCAGGGTGATGTGTCTTGTGTGTCCTGATAAGCACTAACAGCAATAATTGGGTACCAGCAATCTGCCCCACATCATTCTAGGCCCTAGGAGGGCACAAAGTTGGTTCTTGGCCCAGGTTATCAGGAAAGTGACATAGGCACATACAAGTAAAGTATCCAGCAGCAGAAAGGGATGTTCTGAACAGTCCAGGTTGCACAAAGGAGTGTGGAAAAAGAAGTAGTTGCAACCAGCTGGGAGCACCAGGAAAGCTCAGAAGGAGGATGTCTCCAGCAGCCAGTAAGGTGTACTCTGTCTGTCACAGATGCCTTGGAGAGTGGAGGATCTGAAGGCCACTTTTTGAGGCTGATAGGAAGAAAGCAGACAGTGGGGTTGGGGAGGGGTGGGGCTGACTAAATGACGGCCTCACCCTCTGCAATGTTCACATTCTGATCCCTGGAATGGGTGAATATGTTACTCTAGCTGACAAAAGGGACTTTACAGGTGTGATTATGGATTTTGAGCTGGGGAGATTATTCTGGATTATGTCATTAGGCCCAATATAATCACAGGGTCCTTATAATAGGGAGACAGGAGTGTCAGAGTCAGAGATGAGATTTGATGATGGAAGCAAAAGTGAGAGAGAGATGTGAAGATGGAAGGAGAAGACCATGGGCCAAGGAATGTGGGTGGCCTCTAGAAGCTGGAAAAGGCAAGGAAATGGATCCTCCCCTAGGGACTCCAGCAGGAACAAAACCCTGCTGACAACTTGAATGTAGGACTTCTGGCCTCCAGAACTATAACAAATGTATGTTGTTTTAAACCACTAAGATTGTGGTAGTTTGTTAAAACAGCCATGGGAAACTAGCACAGGTGGGTCAGACACTTCATGAGATGTAATTTTTTTGTGTAATTCCTTCTGGGAAGCTCCATGAAGCCTGGCATTTAGTACAACTCAGCTGTGCCCCAATCTTGCACCATGTTATGGGCTAGAATATGGTAGAATCGGGCAGGAACAGACCAAAAGATGGGAGCTGCTGTGAAGCCCCCTGCCTTGAAACTTCTCATCTTTGTGCTTCGTATTTGCAGCATGGTCAGCGTACGGAGCATTCACCCTCTAAATCAGTAGGAGCTGGGCAAGAGCATCTGAAAACCACAGATTTTAAAATAGTGATACAATCAAAGTTGTGCTTTAGGAAACTGTGGGCAGTTTCTCTCAAATTCCATGGTCAGCAAGCATCTGATTTCCCCTCATATGGCGTTTCTGTTTGCCATTTCTGAATGGAGCTTGGTTCTTTAGAATTCTATAGTTGCTTATAGATTAGTTACTGCAGAGATGAAGTCTTTCTATGTGTGTGTGAGCTTTTAAAAGTAAAGCCATATATAGATACCAAATGAAAAACAAAGTTTTCAAATTGTGATATCCGGGCACAAAGGGATAGCCATTTATTTGGTCGTTCAGACATTCATTCAATTAACGCATCTTTAGCAAGCATCTGCCATGTAGCAGATACTGCTGGAGTCGCTGGAGATGCGATGGTAAGAAAAACAGACTTGGTTCCTACCCTCATAGGCCTTACTCTCCAGAGAGGAAGAAGTGCAGATATGGAAAACTAGAAAAGGTGGAGAAAGGGTATTTTAAACATCTTTTGTCCAAGCTTTATTGAGGTATAATTGACAAAATTTTACATATTCAAGGTATACAATGTGATGATTTGATATACATATACATGTGAAATGATTAACACAATCAAATTTGTATCTCCAAAACCACACATGGCTACCATCTGTAATTGTGTATGGTGATAACTTAACATCCTTTAGAGGAGAATAAAGGAAAGTTCACTGGTCAACATGCAGCTCAAAAGATTGTGAGTGGCACAGATTCCATGTGGAATGAGATGGCTTCTTTCTGTTGTTGTTGTTGTTGTTTGGTTGTGTTTGAGACAGAGTCTTGCTCTGTTGTCCAGGCTGGAGTGCAGTGGCTCAATCTTGGCTCACTGCAACCTCCGCCTCCTTGCTCAAGCGATTCTTTTGCGTCAGTCTCCAGAGCAGCTGGAACTACAGGCATGCGCCACAACGCTTGGCTAATTTTTGTATTTTTAATAAGAGATGGGGTTTCACAATGTTGGCAAGGCTGGTCTTGAACTCCTGACATCAGGTGATCCACCTGCCTCAGCCTTCCAAAGTGCTGGGATTGTAGGCATGAGCCACCGGGCTTGGCCTGACATGGTTTCTTGAATACCCAAGAGCCACGGTTTCTCCATCCACAGCAGGGAGCGAGAACCTGGCCACTCTAGTGGCCGTGGCATCAGAAAGATTCCACTTGTAGTACAGAGTGTGAGGAATCTACCCAGACAGAAGCAGCATGAGATAATACTCAGACTCATCACAGCCCCCGTGTGCCTGGGATTAGTTCAGCCTTTCCCATGTGCAGTAGGCCTCAGAAACATCGGGCCTGCGCTCTCCTGCTTGTGCACTCCAGAACACAAAACAGCACAGGAAGGTTATAATGACTCTCGCTCACAGAGAGAATCACAACCTGGAGAAAATATCACAAAACTGTTGTTTCTTAACCTTTTAAACCAGATGCTCTCCTGTGGTAAATATAAAAATCTACTGCCTTTTAAGTATTTGAAACTTCAAAATATGTTAATTATCATGACTAAAAGCAAAGCAAAATAAAACAAAGGGTAATTGTAAAAGATAGTTTTGGATTTGATCTGGAAAGGTATTTTACTTTTATAGTGACAGCAGCATTAAGTAGTGGCACGCAGGGTGGGAGTGTGGAAGAGGGGCTACTGAGGTCCTTGGAACATGAGGGCGCCTGTGCTTGCCTTCCACCCATGCAAGGTGTCCTCTGAGAGCTTGACACTGTCACTGGTGGAATTTTCCCAGTAAGTGATTCTTGACGGCAAGAAAATTACACTAATATTTGTGTACCTGACTTCTTTCCATACTAAAAAACAATTATTAAATATTCAACCAATATATTTGATGGGAAAATGTCACACTACCTAAATATAAAGAATCTCCAAAAAATGTCACTGGTATAGTGTTATAATATGTATAGTATGATGCAGAGGTTAATCAAGTGAGTTTATAATCAGGTTACCCAACTTTAAACCCAGTCCTGTTTGTTAGCTATTGGACAAGGACAAGCTACTTTACTGCATTGTGTCTCAATATTCTCATTTGAATAATGTGGATATCTAGCATCTCCATGTCATAGAGTAGTGATTCATTCATTTACTCATTCAGTATTTATTATGTACCCAGTGGGTATCAGACACAATGCTAATTGCGGGAAATACAGCATATTTAAATGTCTACTGTTTTAAAAATCTTTTGGGAGATATGTGCAGGGTCTACAGTTCCAGAGTTTATCTTATTTTCAAACTAGTTTTATTTGCTTTGACATGTTTTTGATGCCATATTTTTTTGTTTGCTAATGCCTTAACATAAAATATAATAGACTGTAAAAACTAACCATATGCCAAAGATGACAAAGAGCCCACCAAGGCACAGTGAAGTCCATCCTACAATGCATGCCACTTTTACAGGAAATCGCTGTCAGCCATGACTGCAAGTCATTAGATAAGTTCCACTGATCTGGGTGAAAATAGAGTTTTTAAAAGAATATGAGGCTTTAAATTTATGCATGTATTGTTTCCAATTCAAGTCAAACTTTAAATATCTCATTAGAGTTCCTTTAAATATGAAAAAAAAAAGGGTACAGAGATGTACCCTCAAGAACACACAGCATTGGGATTCCGCTGGTTCTAGCGCTCATGCTTATAAGCTATGTCAACACATGTTCACATGTCTATACATGCTCACTGTCCACACAGGTTTGCCCCATCCTGACAGCAAGCAGCTCCTAAGTGGTTATAAACTATAGAATAGATATGCAAACAAACATTACATGCCGGTCCAGTTGCTCCATGGGGTACCCAGAGCATAAATACATCTAGGTTAGTGATTTCCCTGCAGACTTAACTGGGATAGACCAGGGAGAAGCCTGGGTGGCTAGTCCTTCGCCTTCACCGGGGTCCTTCAATGTTAATCTGTCCTCCTCAGCACCCAAAATCCCAACCAGGAGAAAAGTTCATTGCAAATATGGTTGTCTCTAATCCTAGGCCAGGAGCCCTACAGCTCTTCATTCAATGAGCTCAGGCACATGGTGTTCACAGCAGGTGCAAGCAGTATACCCGGCAGGCCCCACACCTTCCTTCCTTGGCCTCACCTGGCAGGGCTGCTCAGGGAACATGCATACTAGAGGAGAAAAAGCTTAAGGACAAGAGGACCCACCTTTTGAATGTTGATCTTGCATCCCTATCTCCCTCTTCGCCAAGGAAAACACCTCCTGATCGGCACTCAGTAAACTGCATATTTTTTAAAAGAACAACTTTTCTTGAAATGGAGGTTTAGGTTTCCTGTTTTTGCTCATCCCCATCTTTCCTTCCTCTACCACAGGGAAGCCCTCAGTGGCTCCTGAGCACACACTTTGGGAGGCGACTTGGCTACTGCAGGAATCCTGAGTCTTGATGGAAGATGGCGGAGTCTCCTTTTTTGCCTAGTGATAAAGTGACACAAACGATCTGTAGGGCCTCTCCCAGTGACACTAACAGTTTGTAGGGCCCTAACTATCCGAGTCAGGCTATGGAATCTACAGAGGGCCCAGCCTCATAGGGAGGCTGTCAGATGGCAGTACCCCAGGAAGCCTGGGCTGCCTGCCTCAGTCCTGGTGATGCATCTCTCTTGGGCACTGGTTAGGCCAGGTTCTTTCTCCTTTTAGTGCCTCCTGTGTCCAGGGGGAGTCCCTGACGTTCTTCTGCTTACCTCTTTCTTCCCAGTCTCCACCCCCAGCACATTTTCTGGAATAACCCCTTTTCTCAACATGCCCCTGCAGTTTTGCGATTCTGAACCTAGTTCATAACACCCTCCTGTCTGAATCTCCCTTTTGCCCTAGTGCACCAGGAGTCCAGCTGATTGGCTTTGTTGCTATTTGGGCCACGTTGCTGATTCCTGATCATTCCGTTTCTGAGGGCTTCTGCCTCTGCTCATGTTTTTATCTTTATTTTATTTGGCTCCTGTTAAAACTTCCCCTGACCTCACCCTTACCCAGCTCTAACTCTTTGGGAGAGAGAATTGATTAATTTTCTTTCATATCCTCTTTCAAACACCCTGGCAACCTAAACACAGAAAAGTTCATCATGGTAGAGTGAGCAGCAGGGCAAATGTTGCAAGAAGTGTCTCTTTCATCCCAGGCTGGAAAATGGGTAGTCTTTCGAAGGGAGGAACCACCCCTTACAGCTCAGAGGCACTGGGTTCATTCTGGGTCTTGGACTCAGCAGCTGAATTGATTATGGGCAAGTTGCTTAACCTCTCTGTGCCTTAATTTTATCTCTAAAATGCAGTGAGAACGGTATTTATTTCAAATAAGTATTGAAGTTTATTTAAAAACAACTTAAGTGCTTAACATAGTGTGAGGCACATAGTAGGTGCTCAGTAGATGCTAACTATTGTTAGAGGAGATGCAAAAAGGGTCCCTCCTAAGTCAGCACCTTCTGCAAGCCTTGGGCATTGGGGCTTATTTCTCTTAACCTCATTCTTTCTTGGACTGGATCCAGTGCCTTATGTGTCTAAGTCTCCACTACGCCTTGATGATGGGGACATCGCAAAACTGTGAGTGTAGCTTTAGAGCTTCCCGGTCATCCAGCCCATACTTGGAAGTTATTTCTAGATTGCTTGTCCCAGACAGCTGCAGAAAGAGTAAGCAAAGAATACTTTCTTTTCCAAGTATGCCTTTGCAGTACACATTTCCAGGCTTCTGTGCTGGTCACAGTTTGGTAGAGCCTAACCTATTTAATAAATTTTGAGCTATCTTAGATTTTTTATGGGTTCTGTATTTAGATCTTTCATTTAGTCCAGTGCCTGTGATCATCAATAATTTTCTCCCTGAAAGAACCCTGACTTACCCGTGCTCCATTTTTCTACATCCCCATTTTTGACCTTCAGTGTTTGTTTTTACTTTTTTGGCATGCTTTTCAATAATACAGGAATTCAATCCAAAGGATTTGCTCTTTTTCAGGGACAGTTTGCAGTCCAAAGAAAGCCAAAAAGTATTTTTTGCTTCTAGAGGTTTTTTGTATTCAACAAAGAACTTTGTTTTTAAAACTGTCACCTGATTGAACCCATTTTTTCTGTCAAAAATAAACTCACCTATTGCTAATTCTTCTATGTGCTTGAAAGCAAGATAAAAAGTTGTTTAAATGCCTGTCTGTCCCATTAGTGTACAATCTTCAGAAGGCTGGGTGAGGGGAAGGAGGTCTAACAACAATAGCTCACTGATTCACTTTGTCTCCCTTCAGTCCAGTTGGCTCATAGGGGGCTCCTAATAATTGTTTAATGAATATTTGCAATTTTAAAGACTGGCCTTTTTATTTAAAAAATCCTTTACAGAAATATTTTGCATTATTTAGTCCTCTGGCAACTCTGTGAACTAAGAGTGGGTGGAAAGCTTTTTTTGGATGAAGTAAAGAAACTGACTAGCGAGGGTAAGTAGCTGATCCAAGGTCCAGGGTTAGCCAGAACCAGTCGATGCTCTGCCCCAGGCTTCAGGCCTGTCTGATTTGTTGAATTTCAATTGCATATTCACTGGGGGAGATAATCCAGTGCAGAAATGTTGGAAACTATAAATATACAGACTGCAATCGAGTCCAGGGAAATTAAAAATCTAACATGGAGTAAATAATGCCCCACTGGAAATCCAATATGTTCATCAAGAAAAATTTGTAAGATGCAAGAAAAGAAGATTAAATCTAAGCTAATAATATGTGTGACATATTTAAAGAAATAGTCTGTGTACACGGCAAAGCACTTCATGGGTTTTATTAACCTCATTATTCACTGTGCTGAGTTTACAAAAATCTAGAAAGTTGATAACAGTAATTAACAGAGAAATATGACAATATCAGAGCATCTAGGTGAGTTGCAAGGCATTGCCAAGTATTTTTAACCACCTGGCAGAGATGTTTGTCAGAAGAGAAAGAAGAAGGAAGGAAGGGAGGGAGGGAGGGAGGGGGAGAGGGAGGGAAGGCCTGCCATGTAGTTACCTCTTTTTACCCGCTTTATATCCAACCTACTGGCTTTGTTTTTATTCCATAATAATATTCTGGCTGACCATTTCCTTGGACTCAGAAATCATCCAGATTTCAGGATTGAACTGGGCATTTAGGGAGGGTGTTGAAAGCATGGAGGCATTTGGAAGCAAATGGCTCTATGTGGCTGGATGTAGGGGACATGCCAGGGAGAGTAAAGCACAGCACTGCTTACATGACAGATTCAGACAACTGGCTGGATTCTGTGAACAATGGACAGCCACTGAAGGTTTAGAGTAAGAGAGCTAATGGGAGCCCTGTCTTAGGAATGATAGGAAGTTATAACAGCTACAACCAGGATATGGAAGAAGAGGAAAAGGAGAAGCAGAAAGGCCAAATAATATTCCATTTGAAAATTGAAGGGGAATGGATATGGGACCCTAACTTAGGAGGTAGGTAGAGGACAGTGAGAACATTATCAGTGGCTCCTTAGGGCCAAAGTCCAGATCTCTCGACATGACTTACAAGGTTCCCCATGGTCTGTCCCCTCCTGGTCTCAATATCAATATGTCACCATCTTTGCACTGATCACAAGTTTCTTTAAGCTCCTTGAACATGCCATGCTCTTTCTCACCTCCAGACCTTTGCGTATGCTTCTCTTTTTGCCTAAAATAATGATGAAGAAGAGGATGATGATGCCGATGGTTGACACATACAGCATGCTTGCCATGAGCCTGTGACTGTTCTAAGTATTGACATCTATTAACTGTTTTCCAGAAGAACCTCCAGTTTTTTGGAGCAGTGCTGTGTCTTCTCTCGTCTTCTGTGGGAGGCTAGTCTTATTGCAATGTGGTACTGAAGTGAAATTACAAGCCTGGGGTTTTCAGCCCATGCCTATATCTTTACAGTATACACCTTCTTGCAATAAACTTTTATTAGAAAGTAAAAAAGATGGCTATTCTGCATTTTGGTATGTAAATTTCTGTGTCTACCTATTTTTAGAAAAATTAAAACTACTGAAAATGACCAGAAAATGATTTCACCATATTGTGACCTAAATGCAATGTTACTATCTATTTTGTTCATCCCCAACTATATCTACAGCATATAAAACAGTTCTTGGCACATAGTAAGGACATGATATATATTTGTGGAATGAGTGAGTGAATGAATAAATTGATGAAATTTCTGTAGAGGTATGTTGTGGTCCCCAAGCCAGCTCCTTCACCCTTGGCTCTACCTCGTTTCTTCACTCATAGTTACACCCACTGAGACCACAGCCACCCACTCACAGTGTGGTCTTTTCTCCTGTGGTCTTCTTCGAGGGTCACAGCGACCACTGCAGACCAAGAGTAATGAACCCAGGAAAATGCTCATTTTACTATCCCCTCATCATGCCTGGTTGCTAGCCCTCTATCACCCAGGGTGTGGTGGGACAGGTAAAATACTCTAAAGGAAATTAGACAACTCAGAGGACCAGGCTCTGAGAGTGGAGGTGTGGGAGAGTGAGAAAGAGCAGTGCTTGACATGACTCATCTCCAGTTCTTGCTGGTAAAGGTAATTCTAAGATTCTAATTCTAAGACTCTTTAATGAAGTCTAGAACTCAGGGGATGCAGCCTCTGTTGATGGTAGTGTCCATGTATATCTAGCCTTGGGTTTTGTGGACAAAGACATGAAGTCCAGCTGCCCTCCTTAGAACCTGAGTTTTTGTTTTGTTTTGCTTTGTTTTGAGATGGAGTTTCGCTCTTGTTGCCCAGGCTGCAGTGCAATGGCATGATCTCAGCTCACCGCAACTTCTACCTTCCAGGCTCAAGCAATTATCCTGTCCCAGCCTCCCAAGTAGCTGGGATTACAGGCATGTGCCACCACGCCCAGCTAATTTTGTATTTTTAGTAGAGATGGGGTTTCTTCGTGTTGGTCAGGCTGGTCTCGAACTCCCGGCCTCAGGTGATCCACCCGCCTTGGCCTCCCAAAGAGCTGGGATTACAGGCGTGAGCCACCACGCCCGGCTGAGCCTGAGTTTTTGGAGTTCATCCTCCTCTCCAAGTGATGGTGAGAGCCATAAGCCAGCATGACCAAAGGCACTTGGGTGAAAGAACATAACCATGTGGGTGAGATGGCTGGTGGGACTAGTGGACATTAGAGATAGAACCACGCCATATGGGAAAAAGAAGCGCTCTTGCTTGTCTTACCCACGTCTTATAAAAACATGCCTGGCACTAAGACTTCAATGACAGAAAGCTGAGGCACCTGGCCTCAGTTCTCATCCATAAAGGAATCACAGCACACAGGCAAAGTGACCTCTCGGCTGGCATCTCCTAATGGCCTGTGAACAATTCAGTTACTTCACAGGCTTCTAAGAGTAAGCCCGGAAGCAGCACTGTGCTCTATGATCTGAGAACATGAACCAGCTGTTTTAAGCCACTTATTTCAAGTCCAGCTCTCCAAACTGGATTTCAGGAGGATGAGCTGTTCCACCTGTCCCCACTTCCCCCCTACAGCACATGTTCCAAGAACCTTTGTTCTAGCAATATGACTGATGAGGCGAGATCCTGAGATCTATCAAAAATAGATGTTATTATGCCAGTGATATAAATCACGTAGCTCCAAAAGGGGGGAAATTGATTTGAAGACTATAATTAAACACAGCTCAAATGTTGTTTAAGGCTGATCACTACAGCTTCAGTTTCACTCTTTAAAGTTCGGAGTTAGTAGGCAATTAATCCTTTTCTACCACATTAGAAATGCACACCATAAGGTAAAGGGAGGTTCCCTGTGTGAGTGCAATGGCAGCATGGAGCAGACGTCAAATGTGTTTTGGGGTTTAACATGTTAACTACGGTGCTTTAGATGCAAATGTTAGGATAACCCTTATTTAAGTACACATGGATATGTTTCTAAGTTATTATCAAATACTGTATTAAAGTTTTCACATTCATTTTTCTAAATGCTGTAGAAGTGAATGCATCCTTCTTAGTGCCTTAGGGCCTGCTGTGGAGGATTCCGGAGCCCAGGTTCTCAGCAATCTTCAGCTGACATCATCTTTATTGAAAAGGAACTGTCAGGGACACTGTTCTGTGGGTATGATTTAAACTTTCTTTTTTTTTTTTAACTTCCATTTTAAGTTCGGGGTGTATATGCAGGTTTGCTATCGAGGTAAACGTGTGTCATGGAGGCCTGTTGTACAGATTATTTCATCACCCAGGTATTAGACCTAGTAACCGTTAGTTATTTTTCCTGATCCTCTCCCTCGTCCCACCTTCCACCCTCTGATAGGCCCTAGTATGTGTTGTTCCCATCTATGTGTCCATTTGAGAACTTTCATTTTTAAATATCTCCAAGTAGACAGAGTCCCAATTGCTCTCAGTGACTAGTCCAGATTTAAATACCTAAACCATAGGAAATAATTGCCCTGCCGTAGGGGAGAGTATAGAAAACTTACAGTACATTCACATGGCAGAATACTATGTGGTCATGTAGAAGAGAAGGCTCTTTATGGACAGATATCAAAAGACCTGTAAAATATATTGTAAAATAAAAAAAAAAACGCAAAGTGTGGCCGGGCGCAGTGGCTCACTCCTGTAATCCCAGCACTTTGGGAGGCCAAGGGAGGAGGACCTGAGTTCAGGAGTGTGAGACCAGCCTGGCCAACATGGTGACACCCGGTATCTACTAAAAATACTGTAATTCCATCTACTTGGGAGACTGAGGCACAGGAATCGCTTGAATTGGGAGGCAGAGTTTGTAGTGAGCCAAGATTGCACTACTGTACTCCAAACTTGGTGACAGAGTGAGACTCTGTCTCAAAAAAAAAAAAAAAAAGAAAAAAAGCAAGGTGCTGAACGTAATGTGCTACCATTTGTGGGAACAGTGGGGAGTAGATATATATGTGCTGTGAATGCATGAAAGATCTCTGAATGGATACACAAGAAGGTTGAAACTGAGTGGCTACAGCATAGGGGGGCGTGAGAAACCGTTTGTAGTCTACCTGTTTGAATTTTGATCCATGTGACTGCATTACTTATTCAAAAGTAAAGTTTAAAATAAAAAAGTAATTCCTTATCTAAGGAAATCCTACATTTCTTATACTACTTTTCAAATTTGATTTCCAGGCTTAAAAGTCAGGTGGTTTCACATGCTGTCTAAGCTTTCCCTTAGAAAAACAGACCATGGGGCAAGCTTCCCTCTTGATTTTCCTTGGCAAACACTGTCTTTGAGAAGTTTCTCTCTCCTAGGAAAGTTAACAGGAGGGAATTAGGGGGCATAGGGTCTTGATCTTTCTGGATCACTCCTTTAGTTTTCCCAGGGGAAGGAAAGATGGTGCCTGCCGGTTTCTCGGGAAGCTGCTGGGAAGATACCAGCACAGGAAGTCCAGCTGGATCTCAGGTCAGCTTTCTGAATCGCCACAATGATGGGCAGCCTTGCTGGAGACAGCCCTGGGCTCCCCCCACCCCTGTGTCCCCAGGAACTGCAGGGGGCAGAGCAGCGCTGGGCTCTGTAAGTTGCTCTAGGACACCCTCCTGCTGGGGCTGAGGAATGACAGTGCAGGAGCTTGTAGCTGTGGCTGCTCAGCCCTTCCCAGCAGAAATAGAAATCCTTGCCCTCTGGAAGGGACAGGGAAGGAGGTCACATAACTGCAGCAGCTCACATAGTCCCGATGCTGAGCAAAGTGTTTCCAAAATGGAAATCTCCACACAGCAGTAGAGGCAAATGACAAACTCTTTTAAAAAACCTAAGATCTTTCATATTGAAAAGTCCCACCCAGAAACTCAAAACAGGACTGCAGCCATCTTTATTACCTAAGAAAGAATCTCCTTGAGAATGAATCAAAGAGCTTCATCAATTGCTCCTCTTCTGTTTTGTGGACATGGAGGTGAAGTTTTGCCCTCGCAATGTTATGTTTACCCAAAATAAATAGCAAAAGATGACAGTGTCAATGGAAAATAAAAGACATTTCAGTTCATCAATAACTGGACAGTGATAAAAATAGGCTCTCAGAAGCCACAGCATAAAATATGCCCTCAAAGCTCTATGCTTGTGGGAGGAAATGGATTCTTTGGCTGGTATCTGAAAACTCCTCCGAGGTGGTAGTTCTTTAAAGAGGCCCCCTAAGGCCTCAGGCTCTTCTAAATGTCCGCTATTTCAGTGCATCTCAGCATGTTCAAGAGCTCAAATATGATGCCACTGGTGGGCAATACACACAAAAAAGTGTCTGCTCACTCTTGCTGTCACCCCAGCATCAGCTGCTGACTAGGACATCTCACCCTCAGATGTTGTCACTGACAAAGCTGACATTCACAGAGATCAGTGGATTGTCATTTCTTTCAGTAAGAACTTAAGAATCAGTGCTAGAAAGGTGCAGTTCAGGGGGCTGACGACTAAGGCAAAGCCAGGGAGGTAAAAACAAATTGAAGAAGAAAGAAATGCTCCAATGTTCTGCTTAAGGTAAGCATTAAACTTCCCTGTGTATCCCAGCCACCTACCAGATTCAGCCCTCCAATCTCTATACTCAATTCATCACTTGTAAATGAGGGATAGTATCAGCCTACCTCGCAGGGCTGATGGGAGGATTAACTAAGATAATCAATGTCTGCAAAGCACATAGATATTGCATGGCACAGAGAAAATGCTCAAAAATTGGGAGCTATTATTTTTGTTATTATTATGCAGAAGTGGCTGAGCACAGTGGCTCATGGGTGTAATCCCAACACCTTGGGAGGCCAAGGCAGGAGGATCTCTTGAACTTAGGAGTTTGATGCCAGCCTGGGCAATATAATGAGACCTCTTCTCTATTTAAAAAATAAAAATAGGCCGGGCATGGTGGCTCATGCCTGTAATCCTAGCACTTTGGGAGGCTGAGGTGGGTGGATCACAAGGTCAGGAGTTCAAGACCAGACTGGCCAACACAGTGAAACCCCATCTTTACTAAAAAATACAAAAATTAGCTGGGCATGGCGGCTCGTGCCCGTAATCCCAGCTACTCGGAGGCTGAGGTAGAAGAATTGCTTGAACCAGGACCCGGTAGGCAGAGGTTGCAGTAAGCCGAGATCGCACCACTGCACTTCAGCCTGGGCTACAGAATGATACTCCATCTCAAAATAAATAAGTAAATAAGTAAGTAAATAAATAAATAAATTCATTAAAAAATATGCAGAAGTCCAGGAAGAAGCAAAGTATAATGTTTCCAGTGCTGGGAGAAGCCCAAGTTATATTCAGAGGCATGATTATGTATTTTTTTCAAGTGTAGCCCTGGAAACCAAATGGGAAAGTCAGCAAGCGGATGATTGTGCAGCTCACGTCCCTTTTGACTAGCTCTTGGGGTTCATGGTGTCTCCACCATGCAGCCAATAACTCCCATGTGAACCCCGACCCCTTTGCATCTAATAACGACAGCCTTCCCTGTTTATCCACAGCTCTCTGCCACACGCTGTCAACTAGTTTATTCCAGAGCTGATTTGTATCCAACATGACTGTAATCGACACTGTTATCATACCATAAAACCCAAGGTCACAGGAAGATGAAGATGGGCTAAAGGATGTGTTATGTTCAATGAAAATAATATGAATAAATCATCCGGATTAAAAAAACGCAACTATAGGAAAATGCATAAACCGAAACAACACATCACATTTTTATGTGATTTTATGACTTGCTTCTTTTCCTTTACGACTCGCTTTCTTTCCTTTAGGCAGCCTGGCCTTCCCTTGTCTGAGGCAGGGATTCTCTGCTGTAGTCTTTCATAACACTAATGGGGAGAGCTGTTCTTAGAAAATATTTAGGGGACTATATTATATTCGTAATGAGAATATGGGTGGATTTCAGTCACAGTATTTCTTAAAAGGCACTTCAAGGCAAAAGACTGCTGCTCTCAGTTTTATGGGCTACAACATTATTCCCCTGATAAGAATTTCTAGCATCCCCTGAAAGATGAACGTCTGAATGCAATGACCTGGCAGAGAATGGGCTTCTTGTCCTTGTCCATGTGCAAACAAATCGCTGGGCCAGAAGGGTAGAAGGTTCTGTTGGACTTTTTAAAGGCCCTCTAGACAACACAGCGGTAATTTTTAATCACAAGCCCTTCCACAACTCCTTTGTGTTTTGGGCACAACACCTCTCTTCTTGCTGATGTGATTGATGTCCTGCAGAGAACACCAAGCCCAGACCCACAGAACACAGAGAAACAGTGTTGGGGTAAATATCACTCGACAATGCGCTGCCTAGACTACAAAGACAGGCAAACCAGCTCAAACAGGGTTAACGTGCTTGTGATGTTTGTTACCTAGATTGTCTGATTTACCCAGAACAATTCAGATGAGTTCAGAACCATACAGATGGAGGTCTTTCTTTGCTTTTCTGTTGGATAGAACTAGCTATGTGTCCTAGAACTCCTTCCAAACCTGATCCCTCTAACACAATGAAGCCTAATCATTGCCTTTATGCAACAGCTCTTTTTAAAGTCCTTAAAAAAAATAAATAGTAGTGATATAGAGAATAATATCTTGTTTGTTTATAAATCTCAGTGATATAGAAATATCTTTTTTGTTTATAAATAGCAGTGATATAGAGAATATCTTATTTGAACAAGCCTGTCAATGTGTACTAAGCACTTTCACATGTATTTGTGAAAGACTTTAGAAGCATATTATAGTTTCTGTTGTTACTTCCTTTAAATATTTATATGTGCAGCCATAGTTTAAAGGTATCTAAAGGGCCTTGTAGTTTATTTTAAAAGCAGTTTTAAATTAATCCAGCAGAAGACCAATGTAGCAAGATAAACAGATCTTAGTCCACCTCTGGTCCAACGTGCCCCAGAAAGATAGCAGCTGCATAAATAAATAGCTCACACCAGCGTTAGTGCTACCCACTTCTACCAGCATCATATAGGGATGCTTTAGCATTCCAGCTTTACGCAGCACTTTCTGTTGAATAGCTCAGCAAGGAGTTGAGATCTGTGGGCTCTTTTTAAGGACAAGTGTTTTGCACAAACCCTCTGACTCCAGCCTTCTAGCTTACTGGGGGCTTTGAATGAAAGGTGTTGAATCCTGGGGTAGCTAGATAGTTCTATCTTTCCAAGTAGTTGGGGATCAGTCATTATTTGCTGACTTTAAAAGGATTTTCATTTCTCTGTGTCATTGTGTGCTAGGACCTAGGGAGGCCTTTGGCGCCAGAAGCTCATAATTTCTCCTTTCCTATTAGGATCGTAGGTGTGAAAAATGACAAGCAGGACCGTTTTATCTGTGTGGCTAGACAGCTGACAAAATGTCACTCTCTGCATTTGCATTTGTATAGGAGTTTTTATGAGAATGTAAGATCCTTTAAGACAAACAAAGTCCATGGCCTGTAATATAGCTATTATTTTTGCATGAATGGCTTCAGTTAACTGAATTTGGTGAAATACTGTAACTTTGAGAAGAGATATTCTTAGAAATTTTCTATTGGTTAAAAAAAATGTATCAGTGACTTCATGTCTTCGTTTCTTTGTTTGTTTCCATATTCCTTAAAGGGCCATAGATAATTTTAAGCTTGAGCAAAGAAGCAGGCCTCCTAACAAAATGCAAAGAAGGGAGGCACCGTGTGGAGGGAAGATGGCGTACGTGGCACAGACCTCCACCTCTGCTCGCCACTGCAGAAGGGCGCTCCTGCATGAGCAGGCAATGGCAGCATCAGGAAGGGAATTCACATTTGCTTAGGCTGTTAGTCATTATTAATTGCAATAGTCTTGTACTTTCATTTAAAAAAGAACGACCAAAAAAAATCAAAAACAAAAATGCAAAACCTGATATTGCAAAAAATTTAAGTGAAGACTACCAGCATAGGTGTCATTTTGCAAAAGAATTTGGCACCTTACAGGATGTTTCCCTAGCATAGTGAAACTGTATTCAAATTTTTAAAAAAGGTTTTGCATACGATGTGATTGGAAGACATTTGTCTAAAGTTTTAACTATATGTGTTATATATATTATATATAAATAAATGATGTTTTTATTATTTATGCAAACACTGCCTACAAAGCCTTATTCCAAATATTTAAAAATAACATGTAGTTTACCGTCTCTAAATTTGTATTGGGTGAGCGAGGCCAAAAAATGTCCCCTGTTCCAGTAAGATGAATCTCCTGACATCAGACAGAGCCTACTTAACCTTTACATGATGACTGACACACTGGATGTATCCATGATGAGCGTTAGTGCTCTGCTAACAACGTCCTCTGGTGCACATGGTATTGATCTGCTTGGGTTCCAGTTCACCAACTCCAGCTGCTCCCTGCTATCAGGAAGAATGTGCTGAATAAGCAAGGGAAGGAAGGGACAGGCCGAGGGGACTCATTCTTTTCTTTCACTCAGGAAGGCTTACATGACCCTCAACAACAGCAACAACAAAAATTGCACTGCAAGCCTGCCCCTAAGAGTGTTGGATAAATAAATACTTGATCCTACCATTGGGGGGTCACACAGAATGGGGGACAACCATAGCATCAGTACCTGACCCAGGTCCTGCATTTATCTCTGGTTCTTCCTACGTGTCCTGGGATCCCTTACCAAGAGGTGTGGGATTAGTCTTTCATGGTCAGAAACAGGAAATGCTTCAGAGAATAGAAAGTAGGCATTCTAGAGACCTCAACTGTGTTGTTGTTTTACTGTTTCCTGAGTGGTGTCTCAGTTTCATATCTGTAAAATGTATAGCATCCACCTCACTGAGATGCTGTGATGATTACATGAGATAATGCCTGTAAAGTGTTTAATGCAATTCCCCACATAGGGAAGTAAATTCTTCACTCAAAAAAGTATTCATGGCTATTGCTACTGCCGGCAGGTCTCTGAGCTGATAATATAGGGCTATACCCAGAGCCAACGTGGTTCCCAAAGAATAGAGAAAAGCAGAGTTTTTCCATCCTTTATAGAGGAACTGAGGCAAATCAGCACATTTCCCACCTCTTTATAGAGAAACCGAGGCAATCAGCCAATTTGCCTCAGTTTCTCTACAAATGGGTGGGAGAATGTGCGACCTCCCTTCCAATCAGATTAGAACTATCCAAGGGCTGGAGTACCTATTGTTTCTTTCAAGGCCCTACATTTGTAATCTACCATGTTAAACTCTTATTGGTTTTTGTTTCACAAATTAAAAAAGAAAAATGTTTTCAGCTGCTCCTTGAGCGGTTTGAGGTAGGCTAGCATTAGGTGAAAAATGCATCCATACACATACCCAAGCGATTAACTTGCTTGTGAGAATGAAATGAGCAAACCCAGAAATGCAATGCATTTTCCCACATAGAATGAGAGACTGAGCTCTTAATTTAAGATTGCAAGCACTGCAATGTTGTCCAGTTATTGAGACGCCTAGAGGCGTGCATTTAAAATTAGAACCAAGGCTTATTGGATGATTACAATCTATATCCTATGTAAATATGAAAATTGTTTTTTCATCTAAGTGGCTAAATATGGAGAGATCATGAGAGAGAGGAGTTCACATCTTACTGATATGGCAGACCTATCTCAAGTTTAATGCTGTGATAAGAGCACATTTCTTTAGTCACAGCAGATCTAACAACTGGCTTTCTTCAACCTCCTTGAAAATATATAAAATCCAAAAGCTAGAGCCCTGGAGGCTCAAGGACTGACATAGATGCCTCGTTTCACAACCAGTGGTCTGAAGCAGGGCCCTTCTCAGGAATTCCCCGAGTGCTTCCCACCGCTACTCAGGGCGGCACAGACTTTCCACTGTCTCCATCAGAGGGTAAAGTGGGGATGGGCCTTTCACACCAACTGTGCCTCTTGGTTCTTGGCCTTTCCCTTCTTTTTCCTGTTCCTCAGAGTCTTTCTAACCTAGCCCATTCTCTAAGGTTCAAGCACACAAAGTCAGGTCGAGCCCACAGTTTCACTTCTCTGCAGCAGGAGAGAATTGGAGGGTTATAGCCCTCCACCATCTGTATAGTTGGGCATTGGATCTGGTGCTTTCCAAATAAGGCTGCTTTCTATCTATAGGCATGATTGGATGTATACTGTGCTGTTGGGTTGGGTCACCTTCTGACTAGAGCAGGGGAGGGGATGGCCCTATTCCTTCAGTGAATGAAGGCCAGGGTGCCCAGCCTCCAGCAATGCATGAACAGTCCACACAATGAAGGACTGTCCGGATGCCATTGGCATCCCCATTGCCTCTAGACTCTTCCAGACTCTTTCCAAGTCACTCTTCTTTCTGTCACAGGCTTCTCTTCCCTTATCTAAGACTGACATCTAAGGCCACTAACTCTTCTTTTTAGGAGTTCCTTCCCAGCCTCATTTCTACCACAGACCTAGGGTGAGGTTTCTGTGTGATAGTGTTAATTCTGTGTGTAATCCCAGCATCTTATTTGGCCAAGATCTAATTGTAACTCCTGACCTCCTGCAGATGACTCTTATCATTTATGGGCACAGAATGAAAACAGTAGTGAGGGGAACATCTCACTCCAGTATCTGAGTCCCTAATCCTGCCCTCTCCACCTTACTGGTGCTGTTCCCTCTAAGCCCTGCTCTCTAACTCTTGACCCCAACCCCACTTCCTGACCAGCTGCTTGTTTCTTCCTGACTTAATCAATGGCTCCATCTGGTCAGACCTTAGGATGATTCCCAGTTCTGGCCTCTTGTCCTCAGTACTATTGGTGTGATACTAGTTCTCTACTAGTAGAGACTTCTTCTACCCAGACTACAACCCATTGTTCTGGATTTGGGTGAGGAATGCCCTCCTAGTGCAATGATCTCTGAGTGCAGGATTACAGATGGTTTTTATTCTCTCCTAATTACACTATTCTAACTTTATTATTTTAGCAATCAGCATGTAATCTTATACCCTCTCCCCTTAGTCTCTTAGGTTTTTTTTTAATTATGTAAGGATTCTATGAATATATTTTTAAATATATTTCATTTTTTTGTTATTTAAAACAAAGACATTAAGTTATTTAGAGTCAAAAGCAATAATTTCACTTCCCTTGGACCCAATGTAATATATTATTTCCAGAATTTATCAGTTTGATGTGTATCACTATAGAACTTTTCTATGCACTTACCTAAAAATACACCATTTGTATTTATGCATACATCAACTATAAACTCAGAAAAATATAAAAGTTAACAAACGATTATTTCTTGGCAGCCATGTGGTTCAACATCTTGGTTAGTCTCCATTTTGCTCTGTCCCTTCATGAAATTTCTACTCTTTCGGCTCAGGTTTCTTCTCTGCTTTCCCCAGCCTGATGGACCCTCTCTCAATGTGTTCTCTGGCCACTGCTCCATCTTTCTGATAAAGCCACTGATTCTCTCTAAAGTCTTCTTAACTTTTCAGAGCCTCAATCCTCAGCTACATCAGCACGTTTGACTCATCTTTCTCTGTTCATGTTCCTACCCGATGCTCTTCCAAGGACAGGGGTTAGGAGTTTGTTCAAATATTAGACAATAACATACAGGTAGGTAGCTACCATCTTCCTCTGGGTGTCTCAGAATTATAATTGAGAAAATACATAACACAATTTGCATTTATCACATGCTGCCTTTAGGGTGATTTCTCAATCTTAGCAAATTTAGGGGCGGACACTTTTACTACAACATTTTACAATTTACAAATAATAAAACTATGTGGTCAGTTTATCAGCCCCAAAGTGGGCATTGTCCCATTAGACAAATAGCTGAACATCTGATATGTGGAAAAAAATCCAACTGAGAAACAACAACTAAAAATAGAATTCAGAGAAGCAATGAGTCATGGCCTAAATGAACAAATACATTAAATGATATATTAAATGAAACAGAATCTCCAAAGGAACATTGAGGCTGGCTTAAGGCAATCTTCCCTATCTAAGAACTATAGATGTTAGAGGGTCTCAGGGATACTGGGGATCACAAACCCTTTTTTTTTTTTATAACTTTGCCATTTGTTTGGGTTTTTATTCCCTTGAAGACATGATCTGCCCCCTTTCTACTACTGCATACACTTGCCCTTATTTTAGTGCTAAAGTAAAGGTTGGTTTAGACCAATTTTTTCTCCCTTACATGACTATAAGCCTACCTCCCAAATAGAGAAACAACCAAGCTTTCTGGGTTTAGCAGGACACTAACATCTATGCTAATCCCTGATCAGCCAGGTGCTTGCCCCCTGGATAACCTTGAATTAAGACCAGCCTCCCTGCTCCTTCCTATTCTCCAGTTACTTCCCCAGACAGTAACATTAGCATGCTCTTCTGCCCTCCTGTCCTGTGGGATAGGCTAACAAATAAAACGTGGGAAAGCTGCTTGCAAAAAGAAATCCCTTGTTGACATAGGCGTGATGAAAAGAGACAGGTCAGCTCAGACAGGAAGCTTTACAGCCCGACTCTGGCTCCACCTCCAGTCAGAGAACCCATCACCCTAATTGAGTGCCAGGCACTGTGCTTGCAGGTAGGGGAACGCAATGATGAAACAGTCGGTCTAGCTGGGGAGGCCTGACTAAAACATATGAGAAAACAGACAACAGTGCTAGAAAATAACTAGTGTCAACACCAAGTGTCACAGGATGTCGTTTCTGTATTCAGAGTTTAAAATATCTCCTATGCAAGATGCCCTGTCTCCATAGGTCGCACGCCTTCTTAGGATCACAGCTTTTGTTTCCTGGTGTAGTTGTTTGGTTATAGCTGACTTAGTGTTGCTTACTGTTTCATATATGTTTGTCTTCCCAACTGGTTTGTTAACTCATTGCAGGTGAGAGTCACATGCTTCTCTTAATTCCTAAAAATTAATGGACATATAATGATCTCTCCCTCCCTTTTTTTGCAGTTTGAAATGTAATTCATGTATCATATGATTCACCCATTAAAATACAGAATTCAGTGGTTTTTTAGCATATTCACAGAATTGTGAAATGATCACTACAATCGATTTTATGACATTCCCATCATGCTCTAAAGAAATACTGTGCCCTTTAGCTTTTTACTCCTTATTCTCCCATCCCTTCCTCCACACCCAAGGCAAACACTAATCTGCTTTCCGACTCTATCGATTGTCTATTCTGGACATTTCATGTAAGGAGAATCATACGATACGTGGCCTTTTGGGTCTGGCTTCTTTCATTTAACTGAATGTTTTCAAGGCTCTTCCATGTCATAGCCTATTTCAGTACTTCCTCCTTTTATGGCTGAATAATATTTCATTGTATGGATAGACTATGTTTCATTTATCCACTTATCAGGTGATGGATATTTAGATTATTTTTTTCTTTTTTGGCTACTATGAATAACTGTTATCAATATTCATACACAAGTTTTTGCATGGACATTTTTTCATATGTTTTGGGTATATCTCAGAGTAAAATCACTGGTCAAATGCTAACTCTGTCTTTAACTTTTTGAGGAACAGCTAGATTATATGTCAAAACGGCTGCATCATTTTACACTCCCACCAGCTGTCCTCACCAATACTTGTTATTATCTGAATTTTTTATTCTAGCCAATATAGTACATGTTAAGTGGTATCTCCTTGTGATTTTGATTTATATTTCCCTGATATCTAATGATGTTGAGCATCTTTTCATGTGCTTAATGGCCATTTTATATCTTCTTTGGGAAAATGACTATTCAATTTTTTGCCTATTTTTAAATTGAGTCATTCATCATTTTGTTATTGAGTTATAGCAATTTAAAAAATGCATCTTATATACGAGTTCCTTATCAGATTTGTGATTTGAAAAAACTCCTCCCATTGTGTGGATTACCTTTTCACCTTCTTGATGACGTCCTTTAAAACACAAAACCTTTTAGTTTTAATAATATTCAATTTATCTATTTTTTTCTTTTGTTGCTTGTGCTTTTGGTGTCATACTGTAAGACTCCATTGCCAAATCCAAGGTCACCAAGATTTACCCCTATGTTTTCTCCTAAGAGTTTTATAGTTTTAGCTCTTCCATTTAGGCCTTTGATCCATTGTGAGTTAATTTTTATAGATGGTTAAGAATGATTTGTTTTGTTTTTGTTTTTGTTTTTTGAGACAGAGTCTCACTCTGTCACCTAGGCTAGAGTGCAGTGGCACAATCTTGTCTCACCGCAACCTCTGCCTCCCCGGTTCAAGCAATTCTCCCTGCCCCAGCCTCCCAAGTAGCTGGGACTACAGGTACCCGCCACCGCGCCCTGCTAATTTTTGTATATTTTGTAGAGACAGGGTTTCTCCATGTTGGCCAGGCTGGTCTCAAACTCCTGACCTCGGGTGATCTGCCCACCTTGGACTCCCAAAATGCTGGGATTACAGGCATGAGCCACCACGCCCAGCCAAGAACGATTTCTTAACATATGTCAGTTGACTACTGTATACTCAAAAGAAAGTTCAAGCTAAGTTTTATTACTCATTCAACAAATATTTATTGAGGATCTACTATGTGGCAGATTCTTGTTAGGTGTTTGGAATACAGCTGTGGGCAAAACAGCAGAGCCTTGCTCTTAGGAAGTGCTAAGAATAGTGGGAGACAGATAGCGACATCACCTCGGATGCAGCAGGAAATGCTGTGAAGAGAAAGTACAAGCCGTTTCCAAAAAGTTCAGCCTGGGGACCTGATCCAGTCTGGCAGGCCAGGGAAAGCAGCGACCTGAAGAGGAAGGAACGGGGAGTGAGGCAAGTGTGGGGTGAGGGGTAGGAAGAATGTTTTTTAGCAGAAGGAACACCACACTGAGTGAGAGAGGGCGATGGGAATGAGAAAGTTAGAGAGGCAGGCAGGGGACAGGACAAGGAAGACTTCTTATTAAGCCTTTCCTATATTCCCTTGAAGACTACTGCGTGCACACATCCTTCTAAGCTCTTTTCTGTGCTGCATTATTTTAAAGAGGTTTGATTTCAATGCTGGGAAGCAGGGACATTATGCATTCCTAGAATGAAGAAACCTTTGCCCAGGGAGGTGAGGTGACTGAATTGTAGGCCCACCCAGCCAGCAAGCAGCGAAGCCAGTTGCAAACTCAGGGCTGCCCAAGCCCACACCCTGCTCATAAGATCTGCTGCGCTGCCTCTGCTCAAGATGAGTCATCCTCCAGGGAAGCTCTGAGGTTGAAGTTTAGAAAAAAGCAGGCTTCATTGAGATATTTTAGTCAATAATTCTGAAAAGACTTGTCTGGAAGCGAGACTAGAGCACACACTTTGGGGCTAGAGTTTTCAGTTTGTGAAAGCATGAAAATGCCGGCAGCCCTACTGATCGTTAAGGAAAAGCCTAGTCACCCCCAGTGTCAGGAAGCCAAGTTTAATTGTTCCTCTTATGCAAAGAAGACATATTCTAAGATAAAGTTTTCTGGAGTCTCATGGCCTCAGCTTGGAGGTCAGTCGACTTGAGGGGTCCATGCTTCTCTGGAGGTGCTTGATGTGAGATCATTCTCGGCTAACTCTAAAGCCTTCAAAAGCTGGACCTCAACATCACATCATCACATGATGGTCCTCGCCTTTAGCCAGAATGATTGATTCTTCTGGTAAAACAAACAAACAAACAAACAAAAAAACCGAATAAATCATTTGATTTACTCTACCTCCCAAAAAGCACTACAACCCTTTAAGAGACAGTGTTGCTGGTGTGGGTATGTGAATCTCAACTCTGCAGGCGTCTGGAGAAGACTGATAGCACAGGAAACCCTAAACGCAGATGAAATTTCCCACTTGATTACCCAGAAGCAATCAGGCTGGTGTCGCTGTACAGCCTTGGGCAGCTAAATGTCCTCCTTTGGAAGTTGCAGGCTTTTAGATTTCGGAGTCTGTCCAGCTGGAAGCTCAGGCAGAGATGATAAAGCAGAACGTATGGTAAAGCTTTATGAAAAGCAATACCGTAAAAGTAGACAGGGAAAGTTGCTTGTCTTAGACTACAACGCTTCTTGAAATTTCTGTACATTTCTACCCCCACCCTGAGCCAGCCCTTCTCTGCTTATCTGTGAACTTGAAAATGAGAGTAGGGATAAATTGGCCTCGGCGATGAGCTTGTGTTCTTGGAGTGTGTGAGTAAGTGCAAAGACACTTGCTGCTCGTGTAACTGGGTCTCACCGCCTCATTTTTTCTATCACAGCTCATACTCTTATGTCTTATTCTAGTTTGCTTGACAAAAGGCAGTGTTACAATTTTAAAACACCGAGGGCCAGGCATGTCATTTTCATAAATGATTGAAATGGGCTAGGAGTTAGGCAAGAAGGAGCAGTACAAACAGAAAAACTGGAGACTCCCTCTCTAGAAGGGGCAACACCTACTCAGCCCCAATTCACTATTGTCATGCAAAAATTGGGCCAGTGTTGGCAGACATTATCGTTTTTTTTAAAAAAGCCAGAAATCCTGAATGTTATTGAACATTTTCATATTTAAAGCAATGTGGGTATCGGGCACATTGAAGGCACATAGGCTTCCAGCTTGCAATCTCTGCAGAAGAGCATGGTGCCTGCAAACACAGGCTCTGGAATCCAATTAGCTAAATTCGCATTCTATGTGAACTGTGGACCTTGAGGAAATTATCCCATCTTTTATCATCATCATCAGTTAAAAATTCACCCATTGAGATGTTTTGAGAATTAAATGTGTTTAGCACAATTCCTGACCTATGGTAAACTCTCAATAAAGGTTAACTATTCCTATTCTACCTTGATTTCCTTTGAAAAGACAAGTCTCCATCCTTGAAGAGCAGGTTTGCAAAGATTCCTAGTGCTGAAAACTGCCCAGCAACAGGCCCTGCTGGGAGTGTCTGAGCTGTAAGCTCAGAGGCGCAGCCGCTTGCTTTCCTGCAGCTCATCCAAGGCCAGAAACCCAGCCCCTCCCCCACTAGGCATGCCCAGAAACTGTAGATCCTGCCTTAATTACCAGCAATTAAGCCGCTTCAGCCTGCAATACAGGATCAGGCACTGTGCCCTGGCCTCCTGAGGACCTTACCGGAACACGGCTCAGCCCTTCCAGAGCCTCCCTCACCTCCAACCGTTGATTTAGTCCCTGGACACCCCCACTCCTCCTTCAAACCTCCCTCATGTCAGACATACTCTGAGCCATGGAAACTTGAGGATGATGGGCAAGGGTCCTTCTTTAGCTTCATTGTCATTCTAACCCTCTGCATCCAAATAGGCGTTCTCCAGAGCAAACCTCAGCTCACAAGAATCTCTCTGGATTGCATGAGAGATGGAAGTCCCTGTCTTTGCAAGTGCATTTTCTTCATTTGCTAAAAGTCATTTGTAAGGGAATTTTCCTACAACAGTGAAGGAAATTATACATTTACTCAAGTGGGAAATAAAATTGAGAAAAGAAAAACAAAAGGCCTTCTAGAATGGGAGAAAGGTAGACTAGCAGAGGCAGAGGTGTTTCTTTTTCTATTTTTAAAAATTTTTACTTACTTATTATTTTAGAGATAGGGTCTCTAAAAAATAGAGAGACCCCATTTTGGAGCTGGCATCTCCATTTTGGGTGACAGAGCCCAGGCTGGAGTACAGTGCCACAACCGTAGCTCACTGCAGCCTCAAACTCCTGGGCAAAAGGGATCCTCCAGCCTCAGCTTCCTGTAGCTAGGATTACAGGCATGCCCTGCTACACCCAGCCAGAGGTGTTTCTTTGGAAGAGGACTTTCTACAAAAATTGAGTGAATTAGTTAGGGAGATGTTGGGGGAGGTGGCCATCCAGACAGTTCTCCAGACAGTTGTGCAGACATTAAATAGCAAAATGGTAAGAACACCAGGGCTCAAACTTGGAGATCCACTTTGGTAAAAGCATCTCTGAGTTTTAAGCACTCTCAGACACAGACAGGGAGGAGAGGCTGGAATAAGGAAGGCCGATTTTGCCCTTCCCCTTTGAGCTTTGCATCTATGGCACAGTCTGAAACAGCTAGGAAAGTCTCCTCTACCAGCTTTTGTTTGTAGCCTGGGTCTCAAGGCGGCTCTTCCTAGCCCCTGGGGAAGCTAGGCATGTGGCTCACACCTGCTCTTGGCTCTGGGGCTCTGAGGCCAGATGAAGTTAGTACTCAGGGTAGCTGAGCCACATCCATCTGTGACCCAAGGTTACAATGAGCCTCTGGGATGCCAGACAGGAGCTTCCGTGGTCTCTATCCCACAGATGGCTTTGTTCTAGTTACAGATCCAGAGCCAATGGCAATTCACTAGTTCAGTATTTATTAATGTCTGTCAGCCCAGTTAAAAACACACACACACACAATTAGAATTTAACACAATTTTAAAATGAAGATTTAATGTAGCTCTTTTACCTATATAAATCATTTATTTCTTAGGCATGTCTGTGTTTACGTAGATAATTCAGGCAAGAAAAACTCACACCAGCTTGACTCAGTGTGATTGCCTACCTCGGCAGACTCTTGCTCTTATTTTTCATTTGTAAAAATTAACCAGCCAGGCATGGTGGCTCATGCCTATAATCCCAGCACTTTAGGAAGCCAAGGTGGGAGGATCACTTAAGTCCAGGAGTTTAAGACCAGCCTGGGCAACATAGGGAGATTCCTGTCTCTACAAAAAGTAAAAATAAAAAATTACCCAGGCATAGCAACATGTAACTGTAGTCCCAGCTATTCAGGAGGCTGAGGCAGAAGGATTGCTTGAACCCAGGAGTTTGAGGCTGCAGTAAGCCATGATCAAGCCACTGCACTCCATCCTGAGCAACAGAGCGAGACCCTGTCTCAAAAAAATGAAAAAAAATAAACAGATTACAGTGGGAGTTCTTATCTCACTGAACCTCTGCATGACAGGTTACTAGATGCTTTACCCATGTATTCTTCCCCCGATCCTGAAACCTCATTAATTGTATTCTACCAAGTGGCAGATCTATAGCCTCAATAAACAGCCACACAAGGACAATATGTTAGTGCATACCCAGCTCCTTCAAGTTCTAGTCCCTCAGAAAGTATGACAAACCAGTTAGATACATGGTAACATTAGTAAAATGTAGAGGTCATTTGCAGAGATCTGGGAAGTTGGGGTGACATCAACCAGAGATTCCATTATACCTAAGGGTGTAAAATCCAGATTGGAGGGTTCCAGGTATAAACTCAGGGAAATTCATGAATAAACTAGAACATGTTTCTGAGGAAGCGTATTTACTGGTATGGTGAATAGGGTCACATGATAAGGGATAACTCAACAGGTAGAAACTTCTGGTGGAAACGTTAAGAATAACCACACAGGACTAGCCCTCTCTCACTTTTATGTCATTCCAGGGTGAGATACACTAGGTTCTGGACCTCTGCTGCTTAGGACAAATGGACTTGCTCTCTCTCCGTTTTCTCAATTGTAAAATTAAGCAATTGGATTAGTGATATCCCGGATTCTAAGACATCCTTACTTTCTTTGTTCTCAAACCTCCCAAACTCAATCCACCTCTACCTCATGTGATTGCACAAGTCAGGTGGCCTCACCTCCAAGGCAGAAGAGTAATGAGTTAGGAGAACATTGTCCCTTAACCATTGGTGTTTCAGCACCACGGAGAGCGACACAAACGTGCAACTACTCCCCCAAACACTTGGATAGGTGTATGTCTAAGTCATAAACATATCTCTAAAATAACCATTAACATCTTTATTACAAAAATGAAGCCATTTTAATTTGTATATCCAACCCTATTTTCTTCCTTAGCCCTAACTCAATCTTCAGTCATCAAGTTATAACAAGCATTTTCTTGTGTGGCCAAGCCCCAGAACATTGAAGCACATTAGAGGTCACTGTGTATAAACTCCTCCCAATGTAGGAAACTCTCCTATAGTATCTCTGGTGAGGGATATCAAGTGTCTGCCTGATTGTTTCCAGGTACAGGAAGCTTGGTACTTCACTGGAGATTACAAAAACTCTATTAGAAGTATCTTTCTTTTATGGAGCTGAAAGCTGCTTGCTAATAACAATTCTATTATATTCAGATCTAGAATATGACCACTTCGTATCCCCTCCATCACTAGCCCTCTGGCCCTAGCCTCCATAAAGTCGACATGAAGGGTTAAAAGGAGTAATCCTTTAAGGTCTATGTCATACTCTTGTCACTTTACTGCTCTATACTCACCAGTGTCTCCCCGTTTCTCTCAGAGTAAAAACCAAACTCATTATAGTCATCTAAAAGGTCTTTCATGATTTGTCCCCACTTTCTTCAACTATCTCCAACCTCATCTCTCCTTCACTCACTCTGCTCCAGCCACACTGGCCTTCTTTGCTGTCCCTTGAACACCAAGGACACTCCTGCCCTGGGTACCTTACATTTGCTGTTTCCTGTAGCAAGAATGCTCTTCCCCCAGGTGCCTGCATGGTTTATTTCATCACCTCTTTTTAGTCTTCCCAAATGCTGCCCTAACAGTGAGGTCTTCCTTGGCCATTCTGTATAAGGCCCCACACACTCTGTGTCTCTTTTCACTCTTAGGCAGTGATTGGTAAGAGCTGATAAATATTTAACAACCAATCTGGCGGAGAGATCCTAATTTGTAGCATTTGCTGAATTCTGTGATGCAAATAGAAATTGTACCACCATACTCAATTGCAAGCTACCAGTGTGAGGTCACTGAAGGCAGAATTGGGAAAGGCTAAACTTTTGTTCTCATGAACCCAAATAAACCAGGTTAGCACACTGCTGCAGGTCAGAGAGAAAAGGCGCATGCAATCCTGGGGTTGAATGCAATGGTGGTCATAGGCTTGAATCAGGAAAACTCCAAAGGGAAGAAACACTTATAGGGAATGAATTTTCCCATAGTAGGAGCATCTAGCTTTACTTCTATCTTTCCAGCTGCTTTTGGAACAACTAAACCTGGGTGTTCTGTCTGCTACTTGAATACCATGTGTTAAAAGCCAAATCCTTGCTTATCCTACTAAACCAACATTTGCTAATTTTTCTGATTCTGTCCATGGCACCACAATTCTTCCTACATTTGACCTTTTGTTCTTCCTTGCCCTATATACATATACTCCCAGTAGTCCAGATCTTCTAGGCTGATAGAACTGTGGTGTTTTGGGATAACTTATCTCCATAGCCTATGAGGACATGTGGATGCTTATAGATTGTATAGCGGGGTAAGCTGAATGTATCAGGAACTGTCCATTGCTCTTTTCTCTGGTCTGTCTGCATTTCACATTCTTGCCTATAAGGGCTTTGGAATCACTGAGCCCACGTCATCTCTGGCTGTGCAGTGGACTGCTTCTGTATTTCCAGGACCATCTGACAGTGTCTCCAAAGTCCCAGGACATTGTCCTCATTCATTACTCTTCAGCACATTGGATTCTTAATCTTCTAGAATTATACATTCTCACTACCCCTAAAAATACACTATGAACTTTCCTACAACATTTTGCATCTAACTTAGGGGTTACACAGACTGCCCGTGAAGCCAACTCATTGAATTCCTAGATAGTCATGGCTCTCAAGTTAAGAGTCCTGAACCAGATAATCTCTAAGGTCTTCTACTAGTTCTAATACAGTGTGATGATTTTATTCTTTTATACTCCCCCAAGGTTAGTCAGCCGAGAGAGAGAGACAGAGAGAGAGTTAAATTGGTTAAATTCTTCCTACTTAATTTGTCCTCTTCAGCCAAATAATGGGTCTTAATTATCAAATTAGTAAAGCATCTCTATGTTATTCATAATATGCTTACAGACAAATGGATATGTTTTTGTAAAGTACGTTTCGCTGAAGGGTTTGGCTAATGAGTTAATACAAAAAACACTGAAAGCAAATTATATGATTACAACTTTTTTCTATCATTCAGAATGTTTATTTGCAACAACTAATGCAAATAAAAATAGCTTCAAATAAGATGCTCAGTTCCATTTTTAAAAAGAGAAATGAGCTGTTGCAGTTGATTTTAGACACTTTGATTTTATTTTTTACATTGTGGTCTTTATGATGTAAATGTATTACAAACTTCAGTTGTTTTACCAAGAGATTGTTTTTGCTCTTCTTGACTAGCTCCTTTATACCCTTCAATATTGTCCTCTGCTTCTCAAAGGCAACTCATAATTTTTCAGAATTTTTTTTAAAACAACTACACAAAAATTAATCTTTTGGTTAGAGTCTATACAGTCATTCTTCTATCACAATTCTGATTTTCATTTGGATGCTGTGGACATCTTGGAGACTCACCCATAGATTGCAATATCCTGAGATTTATCAGGTTTTTTGGCCAATTTTGAACATGTACTTATTTGGGATTATAAGAACTATGGTGAAAGAAAGAAGAGAGGAGGATTAGTGTGTATGTATGGTGTATTCAAACTTTTGGGTTTGTGCATAGCTTAGAAAAAACAAAGTGTGTTCATCTGTCCACTCAAAGCAGTTGGAAATGAGGAATCCTGTTTTAAGTGGCACAATTCATGTACCTATATATAACATATGCTCTTGTAGGTGCCTCACTTTGGAAAAAAGTTAGTAAATGCATTGAAACATGTACTAAAAACTGCCTCCAGTTTGGAAACTATAATCAGTTTTTCAGATAAAATCCAACCCACTTATACCAAATTGCTTCCATCTGTAACTGGGATGTTGAAAGGGATTCTTCCTATTGTCCAACTTTTTTAAAAAAACAAATTGAGATATAATTCATGTACCATGAAATATGCTCTTTTAAGGTATTTACTTGAGTGGTTTATAATATATGCACCAGGTTGTGCAATAATTACCACTATGTAACTTAATAACATTTTTGTCACCCCTATAAGAAACCCCATACCTATTAGCAATCATTTTTCATTCCTCCCTCCCCTATCCCTTGTCAACCACTAATCTATAAAGACAAAAAGTCTGATTTGGTTTGACCTATTCTCAATATTTCATATATTTGACACTTTATGTCTGGCTTCCTTCACATAACACACCATTTGCAAGGTTCATCCATGCTATAGCATGCATCAGCACTTCATCCCCTTTTGTGGCTAATATTTTATTGTATGAGTATACTGTACTTTATTTTATCTGTTCAGCATCTGGTAGATATCTGGATTGTTTCCTCCTTTTGGCTATAAATATTCATGTACAATGTTTTGCGTACACAAAAGTTTTCAGTTCTATTGGGTATATACCTAGGAATTGGTGAATCATACAGTAACTGTTTAACTTTTTGAGGAGCTACCAAATTGTTTTCTAAAGTGACTGCACCATTTTACATTCTCATCAGCAAAGTATAAGGGTTCCAATTTTTCCACATCTTTGTCAATGCCTGTTACTGTGCATCTGTTGTTGTTGTTTGTCCATTTTAGAGGGTGTGAAGTGGTATTCCACCGTGGTCTTGCTTTGCATTTCCCTAATGACTAATGATGTTGAACATCTTTTTATGTGCTCCTTGGTCATTTGTATATCTTCTCTGGAGATATGTCTATTCAAATTCTTTGCTAATTTTTAGTAAGTCTATTTGTCTTTTTATCACTGAGTTGTTGGAATTCTTTACATGTTGTACATAGGAGACCCTTATTTGATACATTATTTGCAAAGGTTTTCTCCCATTCTGTGGATTGTCTTTCAATTTCTTGATGGCATCCTTTGAAGCACAAAAGTTTTTAATTTTGGTGACATACAAATTTTCCCTTTTTGTTTGGTTCCTTGTGCTTTAGGTGTCGTATCTAAGAAATAATTGCCTAATCCATGGTCATGTAAATTTATACCTATTTTCTTCTAAGAGTTTTATAATGTTAGCTCTTATATTTAGAGTTTTTGACTCCTTCTGAATTAATTTTTTGTATACAGTGTAAGCAGAAGTCTAAATATATTCTTTTGCACGTGGATGCCCATGCCCTGGCTTTTGAACTAAGGCCAAAGCCTGAAGACAAAGATGCCTTAAATACTCCACAATGTGAAGAGGTAGCTCTTTCAGAGTTTACTAAGTGTTTGCAGACTAGAATCTACCACAGAAATTCCCCACACCCAACTACAGGTCTATGGTCTTCATAAGCAGACAACCGGGAAGGATGAGTGATCAGAATCTTCAGGAGTACTGTTTTCCAGGTGAATGACTTTTTATTTCACACCAAAGCCAAGTGAGGGTGCTGAGGTAGCTGCAGAAACTCACTTGTGCGACTGGAGGCACCAGAGAGAAAGAGAGCCTGGTATTCCTTGCCCCAGCTGACACATCTGCCAAGGACTTGCTGATCTGCTAGGGAGACAGAATCCAGGTTAAGTGGACAGGCAGAAGGAGGGGTGGCTGGAGCAGCCTGACACTGGTTCATTTGTCTGGGGAGGGTGGCTGGGTGTTAGCCAGCTCCCTAGTAAATCTCTAAGAGGCTATCCTGCTAGGCAAAGGGAACCCTAGCAGCAAGGGGCATTGGGGTGTACTGTTAATGGCTAAGAGATGGAGCCACATCTAGATTTCTCAAGTTAGGGAACTGGGCAGTAGGGATGCCCACAGCTCTCTACAGAACACACACGTACCCTTAGTGAGATCAGCTAGGGGAAGCACTCTGCCTGTTATCTGCAATTAAGTTGATATAATTTAGGTCCTCACATGTTTGATGTCAGCTGTCTCTGCACCCAAATTGAAGGAGTTCAAAATTGTGAACTTGAGTAACAGCCTTAGAAGGAGATAAGGCTCATATGGCTTTTTCAGTCACCTTCTGTTAAGAATGTTCTGCTGGACAGTAAGAGCCAGTCTAGCAGTAAAGATTACATTAAGAGTGTAAGATTAGATTAGGAGTGTTTTCTTCGCCAACAGCTGATTGGTTCACCTAGCCTCAGGACAGTTGCCAGTAAGGTGGGACTGGGGGTGGGAAGAATACAGAGAGCAGTAAGAAAAGAGTGCTTTGTCTTAAGAAACACCTGCAATAAGATCTTAGATTGTTATAATTTATGCGTAGAACTGACCAGAAGAAAGTAGATCAGAAGTCTACTAAGTTTTTGAGAGAGTTGTATTGTCAAATAAATCAAATGCCTGGCCTGCTAAATCATGTGACTCTGTAACCCCTAGGTCTATGAAAAATAAGGATCCCTCAAGAATGCCATATTATGGCCCAGCACAGTGGCTTACGCCTGTAATCCCAGCACTTTGGGAGGCTGAGGCAAGTGGATCACCTGAGGTTGGGAGTTCGAGAGCATCCTGACCAACATGGAGAAACCCCATCTCTACTAAAAATACAAAAATTAGCCAGACATAGTGGTACATGCCTGTAATCCCAGCTACTTGGGAGGCTGAGGCAGGAAAATCCCTTGAACGTGGGAGATGGAGGTTATGGTGAGCTGAGATCTCACCATTGCACTGTAGCCTGGGTGACAAGAGCAAAACTCAGTCTCAAAAAAAAAAAAGGAATGCCATGTTCTTCTGGTGAGATTGAAGAATTGCAGTGGACCAGTGACTGCTTTGTCTTTCCCATGCTCTATTCTCCTCTTTTCCAAGTGGGAGTCTTACTGTGTTTTTCTCTTCCTACTCCATTGTTACACATTGGGAGTGTGTGTAGCAGATAACTTTATAGTACCAGGTCACAAGTAGTCACATTGGATTTAATGCAGAGAACTGCAAGTGATCGTGGACTTTGGGCAGCCTGCAGTAACTCCTTGTGAAGAGGGTATTATTTCAGGTATATCTTTTAGCCAAGAAGCTGAAGTGCTAGAAACTGCTAATGGTCCCAATATTTGTCCTCCCTTTTACTGGGCACATCATTGCACAGAATACAAACTACAGTTTTTCCAGTCTACCTGGCAATTAGTTGTGGCCATGTGAGAAGCTCTGGACAGTAGGGTATTAGTAAAAGTAATGGTACAGCTCTGGAAAGTACTCTTAAAGGAAGGAGGTATTCCCTTCTTTATCCATTCTCTTCTTTCTGGAAGGCGGCTGTGGTGGCTGGAGCTGGAGTGATCTTGCATTATAAGATAAATTGGAGAAAGCCGTGTGTTGCAGGACAACAAATTAGAAGCAGCTTGAGTTCCTGACACCATGGAATGATGCCTTACCAGGGCTGGGCTATTACTCAAACTTTAATAAGCTTCTTTCTTGTTTAAGCTGTTATAATTTGGGGGTATTTTGTTTTTCAGAACTGAAATAAATCCCAACTAATACAGTAATGCTTTAGAACATCCACTCAACTCTTTGTAACAGTGTTGCACACTCTTCCCTTGCCATCCAGTGTATGTGTCTAGTGGGGTGGTGTTCTGGGAAGAATGGAGTAGTTCATTCAAAACTTGTAAAGAAATAATTTTCCAACCCCGAGAGGGGTTCTAGGCAAGATAATGCAGAAGTACCCTGGCCCCTTTTTAATTCCTGAGTATTGGAAATCATAGAGAGACCCAATGACAGCCTGCTACTGGTCATTTACTTCTCAGTTAGGGAAAATGCCAAGGTGAAAATACCCTGTTCCACTCTGCTCCCTACCTTCACCCATCCAACTTCCATAGGTAGCAGAAGCCAGTGCCTTGAACAAAAGAAAGGGTGCTGATACCTACAGGTTTATGTTTATTCAGCAAATCTTTCTTGAGCACACCTAACATGTACCATTCACTTAAAACACAATTGGGTTATAGCAGTGAACCAGAGAGATGTAAACAGATCTTGTGGAGTGCGCATCTGGTTGATGGATAAGTGATACAAGAGTAGACAGGGAAAACGCGGAGGCAAGTAAAATACCAGCCTTTACCTCTCACTTACAGACCGCTCACAGCTCGTCTACATCTGGGCTTCTAGTGCTGCATTCTGTTTTTTGTTTTTTTTTTTTTAATTGTATTTGGGCTCTGGGGTACATGTGCACGTCCTGCATCCTGCAGGATCGTTGCATAGGTACATACATGCCATGGTGGTTTCCTGTCTTCATCCCTACCCTGCCACCCCCATCACCTACATCAGGCATTTCTCCTAGTGTTATTCCTCCCCATCCTCCTCGCCCCTCCTCTCCCCTCCACTCCCCCACCTAGCCCTGTGAGTGTTGTTCCCTTCCCTGTGCCCAAGTGTTCTCATTGTTCATCACACGCCTATGAGCGAAAACATACGGTGTTTGGTTTTCTGTTCTTGTGTCAGTTTGCTGAGAATGATGGTTTCTAGGTTCATCCACGTCTCTACAAAGGACACAAACTCATAGTTTTTTATGGCTGCATAGTATTCCATGGTGTATATGTGCCACATTTTTTTTTTGTCCAGTCTATCATTGATGGGCATTTGAGTTGGTTCCAGGTCTTTGCTATCGTAAACAGTGCTGCAATGAACATACGTGTGCATGTGTCTTTATGACAGAATGGTTTATAATCCTTTGGGTATATACCCAGTAATGGGATTACTGGGTCAAATGGAATTTCTATTTCTAGATCCTTGAGGAATTGCCACACTGTCTTCCACAATGGTTGAACTAATTTACACTCCCACCAACAGTGTAAAAGTGTTGCTTTTTCTCCACATCCTCTCCAGCATCTGTTGTCTCCAGATTTTTTAATGATCACCATTCTAACTGGTGTGAGATGGTATTTCAATGTGGCTTTGATTTGCATTTCTCTAGTGACCAATGATGATGAGCATTTTTTCATGTTTGCTGGCCTCATATTTGTCTTCTTTTGAAAAGTGGCTTTTCATATCTTTTGCCCACTTTTGAATGGGTTTGTTTGTTTTTTTCTTGTAAATCTCTTTTAGTTCTTTGTAGATTCTGTATATTAGCCCTTTGTCTAATGGGTAGATTGCAAAAATTTTTTCCCTTTCTGTTGGTTGCCAGTTTACTTTAATGATTGTTTCTTTTGCTGTGCAGAAGCTCTTAAGTTTAATTAGGCCCCATTTGTCTATTTTGGCTTTTGTTGCCATTGTTTTTGGTGTTTTAGTCAGGAAGTCCTTGCCTGTGCCTATGTCCTGAATGGTTTTGCCTAGGTTTTCTTCTAGGGTTTTTATGGTGTTAGTTCTTATGTTTAAATCTTTAATCCATCTGGAGTTCATTTTTTTTTTAGACGAATTCTCACTCTGTCGCCCAGGCTGGAGTGCAGTGGTACTCTCTTGGCTCACTGCAACCTCTTCCTCCCAGGTTCAGGCGATTCTCCTGCCTCAGCCTCCTGAGTAGGTGGGATTACAGGTGTGTGTCACCATGCCCAGCTAATTTTTGTATTTTTAGTAGAGACGAGGTTTCACCATGTTGGTCAGGCTGGTCTCAAACTCCTGACATTGTGATCTACCCACCTTGGCCTCCCAAAGTGCTGGGATTACAGACATGAGCCACCGCACCTGGCCTGGAGTTAATTTTTGTATAAGGTGTCAGGAAGGGGTCCAGTTTCAACTTCCTGCATATGGCTAGCCAGTTTTCCCAGCACCATTTATTAAACAGGGAATCCTTTCCCCATTGCTTGTTTTTGTCCAATTTGTCAAAGATCAGATGGTTGTAGATGTGTGGCGTTGCTTCCAAGGCCTGCTCTGTTCCATTGGTCTATATCTCTCTTTTTGTACCAGTACCATGCTCTTTTGATTACTGTAGTTTGAAGTCAGGTAGCGTGATGCCTCCAGCTTTGTTCTTTTTGCTTAGGATTGTCTTGGCCGTGCAGGCTCTCTTTTGGTTCCACATGAGGTTTATGTTTTTTGCCAGTTCTGTGAAGAAAGTCAACAGTAGCTTGATGGGGATAGCATTGAATCTATAAATTACTTTGCGCAGTATGGCCGTTTTCACAATATTGATTCTTCCTAACCATTAGCATGGAATGTTTTTCCATCTGTTTGTTTCCTCTCTTATTTCCTTGATCAGTGGTTTGTAGTTCTCCTTGAAGAGACCTTTTAGCTCTTTTGTTAGTTGTATTCCTAGGTATTTTATTCTCTGTAGCAATTGTAAATGGGAGTTCACTCATGGTTTGGCTCTCTTTAAGTCTGTTATTGGTGTACGGGAATGCTTGTGATTTCCGCACATTGATTTTGTAACCTGTACATTCTGGTTTAAGGAGGTTCCAACATCAATACTGATGCTGCCCTGTTTCTTCTTGTATTTCCAGCGTGTAAATGGCTAACAAGTTTGTCAATTTCTAATACAGTATTATTTCCCTGTATTACAAATAAGTTATAGGAGAAACAATTATTTTATGATTTCTCAATGATAAAAGAGAGAGACTCTCACTCTTGTCTTCTCTAGCACATTAGAAATATACTTGGTCTTTGTCGTCTTGTCTCACCCTGCACAAGACAGTCAATCTCTCTGTGTGATCTGTTTTGTTTTGTAGCAACAACAGCACTCAGCTGTTGGACAAAAAGTGCTACATGCATTAGTTTAGGTCTGCCAAGAAGCAAATGCCAAGATGGGATTAGATGTGCAAGAAATTGCTTGGAGAAGAGAACAAGAAAGACAAGAAGAGCTTTTGGACTGCAATACAGGTCTAACACCAGTAGGAGAAGAGAAGGAAGGAAGGAAAGAAGGAAGGAAGGAAGGAAGATTGGGAAAGAAGACTCTCAGACTACACTAAAATTCCAAGAAAGATTTAAGCAGGTCTATGGGGAGTCCTTGAGACAAAGTCCTCCCTGGAGGAGCCCTGCATCTCACTGAAATGAGCCTGCCTTAGTACCCTTGCTGTGGTAGCTGGGGAGCAGCTCAGGGCCTTGGAATGAGTGTGCAAGTGGGTCCAGAGGGGGAGCAGTGGGGCCATTGCTCAACTGTGCTCCCCTAGCAGGAGACCTGAGTGGTGCATTTTCACGGCCACCTTCCATTTTCATTGCTACCAGTTTTGTCCTAGGCTATCAATTGTTTCTGGGGAGCAGCCTTCACCTGACCCTTGCACAGAAACCCCGGATCACATTTGACGCCTCTCAGAAGGAGCACACGTTCTGCTTTCTTCTCCATATTCAGATTAGACAACTAGAATATTTTTTAAAAAATAGAATTTTATTTTTTAAGAGTAGTTTTAGGTTCATAGAAAGACTGAATGGAAAGTACAGAGATTTCCCATATACTGCTTACCTTCACACATGCACAGCCTCCCCCACCACTGTCATACCCTGCTGAGTGGTACGTTTATTGTAATCAATGAACCTACATTGATACCTCATTGCCACCCAAAGTCTACAGTTTACATTAGGGCTCACTTTCAGTGTCATACATTCTATGAGTTTGGACAGATGTATATGGATGTGTGTCTACTCTTCCCTCTCTCCCCAGAAACTCCGGCAACCACTGATCTCTTTACTGTCTCTGTAGTTGCACCTTTTGCAGAATGTCATAGATAACCAGAACATTTAATTCTTTATTTCTAGCCACATTTCCTTAGTCCTGAGTGGGATAGAAATGCCACATGCAATGACTGCTTACCCTGGTCTTTTCTGATCAGAAATTTAAAGTTAGCTTTGCTTTAAAGTCCTTTGGGGGCTGGACACAGTGGCTCACGCCTGTAATCCCTGCACTTTGCGAGGCCGAGGCAGGTGGATCACTTGAGGTCAGGAGTTTGAGACCAGCCTGGCCAACATGGTAAAACCCCATCTCTACTGAAAATACAAAAGTTAGCTGGGCGTAGTGGCACGCGTTTGTAATCCCAGCTACTCTCGAGGCTAAGGCAGGAGAATCACTTGAACTCGGGAGGTAGAAGTGGCAGTGAGCTGAGATTGTGTCACTGCACTCCAGCCTGGGCAACAGAGCAAAACTGTCTCAAAAATAAATAAAATAAAATATAAAATAAAAAGTCCTTTGGGCAAGGAGGATTTTGGGTGACTGCAGAAGTCCAAGAACAACATTTGGTCATGTGACATTGGTTCCCAGACTCCACTTTCCCCTTGCTTCATGTCTGGTAAAGAATTTCTTTTAAAAACATTTTCGACCGGAGAATAAATACAGCTTCTTTTTTTTTCTTTTGGATACCACTCTAACCGTATCAGAGATGCTGGAGCCTGGAATTGAAGACTGAAACAAACCCCTGGACCACTCAGCCCCTGTCTCTTCCTAGGAAACTTTGCCTTGCTTAGACTGACTTTGGAAAGAATGCTGTCCTCCATGAGCCCTGCTGGGTCAGCCATTTTATCAGCATCCAGATCTCCTTCTGAGTGCATTGTTGGCGAGGAAGAGTGAGGCAGGAGGTATCAGAGACTGTCTTCACACAGTGGTGGTGACTTTCACATTGATCATGGGCATTTTTTTGAAAATAACTGTTAAAGATGGAAGCATGTAGAGAAAAAATATAGTGATCACTCAGAGTCAGATGGAGTCAATTTGTTCTTTGGTCTGTGAGTCACTAAAATTATTCATTTTATGTCTGGTATCATGGCCAAAACAGACAAGATTTTTGTCATGTTGGCTCTTACTGTCTAATAAGGGAGAGAGGCAGTAACGAAAATAAGCATTCTAAGTTAACCTAGATGCCTTTGCCAGCCTGCTAGACTAGGCAAATATGATAAACAGATTTAATGAAGTATGCAACAAAGTCTATCCAGATATTCCTGAAGGCAAAATGGGATATTGTGGCTGGATAGCATGGTCTCATTTTATACTCAGGTCCAAAAAATGAACTATTCAAAGACAGACCTGAGAGCATGCAGCCAAAAGAAGTGATATGATTTGGGTCTGGGTCCCTGCACAAATCTCGCGTTGAATTGTAATTCCCAATGTTGCAATGTTGAAAGTGGGGCCTGGTGGGAGATGATTGGATCGTGGAGGTGGATTTCCTTCTTGGTGCTGCTCTCAGATAGTGAGTGAGTTCTTGTGAGAGTTGGACATTTAAAAGGGTATAGCACCTCCCTCCTTGCTCGCTTTCTTCTGCTCTAACCGTGTGAAGTGCTGGCTGCCCCTTTGCCTTCTGCCATGACTGTAAGTTTCCTGAGACCTCCCCAGAAGCCAAGCAGATGCCAGCATTATGCTTTCTGTACAGGTTGCAGAACCTTGAGCCAATTAAACCTCTTTTCTTTATAAATTACCCAGTCTCAGGTACTTCTTTTTTTTTTTTTTTTTTTTTTTTTGAGACGGAGTTTCGCTCTTGTTACCCAGGCTGGAGTGCAATGGCGTGATCTCGGCTCACAGCAACCTCCGTCTCCTGGGTTCAAGCAATTCTCCTGCCTCAGCCTTCCAAGTAGCTGTGACTACAGGCGTGTCTCAGGTACTTCTTTATGGTAATGGGAGAACAGACTAATACAAGAAGTTTTCTTGGAAGAGACTTGGAGAATCTGGGAGAGAAAAGTCAGTATAACTCACCCTTCTACTTCACAGCCCCGAACTACTGTGTCTGGAGCCCACAGCCCACAGCATGGAGGATTAACAGCAAACTGGAGTTGCTGCAGCCAGGTGCAGTGGTCCAGGAGTTGACAAGTGCCACCTAGGAAACACCATGGACTCCATTAGGTAGGGTCCAATCCACTTCCATAGACTTTTAAAAGTCATAGTCTAATTAGAGGGCTATCAAAACATATCACAGAATATCTTAAAAATTATACTTTCTTGGCAGAACACCAATAGGAAGAGGTCACAAGATACAATGCATGCCTGGGTTCAAGTAAAGTACAACAGAGAAAGATGGCACAAATAAATTATTTATTATAATTAACGATTAAAATTAAGTCCAAATACTTTTATAAAACAAAAACAAGAAAAATCTTGAGATAGCGAATGCTGAGGGCTTCTTATGTGCCTGGAAATACACAGAGTTTTAGTATGCATTGGCGCCTTTAAGATCCACAGCTTATCATTTTTGTCACTAAATGATACGAATTTTGCAAGTAAAATTTTTCTTCTTATAAATAATGATGTTAAAAACATCAACTTTTTAAGAATGGGAAACGTGTTTTAATCAAATATTTTTATGCTCTAGGGAGCATTGTCATTTATTTTCATCAGATCTTTGTCTAATATTTGTTTGTTTCTTAGCACAGTTCTATTTTCAAAGACACGTTGCATAAAAGTGATGAAAAGCAGTAGCTGCATGTTTGGTGATATTCTGAGACTCGTAACACAGCTGGCTGTAAAAAGCATTCATTGTCTTACCTTATATACCTCAGCTCTGAATTCTTTTAGAAACCCAAGTCCAGAATTATGTATTTTTTCTTTGTAGAATCCCAATTTTGTATTATTTGATCTAGAAAGAGTTTGAGAACAAGAGTCGGTTTTTCACTGAAGACTTTCTTTTCTCAGAATTTGATCTGCAGGAAATGAGTCTTTGTGGTAGACAGGCTTGCTATACAGCAGATTGCTGCATTCCCTCATGGGTGTCCATGGCTCTCCTTCCTGCCAGTGTTTTCTTGCTTGAAGGAGAAGATGTGCTTGGCTCCCCTCATGAATCTTCATGTTTTTAAACCAGTTATAATAATCCTATTGCCTTTTGCCAGATATCCCCTTCCCAATCTCCCTTGCAGTCAGAGTGACTATGGGATCTAATTTTGACTGATGAGATGCATAGGGGAAGTTTGCTAGAGGGGTTTAGGAAAGATTTTATTTTCAGATAAAGGGAGAGACACAGGAGAAAAAGCTTACTGGAACCATGTCTTGTTTCCCTTCTCCTTGCATCTGGTGGCGAGGCAACTTCTGTCTGTGACCCTGAGGTAACATCTGAGGATGCCTGAGCAGAAAATGAGAGAGGCCAGGGATCCTGGCATGCCACCGAGCAGCTGAACGAAGCCTGCCACTGCCTGTTTCCCAGCTTCTTAGGAGGCGAGAAAACCAAACTCTCTGTGATTTAAGCCACTGTTAACCAAGTTTTTTATTTCTTGGTATTAAAACCTCCCTAACTTTTATACATCACAAATCTGTGTTAAATTTATAAGACATGCTATCCCAATGACACATGTCAATTCAGAGTTTACATGGCCAGTGCTGTCAAGGTGCTCTTGCATTGGTGATTTCTTCACATTCTTGGGTATGACAGGCCACTTCTAAATACACTTATATTGTTCCTATGTATCACAATAAAATACACTGTAGAAGAAAAACAACTTCTGGCATTGATATTTCCTTCAAGAATTACCTGTGAATAGCTTAAGGCTCCTGACTTGGAAGAGGCTGACTGAAGAAGTGCCTCTCTTCCCCCTAAAGTCCATGGATCTTAAACTCATCCCCATAGCTACAGCTTAGAACCTGCACCAGCATACCAATCACATAGAGAGCAGCAGTGATGCTGGCATTTGGTGGAGTGCTTATTAAAGGAACCCAATATATACAGAATACAGCTCCTGAGGGCTACACTTAAGGAATAAACTTGAAGCCATTGCAGATATAATGCCTGTGATTTCTCAGGAGTTGGTTTAATTAAACCCACTATGACACCTCAGACTGACGCTCCAGGCCCAGAATCATGTGGTCCAGGTGGGGAATGTGTGGGTGATTCAGACCTATGGTGATGAAGGGACTAGGACACAGGCTGCTGCTCCATTCTTCCCTGAGGAAGGCTTTCTGTGATCCTCAGTGAAGAAGGATTAGAAGTTAACCTCAGAGCAAAATTACTTGTTACTTGCTATCAGGCACAATCATTCTCAACCAACTCTTGGGGAAATTACACTTACTTCCTATTTCATAGTATGGGGTTAATGACTTTTACTTTTTATGCCTTTGTACATTTTCAAGTGAAAGAGCCCTTTCAGGATGCTATCTGAAGTGGGTGGAACCAATTAATGATTTTCATAAAAATTCTCGTCTCTAGAGTGGACCCCACTAGGTGAGCAGAAACCCTCCCTCTTCCCATCTTGATTAATGAGCTGAATGGCCTAATGTTTACAAAGCACCTAACAGAGTCTTCTCAGAGCAAACACTCATAAATAGCCTTTTCTTCCTGCCAGTACATAATTTTTTCTCAGCACTGCTTATATATCCCATGAATAATTGTCACTGTTATTTAATGAGGAGTGTAATAGTCACACCAGGTACATCTTCTATCAGTTTGTATCTTAAAGTGGGCCACACACTTTGAGACGATACCAAAATTCTTCCAGCCAAGAAGAAGCATTCATGTCTTTTGACAAATGGCCAATATACTGGGAATGCTTAACCTGGACTAGCAACATCTTAGATGACAAATATGTGGTAGATGTCTTTAATTATAAAAAGGGCTGTTACGTCCAGAAGGCTTTGACTTGATCATCTAGGTAACAGTAAGAACAAGGAGTAAAAGGACTATAGAAATGATTTTTTTTATTGCTACCTGCTTTAGTAATGTGGCTCACAAGAATCCCTGGAAAACTTAAGGAAGTATTGATGTTGTTGATTTGAAAATTTAGGAGACATAATGAAGGAGGAGAAATACTTTTTTCTCCTTCCTCTTACGTTCTGTGGCTTAGCCTGAGAATTAAACTGGCAAAGGACTGACAGGAGAAACAGCATCCAAATTTTATTTGATGTTAATATTTTACATGTACATGGAGGCTTTCATATGTAAAACATGAAGATCCAAAGAAGCAGACAGGCCTGAAAGCTTATATACCATATTAACAGAGAATTATACATTTTAGAAGATGTGACAAGACAAAATAATAAGACGAGGGAAAAAGGGGGTTGGGCTAGAGCAGCAGATTCTGGAAAGTGGCTAGGAAATAAATGGGAAACTAGTAGAAAATAACGTTATTTCAGTAGGCTTTTGTATAGATTCATCTGGGTGTTGACTTTCCATATCCAGTGATAAAAATGTTCTTCTCTTCCTGGTACAGGGAGACCATCTTTCTCACAAGAAATTTGTGCCCTGCATTTAAATTAAAAGTAGACCTACTGTTTGATCCAGCAATCTCACTACTGGGTAACTACCCAGAGGAAAAGAAGACATTATACTAAAAAGATACTTGCACACACATATTTATAGCAGCACAATTTGCAATTGCAAAAATATGGAACCAGTCCAAATGCCCATCAATCAATGAGTGGATAAAGAAAACATGATATCAGGTGGATGCAGTGGTTCACACTTGTAATCCCAGCAATTTGGGAGATTGAGGCAAGCAGATCACTTGAGGTCAGGAGTTTGAGATCAGCCTGGCCAACATAGTGAAACTCTGTCTCTACTACAAATACAAAAACTAGCCAGGCATGGTGGTACATGCCTGTAATCCCAGGTACTCGGGAAGCTAAGGCAGGAGAATCACTTGAAACCAGCAGGTGCTCGTTGCAGTGCCACTGCACTCCAGCCTGGGCAACAGAGTGAGACTCCATTTCAAAAAAGAAAAGAAAACAAAAGAAAAGAAAGGAAAGGAAAGGAAAAAGGGTTATATATATATAAAATGTGATATATATATTTGTGACATATGTAGTAAATATATTTGTGGTATATATGTACACACACGCACGCACGCGCGCACACTCACACACTCAGCCATAAAAAGGAATGAAATGATGGCATTTGCAGCAACCTGGATGGAATTGGAGACTATTATTCTAAGTGAAGTAACTCAATAATGGAAAACCAAACATCGTATGTTCCCACTCATAATGTGGGAGCTAAGCTATGAGGATGCAAAGGCATAGGAATGATACATGGGACTTTGGGGACTCAGGGGAAATGGTGAGGGGGTGGCAAGGGATAAAAGACTATGCACTGGGTACACTGCTCAGATGATGGGTGCACCAGATTCTCAGAAATCACCACTAAAGAACTTATTCATGTAACCAAACACCACCCATTCCCCAAAAACCTATTGAAATAAAAAAATTAAAAATAAAAATAAACAACTGGAAAGAGGAAGTTCAGAGAGCTCTTTCTGCATTCGCTCTTACTCAATTGCCTTTCAGCTCAAATGAATCAATATGGAAAGATGCCATATTTTGAGGTGGTATGTTATGATCCCCTGCAATGGAAACCAGATCATATCCTTGCTCTAGCCCATATCAGATCAAGAAAAATTTCACGAAGATTTTAAAAGCCACGAAATTGAACTCTGCTCAAAATCCTACCTCCTTTCTCAACGTGACATTTAAAAAAAGGGATAGGAGACATCTCTGATCCTTAATAGACAAAGATTTGTAACACTACTAGTTTAGTGTTACATGGTGAAGAAACAAACAAACAAAAAAACCCGTAAGTGTTACATATGTTTGCACCCGTTCCTAGGAGGAGGAGTTTAATAGAAATAACAACATTATTCTAAAGCAATTAGTTGGGAGTAATAGGAAAAAAAAAACCTAGAAAAGCCATTATGCAAATGTGAGGCTATTCACAGCAATTCAAAACCATCTGCTTGAAGAGGTAATTTCAGCTGAGGGGATGTGAACATTTTCCACCTAGGTGAGTATTATCCCTCCTTGTCACCAATATCAAGTCTCTATGAATATTGATGCTATTTTCCAACAGTCCCTCACATTTTCTCTCACTCTAGACATCATTGTTTTCTCTGCTTCACTGATAGATGCTCTTCATCCTTGAAACCCTAACATCTCCTATATCCATCATCCTACTAAGCCCGCTTTGGGTTTTGAGGAATAGTAATAGGTGCTTCACAATGACAGAAGGAGAGGCAGCACTTTCAGAAGGATGTTGTGTTGATGGGGAAGGTGATTCCTCTTCCCTACCTCTGGCCCTAGTGTCCTCAGGTTAACAGGAGACCAGCTTTTCTTCCTTTTTAGCAATATCTAAGTACAGCCTTGGTTACCTAAAAAGAAAAATAAAGCAAAACCTCTCCCTTAACGGAAATTAAGGAATTTATTTAAAGCCGTAATGAACAAAACTCATACATAGAGTTCTTGAACACCCAATACAGAATAACGATAAAACTATCGATAGTAATTTTTTATAAAGGCTTTTTGAGGTATAATTCTCGTACCATAAAATCACCAATTTTAAATGTACAGTTTAATAATTTTCAGTAAGATTGCAAAATGTTACTCTTATTGTTGAGCAATAAGAGTATTGTGCAACCATCGCCATTATCTGATCATGCATCATTTCCATCAGCCCCCAAAGAGATATCATGTTCATTTACAGTTGCTCCCACTCCCACCGTTAGCCCTAGGCAACCTCTAATCTACTCTCTGTTTGTATGAGTGTGCCTTTTCTGGACATTTCATATAAATGCAATGATACGGTTTGTGTTCTTTTGCTCTGACTTCTCTCATTAAGCATAACATTTTTGAGGTTCATCCACATTGTAGTATATATGAGCTCTTCATTCCTTTTTATTGTCAAATAATATTCCATCATATGAAGAAAGAACATTCTTTAATCCATTCATTAGTTGATGGACATGTGAATGGTTTCTACTTTTTACCTTTTGTGAATAATGCTGCTATGAATATTCATGACAACAAATTTAATATTTATATCTAAAATCTTATCCTATCTTTTCTTTCCAATGGGCAAACATATTGTTATAAAGATCTAGATTCTCCCATCTGAGTCTCACTATTTGACCCTACTGCCTTCTCCATTTCTTCTTTCACTTCTGCCCTTGCCCATTCTTTGGCAACAGCATTCAGCACTGACCTGCTTGTTCATTCTCACAGGACTTATAGACTCCACCAACATCCCCTATGTAATATATCTGATTTCAGATTGCATTCCTACTGTTAGGATGTTCTAATTGACTTCCAGTCAGTCCTAACATCTCCAGATGCCTCCCTCTGTCCCTGTCTTGTTAGGCATAGTATAAAGGTCTGCATTCAGGACATAGAGGGAAAAAAAATCTTACTGATTTTTAGTTGCATAAAGATTACAGATAGAGGTAGTCATTAGGTCAAACCAACCACACCTTCTCTTTTTAGCCAGCTAAACAGGTTGGATTTATCAGAACTGATGGCTGAGAGCAGAAGATTCAATCCTACTTTAGAAAGGAAAAATACTGCTCATTTAAACTTGAACTACATATAAAACTGAGCAATATTTCTATTAAAATAGTATAGAAATGTTCTCCTTTTATTCAGATCTCAAAATATAGTGCATATTCACACCTTGTATTTTCTCTAAAGCAAAGTAAAATTTCCATTTATTCTGATGAAGAGCTTGTTTATAATATATGATTGGTAAACTTTATGACCCTGACACTACAAGAACTGAATTCCAACAGCTAAAGAAAAAAAAATGATTTTTATTACGTGGTTTGTATGTACACATATGTCTACATGAGAAATATTAAAATTCCTCAAAATGAACACAATTACTGATTTTTTTTCTTAAGGAGGGATTAAAGTTCTCTAAACTGAGCAATTGATGTAGACTATAATCTCAAGAATAATTTTTCAGGCTTCCCTACTATGTGCAAAACAAGGGGTTAGACACATTTATAGACAGAACTTTAAAGTCAAGGCAAATCCTTGTGCACAAGCCCCAAACTTGGTCTGATCCCAGGATGTTTTCTTCTAGGTCATCCTTATCCCCTCCAGATTTCCATTTCCAGGGGAGTCAGTGAGCATGGTTGAGAAGGTGAGTTTTCCAGTAATTCTCCAGAGTCCAATTCCTCCCATTAAGAAGAGTGTGATGTCCCCAAAGCCTTTATTTCCTTAATTGGCTCATTTAAGATTGGTTATTAACAGAATCACTTTCTCCTTTCCAACCTTTCTGGGGGTGGACACTTTTGTTAGTGTTACCAAGGGGGGAAACAAAGTCTACTTTTTCCATCTAATCCTGTCTCCCCACTCCAGCTTCGGGCCAGAGAGATTTGTCCCTCCATCAGTAATCAAGGATGATCTTCAATCTGGGTTCTAAACATATGTTGCTCAGGCTAAATATACCCTCTGTGCAAAAATGCGTCCAACTTGCATGTCTCTTAAAATGTCTTTTTCAGTGACTCTTTCAATGATTTGACCCATATGTTAACCTGAACCCCTCCATAGGATCTTATCCCCATGTAATGAGTTCTTTAAAATCTACTTTTGGATGCCACTAATATGTCCAGATTTTTCTACCTCAGTCTGAGTCAGTCCCACCAAAATTCAGTCCAAATTGCACAGCTCTCAGAATGCACCCTACCTGTTCATTAGGTCCTATGGAGTAACTTAAAGAACACGGAAATTATTGTCCCTTGTGACGTGGGAGTCAGAAAATTTCCTTCTAAAAATATTTATGAGTGGGCATAGTGGCTCACGCTTATAATCCCAGCACTTTGGGAGGCCAAGGTGGAAGAGATGATGGAGTCCAAGAGTTTGAGAACAGCGTGGGCAAGAGAGCAAGACCCTGCTTCTACAAAATTTTTTTTTAAAAAAGCTGAGTTTAGTGATGCGTGCCTATAGTCCTAGCTACTTGGGAGGATGAGTGGGGAGGATAGCTTGAGCCCAGGAGTTCAAGGCTGCAGTGAGCTAAGAGGGTGCCACTGCACTCCTGCCTGGGTGACAAAGCGAGGTCCTGTTTCTAAAATATACATATTTATAATATTTTTTGATGCCTTTCAGTTTCCCCTTCATCACATCACTGTTTACAATAGCAGTGTTATTCTAAAGCAATTAGTTTGGGCATTACAAAAACAAACAGAAAGGAAAAGGATGCCATCACAAAAAAGCGTGCCCAGTTGTAATTGCTCAAAACCCTCTTGCATAAGAAATTAAAGTCAGATAAAGCGGGAGGATGAAATATTTGAAAATGTTTTGCTTGGCTAAGCTATTCAACTTCCTTAAAAGGATTATTTGGCTTTTTAGGATTATTAATGCTATCTCTCAACAGTTTTGGGTCCAGAGAAGAATATATATAATACGCCAATTCGAGCTGCTCTTTTAGTAGAATTGGGTCTGCTATGAACCGAATGTTTGTATCCTCTCAAATGCAGATGTTGAATCCCTAATCCCCAAAGTGATGATATTTGGAGATGTAAACTTTGGGATGTAATTAGATCATGAGAGTGGAGCCCACTTGAAGGAATTAGTGCCTTTATAAGAAGAGACACCAGAGAGTTGGCTTCCTCTTTCTCTGTTCTCCACGTGATGAGGACAGGAGAACATGGTCATCTGCAAACCATGAAGCAGTCCCTTGTCATTCACTGTATCTGCTGTCACTCTGACCTTGGAATTCCCAGACTCTAGAACTAGGAGAAATAAATTTCTGCTGTTTTAGCCACCCACTCTATAGTACTCTGTTATGGCATCCTGAATAGGGTCTTTGGGAGCTACATCAGTAGTATGTAGTTAACTGAAGGAATCAATGAACTTTAAGCAGCCTCCACTTGAGAAGGTTATGGAAGAGTCATACTCAGTAAGCACAGCAGAGGGGAACTGTGTGGGAGCTAGCTAATGTTTAAGGTTTGTAAAAATTCCATGTTTCCATGAATCTCTAGTTAGCCTCACAGGGCAAAAGAGGGACAGATATAAATAATATTTTGATTCCACTTTCCACTCACTCTTTCAGTTTTTCAGGGAACTTAGTATGTATTTCCTCAGTTTCATTGACTATACAATTCTGGTTCATCTTGGAAGTTTCACAATTTATCAAAGGCTCTTGGCAATTCCCTTATAAATAAACTGCAATTCCAACAAAAAGTATTGATGGAACAATTTCTGTCCAAACCCTCTGATGAGACTCTGATATAAACTCTGTGTTTTATTCTAGACTGCTTTTTATTGCCTAATGAATAGATTTTGCTTTGGAAGACACAGACTGTCATGCTTTTATTTGACTTCAAGAATTATGGGAAGAGCTCAGTTCTCGGCCAGAGAATTTTGCTATTCTCTGACTTAACCATGCTTCAGAAAAGGAGCTCTGTGGATTTATTTTGTATAGCATTTTTAAAGCGTTCAGACTATAGTCAATGCATAGCTAAAATTCAGAATAACATAAACTCATCTTTTTTCTCATTCCATTGACCAAAGGCGTGTTTGAAGATTACCATCTGATTAACTGTCCCCATACTAAGAATGGGCTTTAGTGACAGGCAGAGTCTGTAGGACAGCATCATGCGACTGGCAGCCACTTTTAGGGAAGGGTGTTAAAGAACCTCTGCTTTGTGTCTTTCTCAATCATCACATGCCACATTTCCAGGCAAAGGAGATGAGCACCCTTTCTTCAAGGGATCTATGGGGGGAACCCAGGGCCTCCATTTGTCCTTCAGTACTTGCTCATCTGGGTCTCTTCGGATACATTCCTGGGCTGATCAGGCCAGAGCTCTAACCCTTCTGAGAAAAGGCATTTTCAGTGAACTTGTTTAGACAATAGGCCAGTGACTGTTTATTTTGCCTTGGGGAAGGGAATAGGGACATCCTAACACTTTTTAAAAATGAGCACTTGGTTCCTTGTTTTACCAGGAGATCTGGCTAAAGAAAGCAGGTTCATCTTAAAACAGGAGCAATTTAGATGAGGAATAAGAAAGAACTTTTGGTTGTGAAATACTGGTCTACCTCCCCATGAAGTAGAGTTTTCCTGGGAAGAGCAGACAGTTCAAAGCTACCTGCAGGTGAAAAGGTAAACTATATCACCATTCAAGTTTGCTTTTGGCTCTGTAATTTCTTTTTTTTTTTTTTTTTTTTTTTTTTTTAATGAGACGGAGTTTCACTCATGTTACCCAGGCTGGAGCGCAATGGCGCGATCTCGGCTCACCGCAACCTCCGCCTCCTGGGTTCAGGCAATTCTCCTGCCTCAGCCTCCTGAGTAGCTGGGACTACAGGTACCTGCCACCATGCCCAGCTGTTTTTTGTATTTTTAGTAGAGACGGGGTTTCACTATGTTGACCAGGATGGTCTCGATCTCTTGACCTCGTGATCCACCCGCCTCGGCCTCCCAAAGTGCTGGGATTACAGGCGTAAGCCACCGCGCCCGGCGGCTCTGTAATTTCTTTCTGGATACGGTTTCTATTTTTGCAGCAGCAGAAAGATTTGATTTCAAAGATGGATAGGGAAACTGTGTTTGGGCGAGCCTCTGGGGCATGAATTATTAATTTGAGGTCCCTAGATTCTTCTGGTAGGCGTCAGAAGTCTATGAACCTCCAGAAATTGCATGTGAAATTGTTGGGGAAGAACATTCACAGCTGCCACCAACCTCACAAGGGAGCCTGTGATTAAAACACAAAAAGAAAAAGAAAACCAGGAAAGAATCATTGCTCCAAGGGAAGAGTTCATTTAGTTAGGATGATTATCTAACTCTGATCCCGTTTCTTCCCAAAGCTTTGCAATGTGCTGGAAAGATGAGAAAGATGACTAGGGAGAGCGGTCCAGAGTTCTCTTCACTGTTGTGTGGCTGAGCTACTGGGAGGCAAAATGCAAGATGCTTCCAACCTCATTCATTCAGTCATTTGTTCAACAAATATTTATTGAGCGCCTACCATATGGTAGGCATGAATCCAGCGTTTGCACATACTGCAATTAACAAAACAGATAAAGATTCCTGCTTTTATGAAACATTTATGGGGGAAAAGATAATAAATAATAAACACAGCACAAGTATATTATACAGTAGTATAATACAGAGTAGCGGAGCTCGATGGAATGCGAGCAGTTTGTACTACCGCATAGGGTAAATCTCAAAAAGCAAGTGTTATTTGATCAAAAACTTGAAGGAAGTGAAGGCGTGGGCCTTGAAGATGTCTTGTATCTGGGAGAAGAGCATTCCCACAGAAGGAACAGACAGCTTGCTCCTAATACGGGCAGGCACAAGAATATTTGATGAATGGCAAAGAGGCCCATGGGGCTGCAGCCGATAAACAAAAGGGATAGTAAGTAGAAGAAGACGTGACTCCTGGAGGGGGAGGCGGGCCAGGTAGGCTCTGAGGGGCTGTTGTAAGACCCTCTGAGTGAAACAGACATCCACTGAAGTGTTGGAGGAGAGAAGGTACATGATCCGACTTACACTGCAATAGGATTGATTTGGCTGCTGCCTTGAGGAGGATAGACTGTAGGGGGAAAGGTGGAAAAAGGAAGATCAGTAAGAAGTGGTGATAGGTTGTAGAGTCTTTTATGAGAGAGAATAGTGGCTTGGAGCATGGCGGCAGCAGTGGACATGGTGAGAAGTGGCAGGATTCTGAATGTATTTTGAAGGGAGAGTCAACATGGGATTTCTTTGTGGGATGGGTGTGGGGCATACATCCACACTCATCAGCTTATCTTCTTCCAGCCTCCCCACCCCTGGGTGCAGAGTAGATGCTGTCTCGGCCCTCTCTCTCTCCCAGTCTGGTTCTGTGCTGTTTGGTACAGTAGCTACCACCACATGTGGCTATATGGAGTACTTCAATGTAGCTAGTCTGAACTGAGATGTTCTTTAAGTATAAAAGACACACCATTTGTATCCCCAAAAAGGAATGTAAAATATTTTATTGTTAATTTAAAAAATATTGATTACATGTTGATGTGATATTATACCTATATTAGAGTAAATTAAAATATATTTTATATATTTTCTACTTTTTGATATGGCTAATAGGAAATCTAAAATTACACATGTAACTCACATTGTATTTTATATTTTAATTGGACAGCACTGGCCCAGAAGAAATTTGAGAGACCAATGGTCACATTTGAATTAAGGGTTCTCCTGGGCTTATTCTTTCAAGACTGGAGATGCAAACTTAAAACTCCTACCTAAGAATGATAAAGAGCCATCAACTTCCAAAAGACATGTTTTTCAGAGCCTCGTATGCTTCTTTCTTTGAAAGAAATGAGCCATTTGCTCATGTGCAGAAACTCTGAGGTTGGCCCATTCAAGCCTCAACAACCAACAGCTGGACATGGCTTGTAAGAGGCCACTGTTCCAGGCAGCCAGAGATTGATTTTCCTCCATTATCATCAAAAACACACTTTTAAGACCCTCAACAGCGTTCCTTAGGTGTAACATTATGACTTCCTACTTCAAATATCACTTCATATTGACCTAGTGGCTTCATGTGACTGTCAACCAGAAGGGCTGGGTTGGATCTGAGCATCTCTGTTGAAATGCATGCATGCTGGAACTGTGGATGTCTGCATTCGTTCCCCCACTTACCATGCTGCTTAAAGAGACCTTGCATATACACTCTTCAGTCAATGGTAAATGTCTATTTTATAGAGAAAGTAATAATACTGTAACTAGTGAAAAAGGTTTTAGATCCAATTAAGTCAGAACCACTAAGGAAGGGACTGGGGATTCACATGTCTATCAAGCTCCCCGGGTGATTGTCATACTCCCTGAAGTTAGAGAATTGCCCTAGAGAAAGAGCAGCTGGGTTCTGGCTAGCTGTTCCCTTTCTTCAATCAACAGTCTGAAGCTTAGCAGCCTCATTTCTTTCAGGCTCAGTCTAACATGTCCTAAATGACTACACACATGTGCATGCGTGCGTGTGTGCGTGTGTGTGCGTGTGTGCATTTGGCCTTCCTCCTCAGTCTATACATATTGTCAGATTCAGTAAAAACAAACAAAAAAAAAAATCCTGTTTCCTCTCAAATTACTGATTCTGTGATCCCAAAATGGGACGTCAGCTTTGAGACAGCAATTGAGAAAAGAGCTTGAAGATTCTTTTAGTAAAGTCGAGATAAGGTTAAAAATGCATGTGCGTGTGTTTTCCCTGTGCGTGTGTATGCTGAAAGAGAGAGAGATAACAATAGCAGATCAATATCAATGCCCATAACAACAAAAACCTCAACCTATTTTCCTTGCCTAGAAGGAAAATTCCATCCTGAGTCACAAGCAGGCAGCTCTGGGCAGCTCCCACCTCGCAAGCTCAGACTCTCCCAGCCTCTCCTCCTTGATTGGCTGCCTGGAGCTGCTGAGGGTACAGGGTGATCTGTTTTGCTGTTCTTTCAAGGCATCCCTTTTAAAGCTCTTGTCTTCTTCTGCACTCCTTTCCCTCCCCCCACAAGTGCAGCAATTCCTTCCAATTGTTTGTCTCCGTAGCCCAAAACATCTTTGGGGGATAGCAAAAATTTCCCCTCTCTGAGTGTGGATGCAGGAAATTTAATCCCCAACCATTGTCCTGTTGAGCAGCGAGGGCCATGGACCACAGCCAGTTCAACACAACAAAATGTTAAGGCGTGTGTTTCCCTTGGCCATGCCCAGACAATTCCCCATTGCTCCACCATTCTCCTACTCTGTTTCCTTTAGATTGTAGAGTCTTTTGGGGAGACATAACTTTACCTTTCTTGGATGCAGTTGACCAAAGGAGCCACATTCCCAAAATTGGTTTGTTTACCTGGATTGCATTTGTCAAGAAACAATGAGTTTTTAGTACTCAGGCTGCCACGAATGCCTGTTTAGCTCACAGCGAGCCTGAATTGGAATACTGTTCTAAATTTCACTGTGTTCGTTCTGTCTACTGAAAATAATGTTTTTATGTGGTCTGAATGTGATCTGAGAACAGGAACACATCTCCCAGAGCCCCATCAGTGGGTAGGGTTCTCCTACTGGAGGTGAGATGGGTGGGATGGGTGAAGGTCAGGAGTGTGTGGGGAGTGCAGGGTGTGATGTTCTGGCTCAGGTGGGGAGGAGAGCCAAGAAAATTGTTCCTGAGCTTCCCTAACTCAACCCTTCTTGTATTATGTAAGAAAAGATAGCAGCCTGGAGGTATTTTCAATGAGTGGGACAAAGGACCGAGAGACAGGACTTCAGGATGCTGAATAGTCACCAAGTGATTCACAAGATGAGGTTTTGTAGATGGGATATGGCCCACATTTTCTTTCTTTCCATGGTAGCCTTTCCATCAACTCTCTCCAGACCGATATATGAAGCATTTCACATTTTATGAGATTATCCTGCTTTTTAATATTTCTGACAGGTGTCCTGCAGGTCCTTCTGGAGTGGCAATCTGTCCCTTTCTTGTGTTATGCAAATGTGCTCACCCTGTTTTAGTTGTCAGGGAGAGGATCAGAGATGAAAGATGTCCCTCCTAACCAAGCTCTGCTGTCACTGGTGGATTAATAATACTGTGAAGCATCTAAAAGAGACAGACAGGCTTCAGAGCTTGCTACTGATTACAAGTGATGCTGCTGCTTTCATGCTTTTTCTTACACTCTTTGGTGTTTGCATCGTCTTTCTCAAAGAGAGCCTCTGTTGCTGAGGCTTAGATAGTGTTCATTTGTATTTCTGAGCTCTGTGACTTTTAATATTTAACCTTTGCTGAGACAGGAAGCATTTGAGAAAGCTGGATTGTCAGAAGGAGAAGGTGGATGGTGTAAGGGTGGGAGTCTGTATAAAGTGTCTGTATTGGGTTATCTTTTAAAGAAAACCCCAAATTTAAATTGCATATGATTAGGACATTTTCTCAGAGCCAAAGTATATATATACATTTTTTTTTTCAAGGCTGAAGCAGGATGTTTAAGGCTTATGGAAGTGCACAAGGTTGGAAGGAGAGAAAGATGTGCTGCCAGATCACCAGAGCATGGAGTTAATTACGTCTCTTGTACAAACTTGTCAATATTTTCCTTCTCACATTAAAACTGCACTGTCTCTTCTGTTGCTGTATTGATGATGTTAACCCATTGTGACCTTGAAAGAAGAAGGAGGAAGGGCTTTATTTTGGGAGAGAAAATGCAAATGCAAAACAAACAGGGCTAGAATGACAAATCTGGGTCTCTGGCACAAATCACTTTGAATAACTTGGTTGAATGGGAGGTTGTTGAGAAGGCAAGAAGCTCTGACTCATCATTATTTTCTGATGAGGAGAATGCCCTTGAATTATGGTTTATAGAGCCTTAGGGGCAGAGGAGAGCCTTCACAATTCTGAGTCCAATCCCCTCTCCCCCAAACCTGTCCCTCCCTCAGCAAGCATGGCTCTGCTTGGCTGCACCCAGGCCTGGGGAGCTGTCTGCTCTGAGAGCCAGCCTTCATATTAAGAGGAAATCTATCTTCCTCCGGCTAGCACCCTTTGGGACTGGTCTCTCAGGGCTCTGAGGTGATGAGGGGATTACTCATCTCTGGCAGCCTGTGACAACCAAACTTCAAGCCAGACCAAAATGGATGGCCTGTTTACCTACCTCCTCCCAGGAGGACATGCTGCTTCCTTGACCCTAAGCCCCCAACACAGTAGTAGTGCTCACAGTGGGGAGCTGACCTACAGCCAGCATTTACAGCCACTGCGCCTCTGCCATTCCCAGTGTGGGCCTTGAACCAGTGGTATGGTATCACCTGAGAGCTTACTAGAAATGAAGAATCTGGAACTCTAACCCAGACCTACTGAGTCAGAATCTGCACTTCCACAAGATCCATTTAGCAGATGATTCATCTGCACGTTTGTTTGCACATCCTCACTTGCTCGTATAAAATTCTGGCTGACTTGTGCACCTTGATTCTGTGTGCCTGACTTGGGGTCTCAGAATATGGTGCACAGCTACCACTGGGAATCAGCGATCCCCTCCAGAAAGTTGGACTTTCCACAGGGGTGGCAGTGTCTTCAAAGAGCACAGAGATGAGACAGACAGCAGGGGAGTGCTTTGAGGACGTCCTTTTAAGGAGCCCGCCCTGGGGTCGGAGGAACCCTGAGATAGACCCCTAAGATACAGAAACACAAGCTTCAGGATTCCTCCTGTCCTTCCCCTGGTATAGGCCCCCAGAACCCACTTGCTTGGGAAAAAACCCAGCTCAATGTCTGAGATAATTGTTAGATTTTGATGTCTTTGTAATTTTCCCAAGTTTGTTATTATTGTTCTTAGTCTCTGCTTCAGAAAAAGCAAATCTTTTTTTGAAGAACAATAATAACAAACTCCTATAATTTGCTTCAAAAAAGATTATTTGCAGTATAATAGTCATATATTATACGGTAGTATAAGACAACACATTTAGGTGTTGACTTTCCATGGATGGCAGGTGATCAGGGAGTTGGCAGGTCCACCTAGCACTCACAGCCACGACTGCAGAGAGAAGACACCCTGAAGGAAGAAAAGATGGTGTCAGTGAAAAGGAAAAGGAGATTCAGGAGCTGAAGAATGGGAGCCGTGGAGGCCTGGAGATGGCTGGTAACCGACCATCGCTTCAGGGTTTAAGTGGACCACAGGGTGGACATCTTTGTTCCTTATTCAGTCAACACACAGCATAAGGCACTTGGAAGGCAGCATCATGTGCCATGGAGAGCGTGGCACTTAGCAAGCCACATATCCTTGGTAAAACCACTTAACCTCTTGGTATCTTGCTTTTCCCTCTGTGAAATGCAGATCATAATAGTATTTACTTCATGTGAGTGTTAAGAGAATTAATAAGAACATATTTGACTGGGCGTGGTGGCTCATGCCTGTAATCCCAGTACTTTGGGAGGCCGAGGTGGGTGGATCACGAGGTCAGGAGCTCAAGACCAGCCTGGTCAAGATGGTGAAACCCCGTCTCTACTAAAAATACAAAAATTAGCTGGTGCAGTGATGGGTGCCTGTAATCCCAGCTATTCAGGAAGCTTGAGGCAGAGAATTGCTTGAATTCAGGACGCAGAATTTGCAGTGAGCTGAGATCATGCCACAGCACTCCAGCCCAGTGACAGTACAAGACTCCATCTCAAAAAAAAAAAAGAGCATATTTATGGTAGGCATAGTGTCCTCTTCCCAGCGTTCATTCTGCTGCAGCTGTATAAGTCTTTAACCAGTGACTAGAAACTCTGTCTCCTCCACAGTGAATTGCTAGGTATGGGCAGGCCTAAGCCAAACATGGAAGCAATTAGACAGCAACATGGAAGCACAAAGCCCCAGCTTCTTCTAATGGCACCTGCAAAACGTAGGACAGAAAGGCAGAAGAAACCTTGGGACTTGGCCAATATCACTGAGGCTCTGCATGAATCAGTGAAAGCTATCAATCTGTAGACTCCAAGTTATGTGGTTTAATGCGTTTCTTTATTATGTCACTCCGTTTGAATAGGATTTTATGATATTTGCAGCTGAAAGTATTCATGCTGATCCAAAGCTGTACATAAAGCTGTATATACTTAGCACAGTGCCCAGCACATAGTAAGCTCTTGTTAGCTATTGTTATGGTTCTGTTATTATTCTCGCACAGAGTGTGAGAGCCACATACAGACCCTTGCTGGAAACAGTCTCAATCCAAAAGAGGAACAAAGAATGAGACATGTCTTTATAGTAGGTTATAAAACAACATACAATAATCTCATTTAACTGTAACCAAGCAACAGGAAAGGGTTTTTTTTTCCCCTTCCCCTCGCCCCTCACTTTATGCAGAAAAAAAAGAGGAAAATTCGAAGAAAAACAGCTGATTTAAAGGAATTAGTGAACCTTCATTAGCAACCATCCCTGGGCCATGCCCTAGCTCCCATACAGCTTCAGGCTCTCCCCTCTTCCTTGACCTTTATATTTACACAATAGCAAGTATAATAGCACGCCCGCTGGAGGACCAGGGCTGCACCAAATGGTATCTTTGTGTTTGTTTCTCTTCATTTTGAGAAGCTTTAAAAATATAGAAAAAAGCAAGGAACAATATAATGAGCACTTTTGTTCTCATGCTGCTGTTTTTACTTCAGTTAATAAAATAAAAATTAGAGGAAAATGTTTGAAGACTTTGACAATTCTTTCTCTCTAGAGACCACTTTTAACTTGAATTTGATTCATTTCTTTTAGCCAGGTTTTTCATGGACTCATTTACAGAATATGTTATTTTATGTGTGCTTTTAAATTTATATACATGGAAGGTTATAGCTCTAAAATATGCACTTTTCATTATTATGTTTTTAGATTTGTCCCTGTTGATACATATAAATCTAGTTTGTTATTTTTATCGGTATAGTGTTTTAACATTTTTAAGTTTATCCATTGTCTTGTTAATAGACACTTGGTTATTTTCCATTTTTTGCCATTATAAGGATGGCAGCAATGAAAACCCTTCTTTGTGACCCATATCTTCAGATCTCTTTCATACTGAAATCTATCTAATGCATAAAACATTAAACTCATCAACACATATTTATTAAGCTGAGTTGGTATTAGTGTCAAAAATTGGGCAGGACAATCTTAATTAACAGCCCCAGACTTGCAATGGGGACACAATCTATAGTTTAAAAAGCTAAGAGTAAATATATATACCCAAGAAAACACAGCCAATCGGGTGCCTGTCAAGAGAATCACTTAAACCCGAGAGGCGGAGGTTGCAGTGAACCGAGATCACGCCACTGCACTCCAGCCTGGGAGACAGAGTGAGACTCCTTCTAAAAAAAAAAAAAAGGAAAGAAAAGAAAGCACAGCCAATAATGTAAAGCAGGAGATGATAAGTAGCAAATTAGAAGTACAGTCAATGCTGTTAGAAATTAGAAGATACAAAAAGAAAAAAAAAAAGAAATTAGAAGATACAAGATTGAAGTAAGGTGATCAGGAAGCAGAATGTTGTTCTGGATCTTGAGGGATGAATGAGGTTTGACAGGTAAAACCGGGGAGGCTAGTCAAGGCAGAGTTAGCAACATGAGCAAGGGTCCAGTGGTTGAGAAGCATTGCAACGCTCAGGCCTCAGGCGAAAGGAGATACCAGAGCTCCACTTTGCTCCCTCCACTCTGGGAGGACTGACACATCTGTTTGGTCAGATTCCAGGACAATACCAAGTCCAGGCTTTGTTGATGGGTAGAGACATTGTGACTCTTAATAGTTGATGCCCTGGGATGTGACACTGTCTTCTACCTTGTCTCTCCAGGTGGCTGGAGATGGGCAGGTCGGGGTGGCCTGGGCTTGAGAGGACCTATCTTGCCTGCTTTCATTTCCCTTTGGTAGTTGACATTTGGGTACCCTGTTTCATTCACATTAGGTCAATGATTAGGTCAATGGCTGTTGCTAAGCTTTTTTTTGAGACAGAGTCTTGTTCTGTTGCCCAGGCTGGAGTGCAGTGGCATGATCTCAGCTCACTGCAACCTCTGCCTCCCAAGTCCAAGTGATTCTTGTGGCTCAGATTCCCAAGTAGCTGGGATTACAGGCATGCACCACCACACCCAGCTAATTTTTATATTTTTAATAGAGATTGGGGTTTCACCATGTTGTCCAGGCTGATCTCTAACTCCTGGCCTCAAGCGATCTGCCCACCTCTGCCTCCCAAAGTGCTGGGATTAGAGGCATTAGCCACCGTGCGTGGCATGATGCTAAGCTTTCAGTTTGTGCTTAGAGAAGGAAGAGGTCCCTTGCAGGCCTCAGGCCTTAGTCCTAGTTCCAACTTAGTTTATTACTCAGTGCCATAAATTGGTAGACAACTTGATAGCGAAATTTTGTGTGGAAGATAAAAGAAATCTATGTGAAAGGGTAGGTTTTGGGTCAGATTGTGGCGGGCACTGATGTCAGACTGTGGAGTTTGACTGATTGCCAAAAACAATTAGGTGCCACTAAAGATTTTAAGCAAGAGAGTATGGGATCAAGAGATGTTCTAGAAATATCAGTCAGAGTTCAGGGGTAGTGAGTTAAGATGCCATGGAAGAAACCCAAATGTGTGATTAGCTAAAATTCAATTTCTGGAAGAGTCAGTGGGAATAACAAAAAGAAAAAGAAAAAACAGGAAGAGAAGGAGAAAGGGGAAGAAGAGGATGAGAGTAGAAGGAGAAGAAGAAGAAAGAAGAAGAAGAGAAGGAGAAGAGGGAGAGGGAGAAGAGGAGGAGAAGAAGGGAGGAGGAGGAGGGGAAGAGGAAATGGCTGTGAGAACTGGAGAATTGTCAGGACCTATTGAATAATGGATATGGAAGAGGGTGGTACCAAGAAATGATCTGGATGATTTTGGGCTGGGTAACAGATAATCAGCCCAAATCAAGAAGCGATCTGGGATTCGTGGCTTTTGAGTTTGAGTCACTCACATTTTAGTCAGGTGATACTATCCAATAGGCTGTGAAAACTGTGAGCCTGGGGCTGAGGACAGGTGGGGAGATAATGGGGTAATGATGAGTGGAGAAGCATCTGTAATGTTACCAAGTTTTTTACATATTCCACATAAAATGGGTACACTTTTGGAGTGTTGACTCCATGTCTATGAGCCACCGTTCTATGCTTTTTATGTACACTGATTCACTTAATCCTTACAGCACCCTGTGAGGTAAGTTCTGCTGTCATACCAATTTTGTAGGTGAAGCAACCGAGGATTAGAGTTTAAGTACTTGGCCAAGGTCCCGAAACTCATAAGTGGTCGATAGGGATACAAAGCTAGGTAGTTTGGTGTGCAAATCCTAACTAACCCTCAATACTCATGCAGCTTGTAAATGACGCAAACCAGTAATAGCCCTTGGACAATTTATTGCTGCTAAATATCACTGTCTTCTCTGGGCGATATTAAAAAGTAGAAAAGCAAGAAAATATAACTATTTAAAAGATTACTCAAAAAAATCTCTTTTTTTGATCAGTGTTGATAACAAGTAGTTGAAAGAGGTTAGAAGAAGTTATTTTGTGGGTATTATTTCTTCCTCTCCAAAGGCCATTAAAAGCCCTCTTATCCCTGCAGGCCTGGGATGGGTGAAGTGGTGCTTAGAGTATACCCTATGCATCGACATTTTTCTGCCAAGGTCTGTTTATGTGTCTACTAGACCTATTAGACCCCATAGGGCTGTGTACTTCTTGGTACCTTTTTAGAAATTAAATATACTGTTTTATTGAAAAGGAATAAATCCATAACTGACCATTTTCACATTTGCTGTGGGATATCCCAGACCTTGGATATGTCTCAGGGAAAGCTTCCTATAGTTGATAATACTCAAGCTGAGTTTTGAAGGATGAATCGGAACTAGCTGAGAAAAGCTAGAACAAAAGTTTTCTGGGCTGATGGACTACCTTATGGAAGAAAGGACATAGTAGGCAATAAAAGCAAAAATAGACAGATGGGATTACATCCAACTAAAATGCTTCTGTGCAGCAAAGGAAACAATCAGCAGAGTGAAGAGACCCCTATGAAATGAAGGAAAATATTTTCAAACCATACACCTGAAAAGGGGCTCATAGCCAAAGGCATAAGGAACTCAAACAATGCAATAACAAAAAAACAGACAACCCAATTAAAAATGGACGAAGGACCTGAATAGACATTTCTCAAAATAATACAAATGGCCAATAGATATATGAAAAAATATTCACCATTACTGATCATCAAGGAAATGCAGATTAAAACCACAGGTAGATATCATCTCACATATTAGAATAGCAATTATCAAAAGAAACATAAATGCTTGCAGAGATGTGAAGAAAAGAGTACCCTCGGACACTGTTGGTGGAAATGTAAACTGGTAGAGCCAATTTATAGGAAACATGATGGACATGCCACAAAAAATTAAAAACAAAACTACCCTATGATCCACTACTGAGTATATATATATCCAATACTGTATATATGATCCACTACTGAGTATATATCCAAAGGAAATGAAATCAGTATGTTGAAGAAATATCTGTACTCTCGTGTTCATTACAGCCCTATTCACAATAGCCAAAATGTGGAATCAACTTGAGTGTCCATCAGCAGATGAATAGATAAAGAAAATGTGGTACATATACACAATGGAATACTATTCAGCCTTAAAAAAGAAGAAAATTCTGCAACACGTGACAACATGGATCAACCTGGAGGACATTATGTTGAATGAAATAAGCCAGGCACTGAAAGGAAATATCATATGGTCTCCTTGATATGTGTAATCTAAAAAGTTGATCTCATATAAGTAGAAAGTGTAGAATGTTGGTTACCAGGGTCTGAGGTGGGAGGGAGGGATTGGGAGATATTGGTCAAAATTTCAGTTAGGAAGAATAAGTTCAAGAGATCTATTGAACAACAATGTATTGTATTCTTGAAAATTGCGAAGACGGTAGATTTTATGTGTTCTCACCACAAATGATAAGTATATGAGGTGATGCACATGTTCATTAGCTGGATTTGTTTATTTGCATATTTCAAAACATTAGATGGTACACCATAAATATATACAATTTCTGTTTGTCAATTGAAAAAAGAGAGGGGGTGCATGGCAGGTTCAGGGAGCTGCCAGGTGTCATCAGTGTGGCTGGAGGAGACAGTGTACCAAATGAGGCAGGATGTGAAACTAAAGAGTCATACGGGGGCCACACCGCAAAAACTTACTTGTGTGAGGAGTTTGGACTTCTTGAGGGCAGAGGGGAGCTGTTGAAAACCTTTTTTATTCTTCCTATTGAATTTTTTTCTTTTCCAGGTGTGTAAAAATTGAGGAGTAGCATACATGTGAGAAAGTGCACAAATCTAAGGTTAGACAGTTCCGGATAACTCAGACCAAGTTGTTTGTCCTAGCTAAAGTGTACAGCTTAATTTTTTTTTTTTTTTTTTTTTGAGACGGAGTTTCGCTCTTGTTACCCAGGCTGGAGTACAATGGCGCGATCTCGGCTCAGCGCAACCTCCGCCTCCTTGGTTCAAGCAATTCTCCTGCCTCAGCCTCCCGAGTAGCGGAAACTATAGGCACACGCCACCATCCCCAGATATTTTTTGTTTTTTTTTTTTTTTTGAGATGGAGTTTTGCTGTTGTTGCCCAGACTGGAGTGCAATGGCATGATCTCGGCTCACCGCAACCTCTGCCTCCTGGGTTCAAGCAATTCTCCTGCCTCAGCCTCCCGAGTAGCTGGGACTACAGGCACGCACCATCATGCCCAGCCAATTTTTTTTGTATTTTTAGTAGAGACGAGGTTTCACCTTGTTGACCAGGATGGTCTCGATCTCTTGACCTTGTGATCCAACTGCCTCGGCCTCCCAAAGTTCTGGGATTATAGGCATGAGCCACCGCGCCCGGCCTTAATTTTTATGTATATATACACCATGTACGCACCACCCAAATCAAGCCTCAGTAGGGTTCCTCTTGTCAGCCACTACTCCTCTACTACAGTAACCACTATTCCAAAATTCTCTCACCATGAATTGATTTTGCCTCTTTTGGAACTTTATATAAATGGAAGTATACAGTTCATTCTTTGTTGAGTCTAGTTTTTTTTCATTCAGCTTTATGTATGCAAGATTCATCTTTGTTATTGCTATACTTCGTTTCTTTTCACTGTTGTGTAATATTTTATGTAAGACCATATTTCAGTTTGTTTATTCATTTACCTGTTAATAGGTGTTTGGATTGAGTCCAGATTTTAGCAATTATTAATAAAGCTGTTATAAATATTCTTGCACACATCTTTAGTGGGTGTATGTGCTCCTTCTGTTGGGCAAATACCCAGGAGTAGAACTGCAGGGTTATAGGGTGTGTATAAGTTTGCTTTTAGTAGCAACTGAAAAATGTATCCCAAAGTGACTATGTCATTTTATACTTCTACCAACAATTTAGAGGGTTCTTATTTCTCCACATTCTCATCAACACCTGGTCTTATTTGTCTCAAAGTTTAGCTATTTTCCTGAGTGTGAAATCATTTTGTGTTTGAGTTTGCATTTTTCTAATGACTAATTATGCTGAGAATCTTTTTACTGGCCATTTATGTATCTTTTTTTAAAGCATCTGTTCACGTCTTTTGCCCATTAAAAAATTGGATTGTTTGCTTTTCATGGTTATTAAGGAGTTGTTTATGTATTCTGGACAGACATCCTTTGTCAGGTATATATATTACAAATATCTGCTTACAATCTGTGACTTTCTTTTCATTTTCTTAATACTATATTTTGAAGAGCAAAGGGAAGAGTTTTAATTTTGAGATACAAAGTATCAATTTTCTTCCTATGATGAGTGCTTTTGGGCTTTGTCTAAGAAATTATTGTTTAACATACAGATATGGAATTCTTTGTTTTCTACTAGAAGTTTTATGTTTTCTCTTTTGCATTTAGATTTATGATCTATCTCAAATAAATTTTTGTCCTCGTTTGGAATAGGAATTTAGATTTTTTTTTCATATAGGTATCATGTTGTTTCTGCACAATTTGTTGGAATCCCACATTGAATTACCTTGAGGCTTTTGTCAAAAATCAACTGGCCATATATGTGCAGATCAATTCATGAACTCTACTGTGTTTCATTGATCTATTTGTTGATTCTTATTCCCATGCCACACTGAATTATTTCTATAATTTTATAGTAACTCTCAAAATCATGAAATATAAGTCTTCCAAATATGTTCTTCATCTTTCAAAATTGTTTTGACTACTCTATATTCTGTGCATGTCTATGTAAATTTTAGAATTTTAATAATTTCTATAAAAAATCTACTGGGGTTTTGAATGGGACTGCATTGCCTGTAGATCAATTTGGAAACAAATTGGCATCTTAATGATAATATTGAAAGTATATATGTCTTCCAATCCATGAACTTGGTATATTTACCCATTTATTTAGGGCTTAAAAATGTCTCTGAATAATGTTTTATAGGTTTTGTGTATCTTATGTTACTTTTATTACTAGGCAATTGGGGTATTTTTAGACTATTATAAAGTGGGCATTTGAATTTTTTTCATTTTCTAATTGTTTGTTGCTAGTATATATGTGATTTCTCTCTCTTGACCTTGTGTAGAGTGATATTGTTAAATTATTTATTACCTTTAATAGTTTCTCTATTGATTCTTTTGAATTATTTATGTATACAATCATATAGTCTGTAAATAATGCTTGTTTTATTTTTTCCTTCTCAATTTTCATACCTCCTTTTTGCTAAGCTTATTGTACTGGCTTGGATCTAGTAGCATGTTAATGACAGTAGTGACAGTGAACATCTTTGTTTTGTTGCTAAACTCAGGGATAAGCATGTAATATTTTATTATTAAATATGTTTGCTGTAGAACATTTCCTTTTAATTCTAGTTTGCTGATAATTTTTATCACGAATGAATGTCTTGTCAAATCCTTTTCCCTACACTACTGAGATAATTATGTGATTTTTTCCCCCGTCATTCTATTCATATGGTGAACTACATTGATTTTTGAATTTTAAATCAACCTTACATTTTTGGAATATAGCCAATATGTCTTATCTTTTTATATATCACTTGGTTTAATTTACCAAAGTTTTGTTTAGGATTTTTCCGTCTATGTTCATACATAAGATTGGTCTGTGATTTTTTTTTTCTTGAAATGCCATTCTGAGGTGTTCACCTAATGAAAGTCATGCTGGTTTTATTAAACAAGTTAAGAATTATTCATTATTTTTTTTTCCAGAATAACTTGTGTAAGAATAGTATTATTTTTAAAATAAATATTTGGAAGAATTCACTTGCAAGGTCATTTAATCCCAAAATTTTTTTGTAAGAGTGTTTTTAACTCGAAATCCAAATTGTTTATCAGATAAGGAAATATTCTATTTATTTTTCTGTTAATTTTAGAATGTTGGGCTTTTCTTTTCTTTTCTTTTTGAGACAGAGTCTCACTCTGTCACCAGGCGCCAGGCTGGAGTGCAGTGGCGCAACCTCGGCTCACTGCAACCTCTGCCTCCCTGGTTCAAGCAATTGTCCTGCCTCAGCCTCCTGAGTAGCTGGGATTACAGGTGCACACCACCATACCCAGCTAATTTTTCTGTATTTTTAGTACAGATGGGGTTTCACCACATTGGCCAGGATGGTCTCGATCTCTTGACCTCGTGATCCTCCCACCTCGGCCTCCCAAAGTGCTGGGATTACAGGCGTGAGCCACAAAAATTGTGCTTTTCAAGGAACTTGTACATTTCCCTAAATTGTCAAATTTATTGCCACAAAGATATACACTTCAATCCAAATATATCAGTACTTACAGTAATTATAAATAGACTAAGCACTGAACTTAAAGAAAATTATAAATACTTATTAAAAAGGAAAACTCAATTAAATATGTTTTTAGAAGACAAGCTTTATGTATAAGGATATGGAAAAACTGACAGTAAAAAGATGGAAAAAGATATACTATGCAAAGCAAAGATTGGTGAAACTATATTCATTTCAGACCTAAAAAAGACTTTAGTCAAGAAATATTACTAGAAGTCACAACATTAATAAAATTCATAACTCTCTAGATAAACTAATACAATAAAAAAGAAAAAAGAGAGTTTACCCTTTGTCATAAATTTTCATTATGGCAAAAGGGTAAATCCAACAGAAAGATGTAGTAGTTCTAAGTTGTATGAAATTAATAACAGTTTCAAAGTATGTAAAGCAAAAGTTGAAAGATTAAAAGAAGCAGACAAATGTTATAATCATCTGCTCCTTTTAATCTTTCAACTTTTGCTTTACTTACTTTGAAGCTAGTATAAAGAGCAGACCAAATGTTATAATCATAACTGATATCAGTTATGATTATAACATTTGGTCTGCTCCTTATAATCAACTGACACTGAACAGCAAATAATTGACCTTGAACTCCTTTCTCAGTAACTGGTAGAACAAACAGAAAAAAATACTAAGGAAATAGAAGCTTGAACAACCTGATTAGACAACTTAACTTAATTGAACATAGCGCCAAACAACTTCAGAATATATTCTTCTCAAGTTCAGGTGAAGTATTTAGTAAATACCATGTGCTGGGCTATAAAACAAAGAGGCATTAGTATAGACACTACAGATATTAAAATAAAATAAGAGTATATTATCAAAAATTTTATTCTAACACATGTGACAGTTAGAAGACTGGCTTTTAAATACAGAGTATCATGATCAGGTTTTCCTTTCAGAGGATTGCTCTGGTTGCAGTGTGGAGAACAGATTAGATGGGTGCAAGACTAAGGCAGTGAGAATGTTAGGAGCCTACTGCAACAATCTAGGCAAAGGTAATGGTGACCCAGACAAGGAGGAGGTGGTAGGGGAACTGAGGAAAGAATTAAATGAAAGGGTGGGTAAGAAAGGATAGCTGATGCTCAATGATAGTAACATTTCAAGACATTGATTCAAATAATATTTATTGAGTACCTACTATAAGCCAGGTACTGGTTACAATAGTTAGCAAGTATAAATGTGGTTCTTGTCTTAGTGATGATGCTTATCTAGGATTGGCATCAGAACCAGAAGTTGTACCTTAGAGTCTCAACGTTAGTCCTAGGCCTCGGTGCCTTCCACAAGATACAGCAGCTCAGACCTCTCCTTTGTTACATAACATGCCTTAACTGTTGCAATATTCTTAGATCTGCCTTTTTCAACCACCATAATGGTCAGGTTCTTTCAGGTGGCTGTTATCGATCTTAAAATATTATAAGATTAAGCTGAGCCCTCATAAATTTCATTGGTTTGACTCAAAGTTACATACACTAGGATATGGCTATTCCAAAAATCAACATGCTTTCCTTTGGAAATAAAGCTGGGTTCTTTGTCATAGTGGTGTTTGCAATCTGTTGAGCACTAGCACCTTCTTCCTGAGATAGGGCAGGCCAAGGTTTGATGAAAACAGCTTCTCCAAGCCACCGTAATCAATTTTGTTGAAAGCAAAAGATATGAAAAATCTGGCAGCCTGGATTCATCTGGTTTGCTATTTGTTTCTCCTCTGAACTATACAGAATATTGGAGTGGGAACGTTTTTGAAAAGAAGAAATCAAGGCTCAGAGAAACAGTGATTTGCAATGTCATCCAGCCACCGGCACATAGACCCAGAACCAGAATCCAGGTCTTTCCGGCACTCTTTTCTCTAATACCAGCACATCTGCATGACAGCATTGACAGCCAGGGATTTATCTAGTTCTCACTTGTTTTATATTTTGGAAAAACAAAACTTTAGCTTTTGCTCCTAGACAAAATGCTCAATGATAGTAACATTTATTTTTTTAAATTTACTTCCAGTTTATTTACTTCCAGTTCAAATCCTCCTCTCTATTCAAATCCTGTGTTGGCTCTCCACCATTGTCTATGGCTCAAGGGAGGCCAGAACCTGAGCTATGCAAAGTAGGAGAAGCAGATTAATTTGGGATGATTTCAGGGACTCGGGAAAGGGTCTTATTCTTTCCACCTGCTTTTAGAAATCCCAAATTTCTAAGACACAGTTTTTCATTATATAAGAAGAGCTAAAACCTGTGTTGCAAATGTCCCTGGAAAGGTAAAGGCCTCAAGTGACACTAAACATCAAATAATTGACCTTGAACTCCTTCCTGGGCTCATACTTTGACAGTCAGAAGGGACTATAATGCCAAGGGCACTGGATGTATTAGGAAGGATAGAGAGAAGTTTGCTGAGCTGGAAGAAAGGGATAGAGGAAGTGTGTGTGTTGAAGGAAAAAGGGGTCTTCGGGGTGGAAGCAGAAGCTTGTCCCCATTGTCAACTCTACACATCACAGCTTGGTCCTGCCTGACACAATCTGTCAGTCTGAGGTGCCCACATCCTAATGCTGGACCTGAATATACCAAACACTTCCATCCTGGGTGCCAGCAACAAGGAATGTGGGGCAGAGAAATGTCTTCAAGCCAGTGAGCACCCAGCCAGTTGCTCCCCAGAGAGGGATTTCCACACTCCTGGCAACTAAGCTTTGCAACTAGTTCTCTATCATGGGAATTGTCGTGAAAATTGTTTATGTGAGGGTTTTGAGGGCAAACTCCTGTGCATGATGCTATAATGGGGTACACACATCATTAAACATTTGTCCAAACCCGCATAATGCACAATACCAAGAGTGAACCCTAAGGTAAACTGTGGACTTTGAGTGATACTGGTGTGTCAATGTAGGCTCATCCATTGTAGCAAATCTACCATTCTGATGGGGAGTGTTGACCACTGGGGAGGCTGTGCATGTGCCAGGTCAAGGAAAACATGGGAAACCTCTGTACACTCTCCTCAATTTTGCTATGAACCTAAAAACCGCTGAGATCATGAACGGGATCATGTCCTCTGTAGCAACGTGGATGGAGCTGGAGGCCATTATACTAAGTCAACTAACACAGGGGCAGAAAACCAAACACAGCATGTTCTCACTTGTAAGTGAAAACTAAACACTGAGTACACATGGACACAAAGAAGGGAATAGTAAATGCCAGGGCCTACTTGAGGGTGGAAAGGGGAAGGATGGTAAGGATTAAAAAAAACAATAACTACCTGTTGGGTACTATGCTTATTACCTGGGCCGTGAAACAGCCTGCATAGCAAACCCCCGTGACACACAATTTACCTGTGTCACAAACCTGCACATGCACCCCTGAGCCTAAAATAAAAGTTACAAGAAAATAAATAGATAAATAAGGTCTATTTTAAAAATCTGTGTGCGTGGGGGACAGGCTGGGAGTTCCTACAGGAGCGCAAAGCGGAGGCAGCAGGGTGAGGCGCTTTGAGGGCTTGATGGGAGTGAGGAAACCTGTGCTGTCATCCAGGTTCTGCCAGGTGGAGGGCCCTCGCCTCTGTTTCTTCATCTGTAAATGGGCTTAGGAACCCACAGCTGCATTCTGATCTAGGATTTTATGGTCTCCAGGGAATATATTTTTCCAGGTTCTATCTTCTTGAGAGAAACACTATGCCTGGGAAATAAAGGGATACCTGGGTACAAAGAAAAGACCTTGTTTTCTCATTTGAGACCCTCAGGGTTCCCTCCAGCCTAGAGGTTTGATCCAGATTCAAGGGGTCCTGTGAGTTCTGGCCCTTCCTCAGAGTAGGCGTTGGGCTGCTCATTGGGCAGTAGAATATTTTCTGTGCCTCCCACAATCCAGCCTCTCAGCTGGAGGAATCACTTTCTTCCTGAGAGGAGCTTGGGCCATCAGTCCAAGCCCAGGACCCTGACAAAGAGGTAGTAGGGTGTTGATTTTCCGGCAGGAAGGCCATTTCACCTCCACTGGCTGGATTGTTCCTCTTGCCTTCCCTTCTCACTCTGCCCGCCCAAGAGGCCGCCCATGGATCAGCGCGAGCTTCGGGGATGTGTTTGTCTTCCTTTTGCATCTCACGGCAAACAGTAATTCCACCCAAAGCAGAATGTTATTTTAGTATCAGTTGGTGGTTCCACGTCTGTCACCTTATATCCTGGGACTCAGCTTGCACCCCATTCCCTCACCAGATTCCAGAATCTCAGCCTCTCCGAGAGAGTGCCAGACCCCAGCGCTGTGGCATCTGCTGGGTGAGGTTTCAGGACCACATCTTTCATATTCCCTTCGAATTCTGATCACTGTTTGCTTGGTCTCATGTACCACGCTAGTTTGGTAGAGACAAGTGTTAGGAACTCTGGTAGCCTCTAAGCCTTTAATCAGCAAAAGCATTTGATGGAATCAAGCAAATTTTCAAGGTTTTTCTCCTGTTTATGCAGAAGAACACGAAGCCTCAGCCCCTCTGTTCTGGACTGCAGCAAGCCTGGATACAGAAAGCTCTGAACAGCTGCTTGCTGCCTTGCTGCCGGGGACAAGCCCATCTATTTATTGCCCCTTGTCGTTGGAAGAGTAATTTATTTCTCTTGCTCTCTTTCATTCAACCCGCTGCCCACATCTTTCTTTTCCTCCTAAGTGTTTTCATTCCTTTTCCCCCTCTTCAGAGCTCAGCAACCTTTCCCCACCCTCCTCTGCCTAAGCACTTACCTTATGGGCTACTCCTGGGATATATGAGATGAGTGATAGAGATTAGAGGAGTGTAAATCAGACCAGAGTATTACAAACACACACTCCCATGCTCCTCCCACCACCCTGCCAACTAGCCCTGGGCAGTGGCATCGGTGGGGTGAGCACTAGACCAGCAATCTGTCTTCAGAAGAAGGGATTTCCAGGTTCCTTTCCTCTCCCCTCTGGGAATTTCCCATAGAAGCAGGGAGCCAGGCTAAGGACAGGCTGCGCAATTTTGCCCTGTGCCTTTCCTGGGGGTCTGTAACTTGGTGGCTGCATGTTGAAAATGATCTTATTACATAGAAAAGAGCAATTGTCCATCTAACGTTAGGGGAGTGGTTTGCTATGTATTAGGTTGGTGTGAAAGGAATTGTGGTTTTTGGTACAACGTTTAATTGAAAAAACCGCAATTACTTTTGCACCAGCCTAATACATACAAATGAGGACAATTCAGCTGTTAGGAGGGACTTCCTTTCCGGGTAACCGGCCAGGCCTTGTCCTCACTCACTACCTGATCTGTGCTGGGCAGCAGCTGGTGCCCTGAGCCCTGTGGAGAGTGGAAGCCCTTGGTGGTGCAGCCCTGGGCACTAGAAGAATCAGTAGTGAAGAGGGCCAGGCTTTCTGCCTGGTTACTTTCTTCTCCAGTCTGTTCCGGGTCATGGGAAAGACCAAAACTGTGGCACAAAGTTCATGAGATCCCAGAAAGAAGCTCAATGGCTGGAGGAAAACTGTCACAGCTATTAGGGATGTGGTGTGTGTGTGTGTGTGTGTGTGTGTGTGTGTATGTGTGTGTGTGTGATGTATTAGGGATGTGATGTGTGTGTGTGTGTGTGTG